>NC_139240.1:35287677-35887677 GCF_977018435.1 Lepisma saccharinum | reverse complement strand
TTCAAGAAATGTGTTTCGGGTTTATCTAATCGTTACCATGCGGAGTTTTAGTGATTACTTAAGATTTTGTTCAACATATGCTTTCATGGTTAGGTTAGGTTTGGTTCCCTTAGCATTAACATAAAGTCCCTAAATGCATTACACTCTCTGCTGTCCTGCCATTCTCAACTGGTCCTTCCTCTTCAAGTGACAAACACACTATGCGGCAACACTGTAGACAGCGCAACTCGGTGGCTACATTCCACAAAACATGGCTTCCTCACTTCTTTCTGGAGAAATATCGCCATTATGAAAAGCAATATATTACACCTTATACACTAATATCCAAATTTCAAACAGTGACCGGGACATCAGAACCTCTGATACTTCATCCGGAAAACTTATTTGGTTAGTACATTCTGTCACCTTCAATTACTCCTGTATATTGTTAATGTGGAAAACATGACAGGGAAACCAAGGTTACCATGAATCCATAACATCTCTCGACTTGTTTGTGAAATATCAATGTGTCATGCATCATGCTAATGAAGTGACAAACATTCACGATCTTTTGTGGTTTTATTATGGTCAATCAAAGTAAATTTTTGCCATGGACTCGTAAACAATATACAATGGAGCACTAGGTCATACATTTTTTAATGTAGCACATTAGACACCTACATGACAGTTACAGTGAATGTAGTATTCTGAAATACAATTTTTCAGGTCAAATTTTGGGGTTTCTAAAATACATTTTATCATGTCTAAATTTTGGGGTTTCTAAAATACAATTTTCAGGTCTAAATTTTGGGGTACCCCTGACCCTCTGTACCCCCTAGAGAAAGCGAAATATTTTGCATGGTATATGAATATTTTGTTATTTATGAAAGTTTTCAGTTGATTTTAGCTTGCGGAAATGTGTTATTGTGAAATAAAGTAGTCTGTTACTTTACCGTGAAGAATAACCCAAAGGTTTCACGCAAGTGAATTAAGCAACTATAATTTTACGTTGTTACATTTGGTTCCTATAGTTATTATCGATGTGTTCTTTCGCTATTTGAGTGTGCATACAAAGCATTCTAATAATAAAAAGTGGTGAAAGCACTCGGAGTTAGCAGGTTTTTGCTTATGCGTGTCATACTTTGTGATTGAATATCTCCATTATTTGTGTTTTCCGCATGCTGGAACTAAACTGTATATACGTGTACAGTGAATATTTCTACGCAGGTTTATAATATCATATCACTGCTGCATATAAGAACTCAAACTGACTCAGACTTGCAATGTTGGAGAATGCCCGTGACAGGGAAGGGTCATTGTGTATATTGAGACTAATTTAACACCCATTGTTTTCCCAGAACACAACTCAGATGTCAACATGGTGGCAAAAAGAGCAGATGGAAGGAAAATGAATGGGTCATTGTGTGTGTGTTGAGAAGTGTTGTTTCTCAATGTTTCTACGAGAAATGATAACTCCAGCTGTAGACGATGAAAATTTATGGGACTTGGACGGCCAGGTTTAAAATGTCTTGCTCGATCTTATGATGAACTTTAAAGTGGCGAGTTTTATGAAAACTTCTTGCACGGAAGAAAAATATAGAACCCAGCCTTTAACTTGTGTGCTGCAGTTTCCTAATTGTACAACATTGCACTTCTGCAATAGGCTGGTTGCCAAGGACATGCTCTGCGCGGCCCCGCCCGTTATCACTTCTAAAACCGTTTGCCAGATAGCCAACAGAAACTAATTAAACAATGGGAAACCTCAGCTCCAAGTTCCGATTGTTTAATTATGAATTGATCATGGTTCATGTGCATGATTTACATTGTTCGATTTGTATTTATGCCTGTTTACATATACCTCATCTTGTCTGGAGAATGATTTTTTCCTTCCATACACACTTATGTACTTTTTCGGTTACTAGAAGCGTTTCCTTTATTGTCATCTTGGTTGAGGATGTGTGTAGTATTCCGTCCTTAATGCTTTCGTTATGAGGTTAGGCAGGTCAGTTTATGGGCTCTAGGTGCTAATAACACCATGTGTGTCTAAATGATTTCGCTGGTAGGTTAGGTGGGTTGGGTTTAGGGCTATACTACACAATTGACCCTTGTGTTTTACCATGTGGAAGTAAAAAAAAATATTTGTTCACTAATAGTAAGTATTTTACACTTCAAATTGGCACTGTACATTTCTCAATTAAACGTTCCAGTTCAATGAAATAATAAAGAAGTTACTACTACAATACTTGCCATAGCTGCTTTCCTTTAACCAAACCCATGTTGTAAACACACATTATTATCAGGTCGAACTTTGGTTTTCAATGTGGATATACCGTATGTCTCTGAATCCAAGACAACCCCCATTTTTCAACAAGAAAAACTATATTCAAAACTTACAAATGGTTACCGTTCTGTAGCGTACCTTCGTATAGTATGGTATGTCACACTTTACTATGAAGTTTACAAGTGGAATATACAACATCTCACAACAATTGATAAAAAAGAAATGTTCAGAACAACGATCACTGCGTGCTGTCGCACAACAATGCTCAAGGCGCATGCGGACGTTCAAGGCTAAAGCGGTAGGCGTGTTAGAGGAAAGAGTTAGAGCTTAATGGAAGCTCATGGTTCTGTTCAGTAAAGAAAATAAAAACTCCACATCATATGCTGCAAAAGCAAGATGACCCCATACTTCTGGGCATGAAATGGATGCAAGAAACCTCATCTTGGATTCAGAAATATGCGAATTTCCACTAGGATTCAATTTTTTTTATTTTTTTTATTGGTATTTATGATTTTTATTTTGTTTTTGGATATTGAGATTTCTATTTCTTTATAACTGCAATTTATTTTCGTTAATTTAACTTGTTTTTCTTCCATTTGTGTCGGATATACAGGGAGGTTATTTAAGTCTTTTACCACGAGAGCGTCAGCCACTTGGCATCCCCTTCATGCAACAGGTCCTGGCAAATTGCGTTACAGGAAGTCCTTAACAGAAACCGCTTGTTTTGTAATGTTTCGACTTTTCACAATGGGAAAAGGAAGGCAGAAAGGGGAGACAGCATCCTGGTGCATAAAGCGCATCGAAAGCGTAAAATGATATTTAAAAGTAATAATAATGGTGATCACTAACCTCCTGTGATAAGAGATGTTGAAAATGCCCTCCTTCAACAGCGATACAATACGTTTCTTAGGTTCAAGAGATCCTGTGTCTCGTAATGGCCTGACCACTTTTCTGCAAGAGTACGTTTTCACGTAATTATCGTACATAAAAACTATTTGTTCAAGACTACATTTGTTTAGCGGCATCACTAATGAATCAATTACAATTAACACACAATAAAGCACTAGCACTGAATAGCACACAAACTCAATAACACAGTATAAACAACACGCGTACTGATAAACGCAAACAAAAGTGAACATGAGTGTGCACTTACGACATCTGGTAGCTGACAGTGTTGCCAACCATTTTTCGACAATGTCCCAACAGACATAGTCAACATGTCTACTCGGTGCTTCCACAATTAGCAAATTTAGGATACAGGAACCCTCCCCGATTTTTGTAATATTTCGCATACTCACTAATTGAAGTCTCCTAATCACGAATTTAAAGTTAAAATTTGGGGGTCACATGTAGAAATTGCCAAATAATCTAAATTGAGTGGTCTGAGATCGGCACGATTGCTCATAATTTACCTGAAGATTTTATGTTTCCAATACTTAAAAAAACAACTTATATATTACTGATATTACTACGACCCCAAATTTTAACTATGTTTGCCTAACCTTACCTTACCTTACCGAGAATGGTCAGTGGGGCTATCCGTGAATGGTTTTGCACTAATTGTGATTACGAACCGATAAAAAAATCTTATTTACGTATCACTTTAACGGCAAACGTTCATCATCAAAGATGCCATTTTCGTATCCTGCAATTTTTCGATCGATGCACTGTTGCCAAACTTACCTGTAATCAAATCAGTCCACATTCCACATGTTCTTCTACATCGTGATTGTAGATAGATAAGTTTATTAATTAGCCCACGGCCATCCTCCTGCACACTCCACCTAACAATCTGTACAACATTAACAACTTTTTTACTGTTCTCCTCCGCCATTCTTACACAATCCATGCTCTCCAAGTATGAAATCACCAGTGTGGCAATGCTGTAGACAGTGTAACAAATTGCGAACGTCAATTGTTCATATCACCAAATGTGACTACCATACTTATATACGGAGAATCATTGCGAGAATTGAAAAGCTTATTTTACAACTTCTACATGTTAATGAACAATTTTTTCACCTCACTCCAACATATTAACCTGAGATAAATCATCATGACTAATTATTTCGTGAGTATAAGACGTAGCATTGAAATTACAGAAGCGTCCAATATTGTAAATTCTTGTCTTACTGAATAACGTTGAGTCGTTTACTGTTGATTATGTTATTTGAAGTCATACATGCTGCTGGTGTGAATAGATAGGTGTTGGTTGGTGATGCTGTATTTCCTGCAGTCTTTAACAATTCTGGTCCCATTTTATTTCTCTTTTTTGTTTTTGTATCACTTAACATTGAACATATTCTTTCCATTTCCAAGTTAGAATGTGGCAATGTTAGGACAATTTTCGCGAGAGTGGAAATGTTTTCAAAAAATAATTTGCCTTGAAAGTTCTTGGTAACTAATAACATGTTCCGTAATTCTGATGGAGATTTGTTAATTAGTTCTTTTTTTCTCCTGCTTGCTAAAGTATCCAGAGAAATTAATCCAGTCATTCCAAACCGAGTGCGAAGAAAGTGCAACTGACTGGCGAGTAACCTTTGCACATTAAAATGTTATTTTCCAAGATTGAAAAAAGTCCCTACGTTTTCCCTCATTTGGCAAAATCTGTCCCTATGCGGGGAAAATATAGTGGAAAGACCCTATTCGTAGGGACATGTCCCTGCGGTTTGGCATCACTGCCAACAGGTGTCGCATTTGTGCAGTATGAAGTGCCCTCTCGTTGCTGACAACTCCCCCGATAAGCAGCCGGCGCTCTCGAGACAACTGAGGATAAAGTAGTGATGTCTAATCTTAGATTAGATGTCAGAAATAAGGTGCCAGAAATATTTGTATTTGGGAGGTCACCTTTTCCAGCATCCTTGAGACAAATTACGTGCTTATTTCAATTGTAATTGTAACCGTAATTTTGAAAATTGGGAACATTACAAAACAAGCGGATTTCCTGTGCATGATGGGGGGCCGCCATTGCGATTGCATACTGCAGGACGGGCTATGCCCGTCGTTTGTCCACATTGACTTTAAGTGCCCTGTGGGCTATGCCCGTCGTGAGACCCCAATGTGTTAACATGGGCCAACTTGAATCCAAAAATTTCAAAACTGGGGAATACTATCATGGCGGCAAGCGTAACTTCATATTTCCACTTGTAACAACTACTGATTATTGTCCATGATTTCATTGTCTGAGTGGAAGTGCCGATCCTTCAATGCCTTTTTCAATGGACCAGAGATATGGAAGTTGCATGCTGATAGATCAGGGCTATATGGTGGGTGTTCCAACACTGTACACCCACTCCCGCTTTACCTCTACACAGGGTTGTCGCCTCACACATACATAAATGTAACCCAATACATCCACTGTTCCATTTTCATTTGATCTCCCCTAATATTATTTTTAGTTTGCGTCAGAACAGAAGTGTCCAATGTGTGCACTGTCAACATGAATGACCCTTTGGAAGTGTAAGGCAGCATGATCAATGATTCAACAGCAAGATGTTCACTGTTCACAAATTTCAACACCACATTTTCACCTGGTGGTAAAAAATTGAACTATTTTTTTTCTGTCAGCATTTACTTCCCCCTGGTCTCTTTAGTCTCTACACCAAGTTGTAACCACCTGTTATCATCACTCATCTTCATCATCATAGTAAGCCAAAAGTGGCAGGAAATGACAGTAAACAAAAATTGAATTAAAACAGAATATAAGTGTATGTTTATGGGGCAATATTCATTGTCGGTTCATAGACTATCGACTCATTTCTGATTTTACTTTTCAGGTACTAGGTGATAACTAAAGTTTGAAGTTTGACACTACCAATGATGACCGGAAGTAGGCAGAAAGATGGCTACTCGGAGGGAAACGAAGGAGTGGTTAGCGAAGATGAGGAGGACGATTTTCCGGGATGGTACAGTGAACAGATGGACACTGAGAGCCTTCAGTTGATGTACTCCGTGTTGCACTCGCAAGATCTTTTGGAAGACGAGGACGACTCAATGTCTAATGAATGTAGTTCAGAATGCAAGGTATGTCCCAGTGATGGTAATAGGGATAGTTTTCATCTGCAGGAGGGGATCGGGACAAAGTGCTGGTAAAAACAATGGCGACAGCACGGGGTAGTAGCAGCAAATTTCAGTTGTATTACACTTCTAAATGTCTAGTCTGGAAATCCTGAAGATGCCAGGGAAATTTACTCTTTCTGGAAAAATCCAGATTTCTGAAGTAATACACTAAGAAAAAATTTGAACAAAGAAGGAAACGAATTTAAAATTTGTTGTGGACAAACTATACTTGAGTTTGATATACTGAGCATTACTGGTTGTTACAGTAAGAAATGCATGTTTTAAATACTCTAGGAAAAGGGGTTTTGACCTATATCCAAGTAGAAGTCTACTACAGTAAGTGGCTATTGACCACTTTCTTCTTGCAATTTTTGCATTAGGTTTGGTTGATATTTGGATTTATACAAATATTACTAAATCTTACTACAGTTATGCATTTTTATGCTACAATTGTTGCAATTTTTTATAAAAAAAAATTCTTTGTTTACCATAAGTTAACACATGGCAAATAATACTTAAAAGCTAGCCCCTGATGACCCCATATAACAGTCAATTTTCATTCAGTTGTTATTACTTTAAAGTACCCCATGCACTTTGCGCCAAGTCATGAGGTTAGGGCCCCACACATTTTTCGATCTCGGGCCATTTTGTAGGTGATGTGTTCAGCACCATGTTACAGCCACATTAAACCCCCCCAGGTACCCATTTATTTGAGGCTGGGTGAGCCCCAGAGCTTCTTTATGCAGGGACAATGCCAGAAAAATTTCAACGTCAGATCACACACCATGGGTCTCCTGCATAGCAACCCTACCAACTAGACCACTGCATCTTCAACGTGTGAGGTGAATATTGTAAAAACTTGGTTAAGTGTGATTCTGAGGCTGGTGTTTAGCTAAAATGTACTGACATTCTTACAGACATGTTTAAATACATTAATTGCTGGTATGGAAAACCTGGAAAAGTCAGGGAATTTTGTTCTTTTTAGACACACTGTATTGGAATATTACAAATTCATTAACTGGTACAGCTAAACCACAAACTCTTACACTTATCTCAACAAGGTTTTTACCAGTGGTCGGAAGTAGCGAGCTACTTGTACCAGAGCTACATTTTTAAAATTGTAACTGTAGCGAAGCTGCAAAATTCTCGTACCTTGTAGCAAAAATTCGCTACAGCTACATCTACATTTCTTCTACCTGTTTGGAGATAAATCTTGTGTGTGGCAACAGTGTCAAAAGATTGTCAATATTGATGCCTACTTGATAATAGCAATGCTTATAATCCAGGTGATATATATTCTGATATCCCAGATTATAGATATATGCATAATTATTTAATTAGTATCTCAGTAATTCTGATATCCAGTGGCAGTAAATGGAAAATCCAAATGTCAGATATTCAGATAAAAATATATCAAGATATCCATCATATAGATTTCCAGTCATTCAATGGACATTTCCACTATGTAACAAATGCAAAATATGTTTTAAATCCATAATGATACATAAATGGGACGGGCAAGGTTTTTAAGCAATAGTTAAATATTGCCTTCAAACATTGCCGAAATTCACATCCTACTTCACTGAAATAGTAACATCCTACGATTGGCCTGGCGGTAGCGTGAAGGAGTGTAAGTATAATTGCTAAATTTTCTTTTGATTGATTGAGTTGGTGTTTTAAGTCCACTTTATGCACAGTAAGGCTAATCGGGACAGGACCTACAGTTTAAAGTGGGATCCGAACCACTATAAGCCTTCACCAGGTATCAAACCCGGGACCCCTTGATTACAAGTCAATGATGTTATTTTCTTTTGAATATACATGTGAATGTTTATTGGTTTGATGTGCAAGAATAGTGAAGTAGCGAGTAGTGAACACAGGAGTAGAGTAGCGAGCTACTTTTTGGTAAATGTAGCTGTAGCGAAGCTACTTTTAAAATGTAGCGTTCTAATCACTGTTTTTATATGGAGTAATTTAACTCTTCTCTATAAGTGTATTACTCTGGGATTTAATCGTTAGTTTTTCAGGCTGAGATAATGATATCATCTGAGCTTGTGTAGCTGTTATTTGGAAATGTCTTCAGCCAGAAGTTTGAGTTGCAGGTGGCACCACTGTTCACAGTCTGAGCAGAGACAACATCTGGATCACAATACTCACACGTGTATCAACCACATAACCATTTTTTTTTTCAGAATATTTTATTTCTGTGCCCATTAAATTCGTGTTTCACTATTTTCTGTTTTGATACTTCAGTATTTATCTCGATTCACCTATTACTGCAAATATTTCACACTAAATGAACTTTGAAAACTGATATTTGCCACGAATGAAGAACTGCAGATCCGATCATGGCTGATCATCAGTGATGAAAGACCTGGGCAGAGAATTTGATTTTCAGGGACCAGAAGATAATGTTCTTGAGCCATTAAACAGTGATCATGAAAGCAACATGGATTAATCTTCCTGTGAAGGTGATCCTAATTTACTTGTCCTTTCTCCTCAGTATATTTGGCAGGAATAAACTACATTCCTCCTTGTCAACATGAAAAAAATTATGGAATTTATTACTAATGTTGTGCATATTGGTTAACATCAAAAGTAAATACAGAGAGTCTTCTTCATGAAGCTGAAGAAAAGAAGCTTTGTAGAAAAGTGAGCTAAGTTTCTTTGTATTTATTTACTACCACATCTCTCATTTCCCAAAATATGAAATCAAATGTAAATTTAAATAAAATTATAGCTATTGTTATGTTTTCTTGATAAATTGTTTATCACACTGAAATCAATAATATTGCAACAAAAGATTAGCAATAAATATTTATGAACTACTTTTAATGCGATCAATGTAAGAATATATTGAAAGAAATGACAAATAAAACCAATGAAATTCATGTGTGAGCATGGTGTATACAAACTGGTATGCGCATGGAGCATCTTAACCAATGAAGTTGATGTGGCATAATGTATTAGTTTCAGAACAGAGAGAGGTAGCCCGATTTTCGGATTAGTAGCACTGTCACTATGTAATCAAGGGGCCCTAGGTTTTATCCGTGATGGAGACACATTGCACAATGAGTCAGTTTTGATTGGCTTACATCAAGTCATCGGATGTGGTGCTATTGAGTGTTTTGAATTTTTGTTTTCAGTCTACAGAAAGGCTTATCAGGACAGGGCATAGAGTTTAATGTTGAATCTGAACCACCAGGTATCGAACTCGGGACCCCTTGATTACGAGGTAACGACGTTATCACTGTGCCATCAGGGAGACCATGTAGAGCTGTGACACAAGTAATATGAGAATACTTGGTACCTGAAGTTGTTATTTCTCTTTTCAGTGCAAGCAAGGTGAATGGTCTTCTGATGTAAGTAATGGATGCAGTTCTTCACATAGTTTCCCAGAAACAAGCTATCCAATTTGTGAGGATGTACAGGACCGGAAGAGGAATTTTGGTTTCTTCACGGAAGACTGTAATGCCTTCGTGGATGCTGAAGGTGGGGTTCAAGTGGGCGGAATTGTCGTGAAGGTCAAGGATGAGAAAGCGGGAGACGAACAGGTAGCAGAAGGAGACAACGAAGATGATTTTGAATGCTTTGTTGTCATGGAGAAGGTTGCGCATGACGGGGAAAAGAAACCGGAGGTGAGTTTGAGAGAACCAGAAAATATGCAGTTTCTGTGACCCTCTCTAAGTGTGGATTGATCTGTTGTAAGAGTTCAACATACTTCAGGGTGTCTGTATGAAAAACTTGGAAAAGTCAGGAAATTTACTTTTGCTGGAAATATCAGGGAAATTTACTTTTTTTCTGGAAAAGTGAACATTGCCGTAAAAGTTACGATAAGCTACAAATTTTAAGATTATTGTGCACAAATTAGGCTTCAGTTTTAGTATTACTGGTACTTACAGTAAATTGTTTATTAAATGCTGTAGAAAAAGACATATTTTGAACTCTTTATCATAGAAATGTACCACAATGAGTGTATTTATATTTACTGCTTTCTTGTTGCGTTTTTGTGGGAGGCATGTGTGCTAGATATATCTGTAGTAATATATTAAATTTGATAATATATATGTATGTGCATTATTTGCACTATAGTTATGGATTCGTAGGAAAAAGAATTTATTGTTAATTGTTAGTCAATGTATTTCAAGCGTTGCACAGAAACACTCTCCTTATCCGAAAAGCATTGCATAGAAACTATCTTTCCCTATCCAACAGTCAATTAGTGATCCTCTAACCCCAGAGGTCCCAGGTTCAATCCCAGTATAGACATGGGTTTAGAGCATTCCACAAAAAGTAGTCCTACTCCTTGTAAATCACAAAATGTTTTAATCCGAACATTATTATTGTTTTTTTTAATTGCATTAAAGTTAAGTGTTTGTGAATGCATATAATTTGCATCAACATAAATTATTAGTATTTGCAGCCTACACGCTTCACAGATAATTGATTCAAATGCTGCTACATTTTTGAAGTATCACGCACGTAACACATTTTTCTTAATGCTTTTCGTGCATGTTGTGAAATGACTATGTGGTCGTATTCTCTTTATTTTTCATTTGTTAGCAGACACCACAGATTACTTATAATTCTATAGGGATGGGACTGATTAATCAGTAGTCTATCGGTATCGGCCGATATAGGCATGTCGGTGTATCGGTAAAATTACCTATTATTTTACCGATCCGATATATCGATTATTATCTGATCATTTAGTGCAAAATTCTGACATATTGTTTTATTTATAATATCCATCCCTACTTTCTAAAAAAGTAAATCTCTAAATATGCAATTTCTCTTGCACTGCAGTCACCTTGAAACACACATTTATTAAGGAGGTCAATGAACCTTTCAGGTTCTTCAAGGACCATTTCTACTTTTATATCGGATTGGTTTCGGTAAATTTTTTATCGGTATCAGCCAAAATTCTAATGGGCCCAGCCCTATAATTCTATGAAATCATTTTATGAAAATTTATAAGTATTTGATGTCTAGAAGCTTACATTTTATGTGTGAAATGTCAAACGTGTAATGCTGGAATTCCATTTTCTTTGTGAGTGTTCCTTCATGAGTTTCATCATTCATCCTCATCTTCATGGCAGAAAAGTGAAGTAAAATAAAACCAATCAATCATTCAATACTATTCTAAAACTTGTTTAATTCTATACAAGAGTGTTTAGTGTTCTTTCAGACCTGTTCTTGTACGCTAATTGCCTAAATAATTTGGGCAGGAAATTTTTTTATTCTTGAACTGGAAAACCTGGACAAGTCATGGAATTTTGTTTTTATGAAACTGTAAATACCCTGGTATTTACTTCTTTTTTGACAGAAACTCACAATGTATGTTATGTGTGAATTGCTCTCGTAAAGTTTGTATAGCAACATTGGCCATATCAGTCTTTCATTTTTGTATTTTTTTTTTAAGTAAGAAGGATAAAAACAGAAGGTTTGTTTCTCTGTTATGCTTGTCTTTGAATTGTGTGTTCCTCCTATAAACATCAGTCTATAGCATTGATTTCGTATTAGCATACAGCGGAATCCAGATTTTACATTTCCCTGCATTTTAAGTTTTTTTTGTTCTTGGTTCCCTAAAGAACGTATAATCGAAGTTCACTGGATGAACTCATTTTGTAGCACACATTAGATAGATGTGACCGCCACACAAGGGCCTGAGAAGGTTCCGCCATAACTGGGCTTTCTAACAACCCCCGCAGTTGAGAATTCTGTGAAGTCATCGTGGAAGCACTTGCCTTCCTTCGCCAGTCTTTTTATATGGAGGCATGAATGTTATCAATTAGTATACAGACATATGTGTATGCAATTCTTGTTGGAGTTTTTGTATACAACGTCGTATTTAGAGGGAGGGTCCGGGGGCATCAAGCTCCTCAGGAAAAGTTTCCAAGTACTAAAATTAAATAACCAAAATACTGAATTGCAGTATGTGAGTGGGAATGCTCCCGAACTCCGTTTGTTGGCGGAACTCAGGTACACGGAAGTCCACCATTTGTTACACCTTGTAAAGAATAGGTAAAGATGAATGACAGCTAAATTTGTCTCTTGTCGGTGGGTGGTCCGAAATTTAGAAAATAATATACATTTTAGTCAGTGCAATTCGTTTAAGTTTTAATTGAGAACCTAATTTCCTGAAGTGACAGACGCGATAGATCTTGTGTTTATAGGATGCAATAATAATAATCACTCCAATTTTCTCTTGCACGATCAATTATGAATGACGGTAAAGGTATAGTGCTCCCCTGTGCTTTGCACCATGCCATGAAGGCATATAGGGGGTGTGGAGTTAGGGCCCCACACTTTCTTGATCATGACCGAAGGTGGGGGTGATGTGATAAGCACCACACCTATGTCCACCTTTACCTCCCAGAGTTTCCTCCAGGACCCACATTATACAATGCTGGGAGGGTGCCGGAGCTGCTTGAACAGGTTGAAAAAATCCCTATTCTCCCCAGCCGGGGATCTAACCCGGGTCTCTCGCATGGTAGTCAGATGCCGTAATGACTAGGCTACCACGGCTTTAAGATTGATAAATTGTTTTATTTTATGTGGTGCTTTTTGCCACTTTTGGCTAATTGTGTAAATGAGGGAAAATGGTGGTAAGATATAGATGAGGCACAATCATAAATTCATATTGAGAGCACGCAACACAAGCCCCATAGAGGAATATACTGCCCATGGATTCAGACGCCCCTGAATAATGTAGTCCAGTGAGGTTGACATGTGGGTGTCTTGAGAAGGGGTCACTCCTTACACCCCCACAATCATTTATGAACATACCACAATATTTAGAGTAGTTTTTATGATGTACATAACAAATAATAATAAAAGCAAAGGAACCTAAAGGGTACCAAAACCTCTCTTCCCACAAAAGTATCACTAATGATGATAATAATATAATAAATAAAATTACATTGTTTTAATACCTTTATTATTATTATTATTATTAGAAGTAGTAGTTCCCATGAGCCGGCCCCCATGACAGAGTGGTTAGCACATCACCCTACAATGCAAAGGGTCACGGGTTCAAATCCGGGCATGAGTGATTATGAGAGCCCATCTTCGCAATTAGCCTAAAGTGGCAGAAAAGCAAAGTAAAATAAATCAAATTAAAGTACATAGTTCCCATGTCTATTCATTTGTGATTGGCATTCCGGCTATTGAATAAATTAGTTTTGTATTGACAGTGCCTGCAGAAATTAGTGCATGGTGAAGATAGTAATACATTACATTTTTATTCATGATTGGGAAAAGAGAGACGCGGTAGTATATAAATACGGAGAAACTAGTACTCACTTTTATCCGCGAAGCTGTTGTTTTTCTTCTTTTTCGATTAATTTCAGTGGCCACATTTTTATCATCTGGAACTATCAACATTTTCGTTAATCTCGTCGTCGCCTTGTAATCAAGGGGTCTGGTGTTGGATACCCGATGGATGCACATAGTTGTTTGGAAACCCATCTTTAAACTGTAGGCCAGTCCTGATTAGCCTATCTGTGCATAAAGTGGACTTAAAACAACAAATCAATCAATCGATCTTTTTGTTAATCTATACATTTCTCATTTTACTATTTATTTTGACATTAATTTTCTAGGTACAATATCTCCCTCTGATAAAAAGAATAGTGTTCTTAAGTAGAAAGAAGCTAGAAAATGAAAATGTGTTTTGTTACATGTATATTCTTACACCATCTCTTTACTGTTCATATAGGTAAGGTAAAGTTCCCATTTCCCATTTCACCGTGCCATTAAGCACACAATTCTCGTCATTTTAGATGTGTGATCAGCATCATGCTCCGGCAGACTTATCCAACCCCAAGGGTTGTACCCAAGAACCCATTTATTTGAGGCAGTGTGAACCCCATAGTCGCTTCATGCAGGGACAAGGCAGGAAAAATTCCGACCTTAGACCACATCGGGAATCGAACTCAGGTCTCGTTGCAGTCAGATGCCCTACGACTATATCACCGGCGTTCCCTGCCTCTGTTCACATAATAATCCATAATTATTACAAGTATTATCTGTTCTGTATCTATTTCTTTCTACTTAGTTATTTTATCGCATTTCTGTCACTTTTGGCTAATCGCGACAAGTGATATTTGGATGAAATTGATGAAGAACATGCACGCCCAGGCGAAAGTCGACCACTTTGTGCGCTCTGTCTTATAATACCGGGTGTTCCAGAAGTTTTTCCCTGATTACAAACTTTATTCATATCTGCTATATGCAATGTAGAAATGTGAAAGTGGTGCCAAAATGTTGGAAAACTAACCAAGTTTATTTGTTGTAGGTTTCAGTAATAAGGCTGTAGTGTAGCAGTGTCAGTGCCAAGGAATCCGGAATTATTGCTCTTGACATTGGGTGACATCTTTCCGTACAATGTTTCTTGGACTTGACAGGATTTGGGAATGAAGATAAATTCCATTTTTTAAATACCAACTTATTGATGGCAGATATTCTAGACGAAAGGATTCTGTACATTTCAAAGTTTCTCTGCACTGTTATTGGTGACCGGGTCTCGTGATACCAGAGGACATGCTGAGCTTTTTCCTGATTTGTTAACATTTCTGGTTTTCTGGGCACTGACACTGCTACACTACAGCCACGTTACTCAAACCTGCAACAAAAAAACTTAGTTAGTTTTTCAACATTTTGGCACAACTTTCACATCTCTACCTTGCATATAGCGGATATAAATAAAGTTTGTAATCAGGGAAAGACTTGTGGGACACCTTGTATATTATTATTAGCAGATATTGTAATATCAAGACAATTTTGCTATTCATATTACATGTGATACAATTGACCAACGTCCGAGAACACTTCCCGAATATATTTCCAGATAAGTACGTATGTCCATGCCATGCCCCAGAAAAGAAATGAACGACGTAATGAATCAAATAGTTTGTTGTAACTATTGAAAAATATTGAGACGTCATCGTTGTTTTCAAATGACTTTGTCAAAGTAGATGTCACAAGTTTACTATCCCCTCCCCCCACAGAAAAGGGGCTGTTATGGTCAGACCTCTTGAAGCGGGGTAGGGGAAAGTCTTCAACGACCTTGACTGCCACATCCATGTGCTTCTTTTGCATTATAATTTGGTGAAAGCGTTATCGTTTGTAACAGTACTATTGATATTTCTGTATGATGTTTTGATTGCAGGTGACTGGCAGAGTGGTGCAAACCCAAGCCACTGCACAGGAAACTTGCAAAGTGCCGAAAGAGAAGGCTGTGGCTGTATGTGACAGATATGGATCAGTAAAAGGTATTTTCTCCACTATCTACAGAAATTTTTTTCTTAAAATATGCTATTAAGGGTGTAAATGAATGAACTTTAATGTTAAGGCTTGGCAGGAGCTTTGGCTGATGCCAGAGCAGCTTTATTTGAATTTTCCTCTCCTTTCGAGAAACAGTTATATTCAAATATCCAAATAATTACATCATTACAATTCCTTCCAGAGCATTCAAGTGAACCTTCCTGCGATTTACATTCGCTGTTGTGTAGATAGTTGTAATAGTTTTGTGCCTATTAAACTATTGATAATATCTAAAAAAAAATGCAAAAGCAAACCACACAAAGATTGCAGAATAAATTCTAAACATATGTATTTTTTTCTCATTAACTCCACCCGAATGCCAAGATGATCTATGCTACGAAGGTCACAGTTTTCTTCCATTTTCCTCTTCCACCCCTTTTGCTATCTTTCCTGTGCCTTTTAACTTATAAATGTAAATAAACATTGTTATATAATCCTTCCTATGTTGCCAACGTATGTTAACATAACTTTGAATCTTTCTAGGAATCTACCCCACCATCTTCACGTCATGAGGAAAAGACTGATAGTGGTTATTGAAACTCTCTGTTTTACCTTAATAAAAGGTTTATTCGTCATAAAAGGCCTCCCCGATGGCAGAATGGTAGTGTCATTGCCTTTTAATAAAGGGATCCCGGGTTCAATATCCGGTGGAGGCACATAGTGGTTTGGATTCCACTTTAAACTGTAGGTCCAGTCCCGATTAGCCTTACTGTGCATAAAGTGGACTCAAAACAGCAAATCAATCAATCAATCAATTATTCGTCATAAAGGCAGTTAACAGTGATTTAGAAACATAAAATCACACATTGGTATTCTCTTGATATTTCTATACTACAGTTATCTTGTTGCTATGCTATTTTGAACTCGATAGATCTATCAGTTGACATTTGCAGGTTAGTCTATTTGACCTACTAATACTAGTTGCCTGTGACACCTTAAACATTTGACAAATTAAAAACGAACTAGCACAACATTCCAACTAAATATCAAAGAACTTTAGTGTATTGTCTATGGCATTATGTGCTGTTCATAGTTTTCATCCCAAATTAACACATGGCTCATTGCACAACTACTGTTCAATTAGATGGGCAATGAGGTAAATTCATCTTGTGAATCTAAAGGGTCCCGGGTTCGAAACCAGGTGGAGGCACATAGTGGTTCGGATCCCACTTTAAATTGTAGGTCCAGTCTCGATTAGCCTTAACTGTGCATAAAGTGGACTTTAAATAACAACTCAACCAATCATATTGTGAATCAACAATATGCTTCAATCTCACCATGTCTCTTGTGCATGTGTATTGTAACCACTTCTTTCAAATTTGAATGTTGAACTGTGTTACCTTTGTTTGTACTCTTGAACAAGTTAGATACAGATCACATTGTGGAAATTCTTCCTTTAGGATTCCAATTCGGATTTTTTAAGTTGTGACTACTTCACTTCTGAAGAGGAAATAGTATATTTACTGTTTAGGTTATTTTATTATGATAAATGAAAAGAGAAGTGAGATACAGTGAGACTAAATATCGAGAAGACAATTCTGTTAATCTATCTCACTAATCAATCACTTTGATAAATGCCCTCGGTTAAATATGAAGTCTTGATTGGCACATCACTTTGATAAATGCCCTCGGTTAAATATGAAGTCTTGATTGACACATCATTTTATGTATATACCTGTCAGAATTCAAATTAATGTTATAGCACAGTAGGAAGCTACGGATATATGTTGAAAAGGAATACGAGCTTACATATGCTGAGGAATAGCGTTTATGTTCAAACAATTATAAGCATTTTTATGCAAATTATATTGATAAAAACCAGGGAAAAACAAAGGTTACAGCAGTATCAAATTATGCATTCTTATGCTTCCATTCTTCAATTTTTAAAACTCCACATATGGTTAATTAACATCCAAAATGCAGAAGATATTTCTCTCACTTTAAGTCTTATTTCTCAAAACATCCATTTGAGGTAATGCATCTACTAGCTTGAAAATGCAGATGCAAGCAGATAATAATTTCCTGCTTCAAATTTAAACTTGGCAGCCGCGGTGGCTCAGTCGGTAACGCGTCTGACTACCATGCTCAAGGTCCCGGGTTCGATCCCCGGCCGGTTCAAATCCGGGAACTTTTCTAACGATGGAAGCGGCCCCGGCGCCCACCCAGCATCGAATAACATGGGTACCTGGGGGAAACCCTGGGGGGTAAAGGCAGTCAGGGGCGTGATGCTGATCACATCACCCCCACTCACGACCGGATCAAGAAAGTGTGGGGCGTTACCCCCACACCCCCTATACACCTTCATGGCGTGGTGCTATGCACAGGGGAACACTTTACCTTTACCTTTACTTTTCACAAGTTCCAAATCTTTTTAAAGATTATGTCATTATAAAAGCATTTTCAAGATTCTTTATGAACAAAAATGTCTCTATATAGTTTAAACAAACTATATAGTATAATCTTACAAAATATCAAGATTTATACAAATATAAATCCTTTACCAGTTGCCACATTTTTACTTATCCTCCATCCATCATCCGATTCCTCAAAAGTCATGGAGAACCAGCTAGTTCAAGCAAGATTTTTTAGTATGTGTTATCTTCAATTGTTTTTGTTTTATATTTTTGTCAATAAGTGCTTAACAGCTTGAATATTTGTGTAGTAAATGTACATATTTGCTCTGTTTCAGCTATTTTGCAATGTATATCACAATATACTTATCTAATTATTACAATTGCCTGTTTTTTTTTAATGTTGATACAAAATACCAAGAATGACATCATATTATACATAGAAGAATTTTAAAGATTTGACCTTTGTATATGAACTTTGATGCCTAAGCAAATGTACACAATTTTAATAAAATTAATTATAAATCTGAATGTATCTTATCTTGCTTGTCTGAAAGAACACATATGATTGAAGATATGGTTATTTTCCATAATATTAATCAAAAATATCTGTTATAAACAGGGCTCGAAAAATCCCAGTCACCAGGTTGCCATGGCGACTAAATATTTCAGCCTGGCAACTGTGATCTTTTGCTGTAATATTGCCATTTTTTTAAATTTGCACGTATGAAATTTTGAAGATTCTAAGTTCAAATTGCAATACAGTGAAAGTTAGCAAATGTTTTTTTTATCAATGTTGTGAACATTTCATAGAATCAATAACTATTCCTTACTCTTTGTCCCCGAACTCCCCCTCCCCATTTGCAGCTTTCTCACATGATTTAGCAATGTTTTGAATACGGTGATGCTCAACTTCTTGTAGTATGCGCAATTGCTAGTAGGTGATTCCTTGGCGCCTGATTTTCAGAGCTGTCGCCTAGCTCTGAAAAAGATTTTTCGAGCACTGGTTATAAATATGAATTCAAAATATTGCCCAATTTGATAATTTTGTCATGATATACAAATTGTTTTTTTTTAAACATCATATTTATTAAAATTAGTTTAAATACAAATTTCAGACACTTAATTGTATTAGGTGAATAGATTTTGAGCACTCATATGACCAAAATTATTATAACCATTGCACAAATGTGGAACTCTGAACTTAGCCTAACCATTTTCAAATGTTGTTATGACAATGTATTAATTTTATTGTCATAATTTTTCATTGATTATTTTTACATTACATATTGGTGTTATTATTATTATTATCAACTTAATATGGTTAGAGTCAAGACATACAATATTTTTTTGTAAACAATATTAACTCGGGTAATGCTAATGTTTTTTTTTTAAAACCACATTTCTTTATATTGCATTGTCAGCTATTCTGGTTGTGGTCCTTCTGTGAGTATAGCATGTAACACATACGTCTGGGGAAAGAGGATGTTTTGTAGATTCAGAAGGGTTTGGTGAATAATATCTTAGAACCTTTTTCCACATCATATCACAAAAAAAACACCTGGTTAAACATGATGTGTTCACGTCAGTCAGCTAATTGTTATGTCTCTTTTCAAATATACTTTCAGGTATCGAAGTAGGAAAGGTGTACGACTCCGTCGAGAGCCTGGAGCCTGATGGCATCCATGTACCTAACTCCACTGGTCTCCACATTGGGGAGAAAGGGGTGTATTCCGTCGTGCTCTCAGGAGCTGACATGGTGGAGGATAATGGATCTTGCTTCACGTACACCGTTGAGGAACACTGTATTAAATCAGAGCCGAGGGACACAGTAAGTAGCTTAAAATATTTTAAGAGTAAGGCACAGGTGAAATGCTCAACTTAAGCACCTTCTGTGCTATTATGAAAAAAGGAAGTGGTGCATCTAGAATGAGAATATTGCTGGTTAGCTGTTGCAAGCAGTCAGTAAGACACTTCATTTTCAGTGCACTATATCATTTATGCATGCAAACCTCTGTCACCACTTACTCTTTCACTGATGTGATTTCATCCTGTTTGTTGACTGATGCCTGTCTGCACTGTGTCCCAACTAGGGATGGCCATAAAATCCGAATAATTGATATCCTGATTACAAATTATGATATCCATTTCGGATGCGATGGATAATCTGGATATTCTGAATATCTGCATTACATGGATATCTGGTTAATCTAAGTATGTGGATAGTAAGGATAGTCTGGATATCAGACTAATTCTGTTATTCATGTTATCTGAGTATTCAAACCTTAATTTGTTCAAGTTCAGTAAGTTGTTCTGATAAGAATGGTGTCTGAATTAAGGAAATAATTGCCAAATAAAGGATTGGGACACCAAACTTAGAATGATATATTCTAAACTGTATGTCTTTTACGCTTTTTTTGTTGCTGTAGTAATGCAGAGAACTGTTTTAGGCAGTGCTCGAAGTGAGGGGGGATGTGGGGGGATGGCATCCCCCCAGCTAGCAAAATTTTTGAAAGCATGCCCCCAGGTGTCTCATTGTCGCCATGTTAAACCATGAGCATCCCTCAGCTAACCACAAGGCTCGACCAAACATCCCCCCAGCTAACATTTTCCACTTTGAGTGCTGGTTTTAGACAAAAAAAAACAACTTAAACATTTAAAAAATATGTGGAGAATTCGTGAAAGGATAAACTGGCAGACTGGGTGAAGAATTTGTAGAAAATCTGTACAATAGCAATAAAAACATGAGTAGTAGAAGTATATGGCAAGAGCCAGTAAAACAAATCAGGGATAAAACTAATAATGCATACATTTGGGTATTTACAGATAATCTGGATATCCGGACATTTTGGCCAATTCGAATATCCAGATAATTCAGATATCAAAATATCTAATATCCCCAGATAAAATTTTATTCCGATTTTTCTATCCCTAGTCACAACAATGCATCTGCAGGCCATGAAATATCAACTGTTCTCCCGGTCTCCAGAAAGTGTTCCTGATTCCCTCCGTTCTACTTTTACCCCGCATGGTCACAGACAGACAGTGAGAGGGTGGAGTGGTTCTCTCCCCCTCCCTCACTTCCTGTTGTCATGGAATATTTTATGATAGCCTAAAGTAATGGTGAATTATAGGTAGAAATTCCTTTCATATTTGGGATGGGACAGTACTCTATTGGTAGGTGTCATTCTTTAAATAATTTTTATGGGATATGGACATATAATTTCCATTCTCTATTTTCTTTCAAAACATCAAGCATCATCTGGTAACACATTTATTATGGAGGTCAATGAACCATTTGGAATTTTATCAGTACTTTCTTTATAGGTATCAGCCACAATTTCATATCGATCCATCCCTATTTCATATACATTTCGACTGCGACTTATTGTAACAATAAGTTGTTCGAACATATTGATTTATATTAGTTTGTGAGTATTCCATTTGAATTATGAACATCAATTTACAAAAGTTTGCTTTGAAACATTCAAGAATTATATGCGAATATTAAAATATCTATTGCGTATCACAAAAGTACAGTTTATCATGCAATATTGGGAAAAAGTAAAGAGAAACTTCTTGCAGGATAATTTCACTCCACGTAAGAGTTGTCTGGCATTTTTGTGGATCCTGTGTAAGACCGAAATACAAGGAAAGTATCGGTAAATAAAATTCAACTTATACTTTCCAATACTTTGGCATTGATTCAACCCTAATTTCAACGAATCTTTTGAAATTTTTCCGAAAGGGAGAGGAGACATTAATGATCGTTTTATTTCTCTTGCCAGAATGAGAGCTGGGGGCTGCTTGAAGAACCGGAAGATGCCAAGCCCAGTAGGAACACCCTGGCCCTGATTGCCAGCTACAAAGGCCAGCGGCACGTGAGGGTCATTCGTAGTCACACCCTGAGAAGCAACTATGCACCTGAAACCGGATTCCGTTACGATGGTAGGCTTATTGATTGATTTGGTTTACTTGAGTTTGCTTGTTTGTCACTTTTGGCCGTTCACAAGATGAGGATGAGAAATGATGGAGGTATGCTCACAAAGAACATCCATGCCTCGGCTGGGATTCGTACCTAGGACACCATGTGATGTAGCACAATTTCGCAGAGGCTGGCATGATGGTAGGTATTCACTTGCTAAAATGGATTATGCTTCGTACTTCCCATAGGGAAGGGTGTTGTTTGCTTTGTTGTTTTAAGTCCACTTTATGCACAGATAGGCTAATTGGGACTGGAGCTACTGTGCCATATGCCTCCACCGGGTATAGGACCCAGGATCCCTTGACTACAAGGACGAGGGAAGTGTAGTATTGAAAGAGGGATTTAGAATGAGGATTTATGTGCACTAAAAACAAACAAAATATGTTTACAGACATGCTGTAAAAATCTTTAAGAATATACAAAATAAACATGAACATATGAAGAAAAGGAAATTAAATATTACGAGGGTCATCCAGAACATAAAGACCGTTTGGTTATATAAAATGAAAAACACAATATTTATTAGAGAACAACAATTCTGTTACATACCTGAAGCTTCCTTCACTTCTCTACATAATCACCTCCTACATTTAAACATTTGTCGTATCTGGGCACGAGCTTCAGAACTCCCATGTTATACTCTTCTGCCGCCAGTTTATTAAGCCAGGTGGTCACTGCATTCTCCAACTCTTCATCACTTCCAAAACGTTTACTGCCCAGAAACTCTTTCAGCTTAGGGAAAAGGTGGAAATCGCTAGGAGCAAGGTCTGGACTATAGGGTAGGTGATCAAAAATTTCCCATCCGAATTGATCCAGCAATTCTTGAGTTGCACCAGCAGTGTGAGGGTGGGCATTATCGTGCAGAAGCACAATTCCTCCAGAAAGCATTCCTCGCCTCCTGTTTTGGATGGCTCGCTGTAGTTTTCTGAGAGTCTCACAATAACGATTTGCATTGATCGTAGTGCCTTTTGGCAGAAATGTGCGACGGTCTTTTGTTTGAATGCAGTGACCACCTGGCTTAATGAAGTGGCGGCAAAAGAGTATAATATGGGAATTCTGAAGTTCGTGCCCAGATACGACAAATGTTTAAATGTAGGAGGTGATTATGTAGAGAAGTGAAGGAAGCTTCAGGTATATAACAATATTGTTTTTCCAATAAATATTGTGTTTTTCATTTTATATAACCAAACGGTCTTTATGTTCTGGATGACCCTCATATAATCTCATACTATTTCCCTGTATACATCAGAATCTGCAAATTTCATGCTTAGATATTGGTATCAGCTCATCTTTACTTATATTATTTTGTTTACCTGTGAAATGTTGATATTTACTTCAAGGCACAACTGGACCTTTGGCAGAATGCTATAGTGGAAGAACCACAAGCAAAGAAACCTGCACAGACCCGCGAGGGGGGAGGGGGAGAGTGGACCATGCTTCCTTAAGGTTTTTTTCCTTGTGGTCACTCTATAGCAAAGTTGAAAATTCCTCTCGTCTCGAAAAACCACTATGATATTTCAAAATCTGAAAAATTACATATGCTTATCATTCCTTCTACAGCATTCAAATGAATGTTCGTGTAATTTGCTTTGGGTATTTTCTAGATAATCAGTAGTTTAATAGATTTAGGTAGCTACGAAATTATTCTGAATATCTAGACAACAGTCAACGCAAAATGCACCAAGATTTGCGTGAATGCTCTAGAAAGTATTCTAAGCACATGTAATTATTCAGAGTTTGAAATACCATATCGGTTTCTCAAAAGGAGAGAAATTATCGAAAAGGGCTTCACTGAAGTCAGTCAAAAGTCGAGTCAAGCCTTAATAATTGCAATAAAGCTGTAGTTAAATCTATTTATACTTTTGCAGGTGTGTACGTTGTGAAGGAGTATTACACGACCAGCGGTGGGTTGTCTGGGAAGATTCCTTACAAGTTTCTCTTTGAAAGAATGGGTCGGCAGAAACCCATACCATACAGGGACTTAGCAGATGAACCTGTAAGTGTACAGTACGCTTTCATATTGCAACTGTCTACATAACAGTGCCCCGCCTCCTTTGTTTTTTTTTGTTTTTTTTGTTGTTTTTTTTTTAAAGTCAATTGCTTTTATCCTCCTTAAGTGGATACGTTAATTTTCATATTACCTTGTGACTGTCTTCTACACTCAGAAATGTCAAATATTTATTTATTTTCTATTGTGCATTTTTTTTATAAATTAACAGGGACTTGCTGAGTTCAAGAATGTTTTAAAGTTGTTGGTTTCGATTTATTTTTATGTTTAGTAATAGGTTAAGAATTAAGAAAGTAATAGGTAGGGGCATGCATATTTCGTTTTTGACGAAAAAACGAAATTTGAAAAAACACATTGTAGTGTTAATTTTTCATGTTTTTGAAAGGTGTGAGGTGCATTTTGTGACCATATTTTGTCACGAAATAATGCGAAATGAACTGCAAAAAGCGAAATTAACTCTTAAACACGAAATTCAGGGTTTATTCACCGACGCGACACCTTCCGAGGTCTGAATTATCCTGAGAGTTATGCAATTCCCGGAAAATTGATTAATTCTGCTGTTAATATTAGAGAAGCAAAAATGGACTCCTTTACACAAAAATAAACTTAATACTCTGATAACTACATAAATGTGCTATTAGAAGTGAAATGTTAATTCTGTGGAATAAGTGTAGTTTTTAAATCAAATTTAGGATTATTTTCACAATTTTAAAACTAATATGTCTTTTTATATACCACTTTTCATCCATTTTTTTCACCGCTATAACACCGATATTTTCTTTTATTTACCGCTTTTGAACCCGAAATTGACCCAGTTTTTGTACCGAAATTTTGCCTTTTTATTTACCAAAAATATGTGCCTCTAGTAATAGGTTAAGAATATGAACTATTATAACAGTTAAAGTTAGTTTTGCGTCAAGCAAGAACAGATTTTTTTTTTAATTTACACTTTTAAATTGCTAAGGAAAACCAAAGAATTCTTTACTGGTTTTTATTACAAATTTCTAAATTAAAGCAATTAACAAAATTTAAATTTGACCTGGTAAGCTGGAAGGTTTTGTTTTACTTGGATAAATCTAATACAAAAGTTACCTCCAGATGCCATAGATTATTCTTAAATGAGGAATTAAAAGTTACATAGATTTTCAAATAAAAACCAAACTCTCAAATCTTAAAATAATAATATGCTTGGCCTCTGCTTACGGAAACTAACTAGCTTTGCGAGGAATTCAGCCGTGCACTTTTACTTACTTTTCTTTTATCTTTCAATTGACACTCTGTACGAAAAATTATATCTCGAGAGCTCTCGACACTAGGGGAACACTTTTCATTGCAGCTTCTTGATTTCTTGTTTCTGCTTCTTTCCACCAGAGTTCTTCAACATCTCTCCTTTGAAGTAACTCTGCTGAATCCACAGTCTGAAGATGGAACTTGGTGACAACACCACCTTCTCGATTAGCGAACCTCAGTTCACAACTAAAATACCGCTTTGGGTACAACTACAAATTTGCTGAGTTCTTTTTACTTCCCGCACTGTAAGAACTACCACAGGGGTACTGTCTGTATCCAAGTAAAGCTTCTTTTCAACCACGCAAATGATGAAACTTCCAAAAGACAGCACATTATTAACTGTCAACTAGAAACTATCCAAGCAAACGACTTCAATAAAAATGTCCACAGATAACTGCTACTTCCTGCACAATCAAAGCTTGTGAGGTCTCGCTTTTGCAGAAATCTCAATGCCAACTGCTATGGTCATATGCAGCCAATGTACGAAGCAACGTGGTCTTCCATCTGAAGACTCTGCAACGACTGCTAGAAACTGACCCCCCGTTTTCCTTTGTCCCCTTTACAAACTGCGTAGTAAGCACAGTTTATTTTGTCCAAGGGGTGTTAATATCTTTATACTCCTTCTCTGAACAAATCACCAGTCCTCCAAACAGTCGGTTATACTATGTTTTTAATTCTTGCAATGTAACTTCTGTAACATCCTCAAAACTCAGTTGAGCTCTAAGGACTTGAAATTCAACTTTTAAATTGTATAAAAGTCTGCTCATTGTTCATATATTGTATGAAGTACAAGTTCAGTGTAATGTACAATTGCAATCTTGAATTATGTAAGAGGGATAAAAACATGAAAATTAGCATATATTTACAAATGGTTGGTCTTCAAATCTCCAATATTGCGAAACTATTTCTTGTTTCTTCATCAGGCAATCCCGTGACTTGAGATATTAAAAAAAAATAATAAGAGAGATGTTAAATTGTTTAAAATGATGTAATGGAGAGAAGTAACATGCCGATAAATGTATTAAAAGTATATTTCTTTTAAAACAATATATGTATTATGCTTCCTTCACTTATAGATTAGTGTCAGATTTTATTTTAAAATTCTTTCTTTTTTTGCAGGATGAGCAGGTGGGACGGTCATACAGCCTGAGGCAAAAAACAGAAAATCCCTCAGTGATTGGTGAGTGGAGATGAGAATTTATAAATTTTGTGTCAAGATATCAGGAACATCAGTCACAACTCATTGGGGGAGCAGTGTGGTTAGAGTGACCAACTTGTGGCTATGAATTTAAGGGAGATTTCCAGCTTTCGGCATTGAATTTCCATGAGATTTATTCGTGACAAATTTTGCACATTTTCAACGGCCCAGTGACACTTCAGCAAAAACTCATGGATTGGATAATGTTGAACAAAAGAATTAATTTGCATTTTATATAATATACCGTTCACAATACAGAATAAAAATTTACAATTTGCATGTTTCTTAGCCCTAACCTATATGTATTTGTTCACTGATGCTGAAGAACCAAGAATTTTTTATCTCGTGCAAATTTCAAAAATGCTACAACTATACTCATAATTAATTGCTACCATGAGTTCTGGCTTAATTAGTTCTAAGCTGCTTCGATTTCTCTGATCAGTCCATGCATTGCTCATGAATGGCATTTTAGCCTGGGATGCTCAAAACAAAGATTAAGATCTTCCTAAACTTTGGCAAATCAATAAATCACTGAAAATATTGACCCATCATTGATCTAGACTTCCTGTTTTCACTATATCACAATCACACCCACTGAACTCTAAGCTTGCGAGATCTTGCAGTCAACTTGAAGTTTTGTATGATTCACTGATCTTCACAATTCTCATTCTTGATGAAATATATACAGGAACCGGAACATTCCAGAAACATTAATTCTAATACGAGAGTTCCCAGAAAATATCGGAGATTGGTCACCCTAAGTGTAATTGAAGGAGAAAGAAACGTTAAAAAAATTAGGTGGATAACCATGTTGGAAAACCTGTGGTAATCTGATAGAAACATTCAGAATTACATCTGTTCCACTCAGCTTTTTTCCGTACGACGACAGTGTTTTATCAACTGTTTTTAGGTTTTTGAGAAGAGCTGTTGTTTTTCACTGTCTGTGAAAAGTTATTCTTACTTTTTAATAGCAATGGGACCAATTAATTGGTACTCTATCGGTATCGGCAGATATAGGCATATTGGTTTATCGGTAAAATTACCGATTAATTTACCAATCCGATATATTGATAAATATCTTATAATTTAGTGCAAAATTCTGCCATTTTGTTGTAATTTTTATGGATAATCTCCATGTCCTAATTTCTAAAAAAGGAAATGTCTAAATATTCAACTTCTTTTGCACTGCAGTCACCTTGAAACACACATTTATTAAGGAGATCAATGATCATTTCAGGTTCTTCAAGGACCATTTCTAATTTTATATCAGATTGGTAGAATATCGGTATCGGTAAATTTTATATCGGTACTTTATCGGTATCGGCCAAAAATTTCATATCGGCCCATCCCTACTTTTTAATGTGTTGTGTTTGTTTTGGTGCAAGTCCCTCTACAACGTCACACTTTTACCCTTTCTCAAGGGGCTTCTTACACCCCTTGCTTTAACAGTTGTAAGAATTTTAGATAAGGGGATATTTCTCCGTAGACATTGAAGGGTGCAAAGGGGCCATATGTGCAAATGCACCCACCAACTTTAAATCAATCAATGCTTATTTCATTTTGTAAAGAGCACCTTTTTTCCTTCAAGCGGTGACGTTCCACACACTTGTTTATTGCTTTGTAACATCCTAGCCGATGTATTTTAAGGATTTATATTTTTGTTATTTTATGTCAGTTTTCTGCCACTTTTGGCTGTTTGTGATGACCTGTAAAGAACACCCATGACAAGCTGGAATTGAACCAAGGAGCTTAGGTGGCGAGATCGAAAGTCAACCACTTAATGTGCTTGTAATGAGGCGCATGATGTCGGTGCATCAAAACAAAATTACATACATTCTGAAACATTTTATCAATTTCAAACTGTAGATTGTAACATGGCACACAGTTCATTAAAAACGCAAGTTATTTGTTCTGGACTTCAGAATAAGGGAAACAAAAAAACTCGCTTCAAATACCCGTTCTGATAACACTGGATTTGCTGTTGCTGATACAGTCGCAACACTTAAATATCAAATTTAATGACAATCAGACCTCAACCTACTTTGCAGTAATCGATCACCTCACTCACAAAGTACTTAATAAACAATCACTAGAAATTAAGTACCGTGCAATATTTAATTTTATTTTATTTTTATTTTACTATATCTGTATTATTATTCTATCATGTTTATTTTTCTCATGTATATTGTATGAATAAATTAGGGATGGGCCAATATGAAATTTTGGCAGATACCGATAACCGATACGCTACCGATCCGATATAAAATTAGAAATGGTCCTTGAAGAACCTGAAAGGTTCATTGACCTTAATAAATGTGTGTTTCAAGGTGACTGCAGTGAAAAAGAAATTACATATTTAGGCATTTACTTTTTTTTAGAAAGTAGGGCATGGAGATTATCCATAAAAATTACAACAAAATAGCTGGATTTTGCACTAAATTATCAGATATTTATCAATTATCATATCGGTAAAATAATCGGTAATTTTACCGATGCACCGATATGCCTATATCAGCCAATACCGATAGAGTAAGGTCCCATCCCTAGAATAAATAATCAATAAATGAGACAAATTAAGTGGAAGGCGAACTGTTAAATTCATGCAAGTAATGTCCTGGTATATTTTAAGGCACCAGGACACTAAGTGCATACCCTCATATATATACGGGTGGAGGCAGGCTTACTTTGGAGTTCCCTCTCCCCCCCTGCCACACACACACAAAAATGAATGTGTTTGCCCACTGAAACAGCTATAATTTACAGAAACTTGTACAATGAACTGGATATTCGTCATAACATATTAGGGATGGGTCGATATGAAATTTTGGCCGATACCGATAAAGTACCGATATTAAATTTACCGATACCGATAACTGATATTCTACCGATCCGATATAAAATTAGAAATGGTCCTTGAAGAACCTGAAATGTTCATTGACCTCCTTAATAAATGTGTGTTTCGAGGTGCCTGCTGTACAAAAGAAATTGCATATTTAGACGTTTACTTTTTAGAAAGTAGGGTATGGAGATTATCCATAAAAATTACAACAAAATGGCAGAATTTAGCACTAAATTATCAGATATTTATCGATATATCAGGTCGGTAAAATAATTGGTAATTTTACCGATACACCGATATGCCTATATCGGCCGATACCGATAGAGAACCGATCAATCGGTCCCATCCCTATAACATATAGTCTCAGAGTTTTATTTATTTGTACAATGGACTCTTTAATTCAAACTCCAAGAGGACATAAAAACATTTCAAGAAGAAAATCAATAAATAATACAGTATAAACAAAAATATTGAACATGCATACATAAAAGATGCCATATTTTGTAAATTTTGCTCGAGCCAAACAATTTTTCTCACAATAGTAATTAAGCCACCAGTAAATGGGAAACAAGTTTAAGTACACTGTAGTAACATACAAAATCACATACATGTAAAACAAGAATAGGTACATGTTCTCACTTAAAGAAGTTTGTGATTTTTGTTTCTTTATTTTTACATGGCGTGAAACAAATCATCACCAATGTTTTTTTTTAAGATTCAGTGTGCTACGCTTTGACATTGTGAGCAATGTAACCTGACTAATCACAACGGAGCCCGATATGAAGGCTTTCACAATTGGTTAGTGGCTGTTCAAAGACGAACGCTTGCACACAAAAAGGAGTAGGCAGTCCCACATTGTTGAGAAGGTGGAGGCTGCATAGCTGTAAAAAGAAACTTTCTCTTTTCTATGGCTCTCTGTGGATAGCTGCCTTCGAATTGCCCAAATAAAAGGTTTGAAAACATATAATTTTTTTAACACTGTTTTCAATAGGCTGTTAGGATTTCAGAATTTCCAAGTTCGAATTAAATCTAGTCCACTACACCTACATTATTGTGCTGAAGAGCAGCTAAAGAGCCTTGATAGAGCAGTTCTAGCATGTTACAGAATCAATTAGTGACCGATGTTACATAGTGATTAATTCTGATCCTACATCCTGGTATTGGCTTCACCACTGTAATCTATCATTGACAGGAGTGCAAGGAAGGACCCTTTCGAAAGATAACCTGAATGTCAACCACCCTTCCATGTAGTACACCCTGGACTGCATTTTGCAGACTAGTGAGGCTGTCTTTCAACTCACATCCTCTGTGGGGCTCTTTTTGTTTCATCCATCTGTCTCATCTTATCACTATCCATCCTTATCTTTGCAATTAGCCACAAGTGGCAGAAAAAGGTGAGAAAAATACACTAAACCAATCAACCTAACAATCTGCTAGTCTCTACAGTGAATAGCTGCAACTTCAAATTTTTTGCATTGTAAGGAATGATTAGAGGCACATAATTTTGGTAAATAAAAAAGCAAAATTTCGGTACAAAAATGTACTCAATTTTGGGTTCAAAAGCGGCAAATAAACTAAAATTTCGGTGTTATAGCGGTGAAAAATTGGATAAAAAGTGGTATAAAAGAAGACATTTTGGTATTAAAATTGTGAATATAATCCTAAATTTGATTTAAAAACTATACTTATTACACAAAATTAACATTTCACTTCTAAAAGCACATTTATGTCATTATCAGAGTATTAAGTTAATTTCTACAATATTAACAGCAGAATCAATCAATTTTCCGTGAATTGCATAACTCACAGGATAATTCAGACCTCAGAAGGTGTCATGTCGGTTAATAAACCCTAAATTTCGTGTTTAAGAGTTTATTTTGCATTTTGCAGTTCATTTCGCATTATTTCATGACAAAACACGGTAGCAAAATGCATCTCACACCTTTCAAAATCATGAAAAATTTACACTAAGATGTGTTTTTTGACATTTTGTATTTTCGTCAAAAACGAAATATGCATGCCCCTAGGGATGATCCTCTCCAAGGACACCCAAATGTGAACCTCACTTCCACATAGTACACCCCGGAAACTGAAGTCTTGCAGATCAACTAGGCACCTAGACCTACAACGAGTATAATCCTCTGTAGAGCTGTTTTGTCCATATATCCACATGTGTGCCCCTTTACATCCTCAGCTTTTAACTTGGTGAAATATATTGATTTCAACTAGGGAAAGAGCTTTACCCTACATAATGTGATGGGTACAAATAGCCTAAGTGCTGAAGCACCCATAATTTTTGTTTCAATCAATCACTTTGATTTTTAAAAAGTCTAAATGCTGAAAGTACATCTTGTTTATTCCTTTATTCCAGGTAGTGAAGAAGAACTGTCCGCAAGGCCATTGACTCCCAGATACTCTACAAGAAGAACTCATCCAGGCACAGGGAGGGCACAGGAAGATGACAAGAAAGATCTGAAGAACATGGTGAATGATCTTCTGCAACTCAGTGACGTGGCTGAGAACAAAGTGAATGGACTAATATCATCTGTTAACAGGAGGGAAAAGAGAATTAAGCGACCATGTTTGTATGTTGATGAGGTAAGTGTTTTTTTTTTTTTTGGAAACATTCTCGATTAGTTTTGGTTTCTTCCAGAAAGATTTGTCAGAACAATAAAGCATATGACACTAAACTACAGGATACCTGATAAGTCTCTTATTGCAGAGCTTAATGTGAACATTTCTCAAAATTATATTCTTCTGAATGAGTAGTATGTTGGAAATGGCTATGAGCTGATGCCAGTATTAAATATGGTAGTCAGGGCATCTATCCATCTGGAAATCCTGGAAAAGTCTGGGAAATTTCCTGTATTTCAAGAAAAATCAATATTTTTTTTGAAGTGCACAAAAAGAAAGTTTTTGAACAAAGAAAAGGACGAGCAAGACATTTTAAATTTATTGTGGACAAACCATACATCAGTTTGATACACTGAGTTTTACTGGTAGCCATAGTATAAATTGGGTGTTCAGTACTCTAGGAAAGGGGTGGGAAGGGGTGTCACAGGAAAGCTAGGGTTAATTAATAAATAAAAATGCGGAAGTGCGAAATCTTCTAAATTTCATGTAAGTAAGAAATGTGTTAAGTTCAAAATGTGTACCTTTATCTTAGTTGTGTTCATTACTTTGTTAGACCATATTTGCTAAACTAAAAAAAAATAAAAAGTTATAGAAAAAATTGGCTTCTGGCAAAAAGGGGCTGGCGAATGAAATTGTTTTAGATTTTTTCTACCCCTGGGTATGGCTGCCTTGCTGTTTGATATGTTAAGTGGTCTACATACAGTTTTGTCACTGAATGTTTGTGTTCAAGTCCTGTCATCAGTAGTTCTGTGTTAGTGTCATTAGTTTCATCCATTCACACTTATTCTTGTCATGACAAGTAGTGTAAAGAGAGAGACAAATACGAAAATACAAATAAAATCCAATGGCCTAATGGTAGCATCATTGACTTGTAATCAAGGGGGCCCGGATTCAATACCCATTGGAGGCATATAGTGGTTCGTATCCCACTTTAAATTGTAGGTCCAGTCCCAATTAGCCTTACTGTGCATAAAGTGGACTTAAAACACCAACTCAGTCAATCAAGAAAATACAAAAAGTAGAAAATAATAATATTGGTATTAGTATGTGTATGTATTGTTTCTTTCAGGACAATTCAAGTCCTCTGGGAAGTCATCCAATGCAGAAATCATTTGCAAGTGAACGTGCCCATGCATCATCATCCACAAGTTATGCACCGAAGCTGTCACGGACCGGACACTTACATAAAGCACCACGCAGAAACTACATGCAGACGTCACCAACTACCGACCCTCTACAGGAAACACCATCGGAGAGGTACGACCAGAAACCATTCAGCCGGAATGTGTCAGAGAGTGACCACAGCCAAAAGACATTAAGTCGCGACTACTGTCGTGCGTCGTCGACCAGTGACTCCAACTGCCCGTACAGTTCTCGGGGAAGTGGTTTTTTACGGATATCGGATGGTAGTGAATTTGCGCAGCAGACGTTTAGTGGTAGTCGCATTCAGAAGTCTGCACGCAAGATCCAGAAACCAAAAGTTTCGGAGGACCACAGTTGGAGAACACCTGTGCACAGATCGAGTGGATCGAATCGGCATTCCTATGGACCAATTGAAGGTAGGCCTATAGAGGATAGAGTCAGTTTTGGCTGGTTTTTATGTAAATAAAATATCAAGTTATCAATTCTGAACATAAAACTAAATTTTTAGCTGAGCTGATACCCATGGTGATGCTAATCAGTAGGAAGACAAATTTATGGTAAATAAAAACTGAGGAGAGCGGTAAATAAAATGTTAAATCGGCGGTATATACCAGTGGTGGAAAAAAAAACTGGCACACACTTTTTCATCATGAGAGGAAACAACATACAAAAGAGCTATAAATTGATAAACTACTTCATTTTTATATACTGTACACATACACAAGTACTTAGCTGTCCAACCAAGAAGAAAACATCAACACAAAATCTCTTCATTTCTAAATTGCATATCTCAAGTGATTTATTTATTGTATGTATTTAAAGGATATCCTTGCTGTCCAACAAATAAAATAATCACTACTGCACATACACAAACACATGTTGAAAATCACATGATAATAAACAAAATTCATTCATGACTGAACACATATGACACCATTGTTTCCCTTGATGTGCGGGAACAGACTAATCTTATCACTGCTACAGATAGCAAGTTCAATGAAACTGGAAGTTGAGTAGACATTCGGGGGAAGAAAGGAATGCAGCTTGACAGGGAACAAAGTTTTCGAACTGAGATTATGTGCATGGGAAATCCCAATTTGCAGCATCTTCCTGATGTGATTGAAGATAAAACGTTCTTCAGCTGCAAGTGGTAGGAAACTTTAGGCAAACGTTTCGTTACAAATCGACAGTTTGCGTGAACAACCTCGATTCCCGGTTTTTGTGTGTTTTCTACTTAATTTGATGATATTTCACGGTTATTTCACGAAAAAGCATTCATTTCGTGGAAAAGCACACATTTCGCATTACTTCGCGAATAAAACTCATGCATACTTCATCATTGGGGGTGTAGTGCAGAATGTTCAAAATTGATATTTTTTTCACATTTCGTGATTTCGCGCATCGCGAAAATTCAATGTCCCTACTAATCAGTACTTACCATTACTGATGCTTGAAAATCGTAACAATTAAAAGTTGTTCAAAATTATGATTAATATTAATGAGATAGTATTCCATTCCAATTTTAGCAGGGTGTCTTCCGGTCAAGAAAGTCAGGAAAGTTATGAAATTATACTTGTGGTCAAGAATTTTTGCTATCACGATGTCTGATTGATGGATTTAGTTTATTTTATTTCACTTTTCTGCTCTTTTTGGCTAATTGTAATGAGGATGAAGGGTGGTAAGATTAGATGAATGAAGGGACAATCACAAATATATAGGAACGACAACATGATCCCCACAGATGTTTATACTGACTGAGAGTCCAGATGCCAGGGCCACACTAGTCTGCCAAATGCAGTCCACAATGCATTAGTAGATAAAGCAAGTCTAATTCTCTTGTTAAATACAGCTTCGGTTTTCATTGTAATTGGCCTTTTGGTAGGAGTTTTCCAGTTCATAAATATTTATTTTCTTATTTGCTAATTTCCAACTCTACCTAAGTAGGGGTCGAATAAATAACGAAAAACACGTCAAGAAAATGTCATGGAAAGGTCAAGAATTTTGGATTTATTATTTTGGTAGACACCCTGCATAAGCATCAAGTTAACAGAGTTTTGCTTTAAAATATTCAAAAATCACATCAGATTATATAAATACCTGTTATAAAAAAAAAGGTAAAAGCTCCCCTGTGCATAGCACTATGCCATGAAGGCATATAGGGGGTGGGGGGGTAATGCCCCACACTTTCTTGATCCGGTCGGGAGTGGGGGTGATGTGATCAGCATCACGCCCCTGACCGCCTTTACCCCCCAGGGTTTCCCCCAGGTACCCATGTTATTCGATGCTGGGTGGTCGCCGGGGCCACTTCCATCGTTAAAAAAGTTCCCGGATTTGAACCGGCCGGGAATCGAACCCGGGACCTTTAGCATGGTAGTCAGACACGTTACCGACTGAGCCACTGCGGCCACTCTAAATACCTGTTATATAATCACAAAATACAGTAGAAACTTCAAATGTTGTGTAACTTTCAGGATAATTAGATTCCGCGAAGGTTTTGCATCACATTTTTCCAATTTGTTAGATTCTTATAATTGGAGTGGAATGTTCACCCAGTAGTGGTATCAGTATTTTGAACAATTTGAATTTGAATTACGATTTTCAATTGTCAGTATTGGTGGGAAATGGTAATAGTGTTCGCATCAGTGTTGGTATTGGTTCAAAATTGTATTGACTCAACCCTAATATATATATCTGTGTGTGTGAAAGTAATATTTTACCATGTTTTGCAAGATTTTGATAATTGAAATTATTACTTTGTATAGAATGAAAATTATCGCAAGAATGCTTCGCTCAGTGTATGTATGTAATTTAATTCAATCTTGCATATGTTCATGGTAGAAAACCTGTTACAGTAAATGGCTGATTGTATTGGTATATTGATTGTATTTCCAGGCATAGAAATAGGATCAGTTTGGGTTTCAAGGCATGATTTATCGCGAGACAAAGTCCACTGCCCTATCAACGTGACTGCCCACAATGGACCTGATGGCATATACTCGGTGTTGTTGTCCGGCCTCTGCGGGAATGTGGTGGACAACGGAGAGGAGTTTGTATACACAGCGGAGGAGAATGCGTATGATCGACAACTGAACGAAAAGGTTCATATGCAGTTGTTGTATGTATTTAAATGTAGCATAATGGCATAAGAATGCTTTGACGTTGGTGTCTTGTCATATGGCTCTGTGTAATATGATATGGGAGTTTACCAGGGGATTTTGTGTACAAGGAAAGAGAGAGAGAGTGAGAGTGAGTGAGTGAATGAGTAAGAAAAGATGAAAGTAAAACTCTTTAAGTGAAGTTCGGAGAATTTGAAAATGTATTGCAACAGAAATTCTCCTCACACTAACCTCCAGTGTGTGCCTTACTTCAGTTTTTGGAACTTCCAAATGTATCAAAATTTTTAATTGCCAAGAAACTAACATCCCAAATAATAATGGGAATTGAGATACATTATTAGTTAATACCCTACAGGTGTACAATTTTTTTTTTTTATCTTTTATGTTCTTTTAAACTTCCTTACATTTTAAAATGTTCTGCAAGTTATCTCTTTATCCCAGAAATTGGTGCAAGTCAGTAAAAAGTTTGGATAAAAAATAGGGTAGATACGTGATACTTTAAGAAAATAGGGAATCTAGATTATATGTTTGTAACCATAAAAATTGTAACAAAATGTCACAATATTGCACTAAATTAGAAGATATTTATCAGATCAGTGAAATTATCGGAAATGTTAACAATAAACATTGATATGGCTTAGGGATAGGACCGATTAATCGGTACTCTATCGGTATCGGCCGATATGGGTGCATCAGTTTATCGGTAAAATTGCCGATTATTTTACCGATCCGATATATCGATAAATATCTTATAATTTAGTGCAAAATTCTGCCATTTTGTTGTAATTTTTATGGATAATCTCAATGCCCTACTTTTTAAAAATGTAATTGTCTAAATATTCAACTTCTTTTGCACTGCAGTCACCTTGAAACACGCATTTATTAAGGAGATCAATGATCATTTCAGGTTCTTCAAGGACCATTTCTAATTTTATATCGGATCGGTAGAATATCGGTATCGGTAAATTTTATATCGGTACTTTATCGGTATCGGCCAAAATTTCATATCGGCCCATCCCTAAAATGGCTATATTGGCCGATAATGATAGACTACCAATTAATTGGTCCCTTATTTTTAGCAGTGACTATGGAAATGTCATGTTTGTCAATCTTTATTAAACCTTTTGAAAAATGTTTTTATAGATCTTTATATTATAGGAAGAAATAAGTGCACACTAAAAGGGATCAATTATGATATTAATATGTTGTCTCTCTCTGCAGCCAACTGTCCCAAGGTCTGTATTTACGCTGCGGCGAAGTATAAAATCCGGAAGGCCGGTCCGTGTGGTCAGAGAATCCAAACTTCAAAGTGACTACGCTCCTACGGATGGGTATCGTTACGATGGTGAGTCCTCTTTGCCAATTTTTTAAATATGAAGAGTTTCAGCAAGTTAAGTGTTCTTAATAAGGCCGAGCCGGAAGGGATGCCTATGAACCAATGCTTCAAAATTGTAACAATTGAAAGTTGTTCTTTATATTGAATAATATTATCGTATGAGTATTACTCCAATTACAGTGCTCAGAAAAATTGTTGAATAATGTGATTTTTACAGAAGGAAATAGGATTTCCTGGAAATGAGGCAGAAAGCAAATAGTTTTATTTGACGGTAAAGTCAAAGTGTTTTACAACAAACAAAAGGAAAATGTATACAGTAACGCTGTTGCAAAATGGACCGCAACATTCTAGGTGTATAATGAGTGTCAGCAGTCCCAACAGCTATCGCTGTCTTCAGGAACCAGTGCACCTTCGCAAGATGCACTGCATGCTACATGATGTGACATGCTTCGCACCAGGTTGTCCAGTGTATCCTGAGGAATACAGTCCCATTCCTGTATGTTGACCTCGGTGAGCTATCAGAGGGTCTGTTGGGTTGTGATGGTTGGTGATAGCTAGGGGTATACATATTTCGTTTTTGACGAAAAAACTAAATTTGAAAAAACACATTGTAGTGTTAATTTTTCATGTTTTTGAAAGGTGTGAAATGCATTTTGTGATTATGTTTTGTCACGAAATAATGCGAAATGAACTGCAAAAAGCGAAATTAACTCTTAAACACGAAATTTGGGGTTTATTCACTGATGCGGCACCTTCTGAGGTCTGAATTATTCTGAGAGTTATGCAATTCCCGGAAAATTGATTAATTCTGCTGTTAATATTGGAGAAACAAAAATTGACTCCTTTACACAGAAATAAACTTAATACTCGGATAACTACATAAATGGGCTATTAGAAGTGAAATGTTAATTCTGTGGAATAAGTGTAGTTTTTAAATCAAATTTAGGATTATATTCACAATTTTAAAACCAAAATTTCTTTTTATATACACTTTTGATCCAATTTTTCACCGCTATAACACCTATATTTTATTTTATTTACCACTTTTGAACCCGAAATTGACTCAGTTTTTATACCGAAATTTTGCTTTTTTATTTACCAAAAATATGTGCCTCTAGTGATAGCTCTCTTCAGGAGTTGCAAAGAATATTTGATGAAGTTGAGTTTGGTGAGTAAGGTGGTCATGTCTGCGATGGAATCTGTCCTCGTGTAGGAACAGGGTGACAATAAGGTCACGGTAGTGCCACACAATGTTTTCACAATTTGCAACATTTTTTTGAGTACTGTACATGCATCAATTTAGCAAAGTATAATATTCATGAACTACATCAGAATACATTGTATCTAAAGATATCTGTTTGGCGGTTACGCAGAGATAGATACCGTATTTACTCATGTATAATGAACACTTTTTTCCAAAATTTTTGCCCTCAAAAACTGTCGTGTGTATTATTCACAGAATAATTTAGACAGCCAACATGAAAGCGTACAGGGTCATTCCATGATTTTTTGACACTTGCATTGTTTTTTCATGTTTACGGAATCCTATCATGTTATATATTGTTGTAAAGCTTGAATTCTGTAGTTTTTGAATATAGCAACAGTATTCCATTGAAGATGGCAATACTGTTGAAATAAGCTATCACAAAATAAAGGAACATTCTGATTTTTATTGTACTTTGGATGAAAGAAAAGATATGGAAAAAAGAAATAATTAAATGTATTACTGGCCAAACAATATGACATGCATGGAGTGTATAAATGCCTTAATGGAAGAAATCGTGTGCTGCTAACTGTTGTGCATCCTGAATGTGCCTCTTATAGTGTACATTAGTCACGGAAAAAGCATATTTTCAAGTTTTTATTAGAAAAAGTAAAGAAGGAATAACAAACCACTTACACCAAAATTAGAGCCTAAATATGACCAATTATGACCTCATAAAATATATTTGGAAATATTGCTCCGAAGCACCAATAAAAACTGACTAATATAAATACATCAATGTGGCTAACATGTAGGCCCTACAACACTGTTATGTTACACATATTTGCTGGCCTCTTGATTGGCATAGCAGCAGCTTTAAGACCTACAACCGAGAAAGCCAATTTTTTAACCTAAATTGTACTGCCCATTATATACGAGCTATAATTGTTAGTTGCTTTTCACCATGAAAAACCAGGGTGTGCATTATACACGCGTAAATATGATAATTTACTTTTATAAGCTTACTTTTCATTTTTTCTGCAAAGAAAATTTGCATGTCAGAGTAAATTACATCAGAATATTAAAATTGCTGTTATGTAATTGCAAGTTCCATTTTTCATGCAGTGAAAATAAATGGATACTTGAATTTTGTGTAATTTCCAGGATAGCTTATGAAGTGTTGTGTAGCATTTTTTAATGCTTCTACAATCATAGAAAACTATCAGCCAGTGTCAGTAAATGAATTCCAACCAATACGCCAGCATTGGTATCAGCTTATCTCTACTTGTAATGCATATTCTTGAATCCCTGAACAGTTGGAATGTCTCACTGATGGATGGCATAGTAGTAATGTCTTGCCGTGTAATGAGGAGGTCATAGGTTCAATGCCCTGTGGAGCCACATACTGGTTTTTATCCCACTTTAAACTGTATTTTGAGTTCCGATTAGCCTATCTGTGCATAAAGTGTACTTGGAGCAAACTTTAACTCAACTCAAAGAACAGTATTGGCATTTCCAATTTTTGTTCTGTGTATTTCAATGAAACATTTCCACAATTACTACTAGAGAATGTTGCAGATTATGAACAATAGTGACTTAATTGAATCCTTTTAAAGATTGTTATATAAAGAATTGAATTACTTACTTGAAATTTAGAAGATTTCGCACTTCCGCATTGCACAATTTAATGGTTCAATCCTATTAATTTCGAAGATCCACTGTCTTCATTCACAAAAGGGTACGAAATCAATAGGATTGAACCATTAAATTGTGCAATGCGGAAGTGCGAAATCTTCTAAATTTCACGTAAGTAATTTTAAACCGCGTTTACCGCAACCATCATAAAGAATTGAAATATCCCATTTCTAATCTGACTACAACTTTGAGGAAGTTTTAGGAGAACAAATATTTTTTTGAACTTACCCGTTGTGTTGGTCTATCATTTCAGGCCTATACACTGTTGAGAAAGGTTGGCAGACCAGCGAGGAGAGCAGTTTCACCAAATACAAGTTCCTGCTGAAACGCTGCAAGGGCCAGGCACCTGCACCATGGCAAGGAGTGACGCATGCTGTAAGTACTTCAGCTTCTTAATTCATGTATATGAGATCATATCAGTAAGCTCAGGACCTTGTATGTGATCACTGGGAGAAGTTAAGGGCACATTTCTGTCAAATCTTTATGGGTTCATCTGAGTAAAATAAGTTGCAGCTATCTGCTTAAAAATGTATTATCGTTGGGTGGTAGTTATTCTATTGTGATCGCTGCAGCAGTGTTTGCAAATAGAACTTATTTTATAGATATCCTTGAATTTATTCGATCCTATTCTGACATAATCAGAAAACTTGGCAGGTTGCAAAAGCACACTGAATGAAACAAACTGTCGCTTAAATAAATGTATATACGGTGTGTCCCAAAATAATGTTTACATTCTTTGAACGTTAATAACGGAGAAACGAAGATCACTTGACTGGACTTTCTATATGTGAAGCTGCAATGTCTATGTTGAGCGAGTGTAGGCATTCTGTTGTTTCTAGTTCCATCACAGCTTGCCAGATAAAAGGCATAAATGTATACAAAATGGCAAGAGGTGAGCCAATTTATTAACATTCAAAGACTCTAAACACTAATTTGGGGCACACTGTATATGAAATATGTAATGCTTGTTTGATACGTACATTCCAGGGAGAAGGGGGACATGACCAGTGCTCGAAAAATCTTCTTCTAAAAATCAGGCACCAGGAAACCACCTACTAGCAATTGTGCATACTATAAGAAGGTGAGCCGGCCCTAGTGGCATAGTGGTTAGCACATCGTGCTACGATGCCAGGGGTCTCAGGTTTCAATCCCGGCCTGAGCATGGATGTTTGTGAGTGTTCATTGATCATATCCTCACTCATCCCCATCTTCACAAATAAGTCAAAAGTGGCAAAAAAGAAAGCAAAGTAAAATAAAGCAAATCAATCAATCTATAAGAAGCTGAGCATCGCTGTATTCAAAACATCGCTAAATCATGTGAGAAAGCGGAAAATGGAGGGGGGGGAGTTGGGAGCCAAAGAGTAAGAAATTGTTATTTATTCTTTGAAATCAACGTTGATAAAAAAAATAATTTGCTAACTTACGCTGTACTGCAAATTTAACTTGGAGTTTTCAGAATTTCGTACATGCAAACTTGAAAAAATGGCAATATTACAGCAAAAGAACAGTCACCAAGCTGAAATTTCTAGTCGACCTGGCGACTGGGATTTTTCGAGTCCTGGTGTTTTAAGCTTTTATTATTAATTATTCCGTTTCTGAACAGCACATTGATGGTTTAAAGAAGAAACCTATATTGTGGACTGCATAGTTTATTCAATCAGGTTCATCCATCTTGGATCTTGTTCAACAGTATTATGCAACGCAAGTGTTTTTCTTCCACCTTCATTAGCTCTGATAATACAAGGAAATTGTGAAACATCACCTGTTATAGTAACAGTGTACTGTTGAGAAATTAAATAGTGAATAATAATACTAAATCTGTGGTACTTCAGATTAGTATAATTAGATTTGCTTAGTACTGTTTATGAACATATTTCTAAGAAAACAATCCTAAAATACTAGTTACAAGAGCAGACTTGGGAGAGGATCATATTTCAGGACTAAATATTACTGTAATATCTTGTTTCATGGAAACATTGACATCATTTTTGTCAAAACCTACAGTTTTCTTACTTGGGCCATGTTAAAGGTTAGCACCTACAGAACATGTCAGAGTTGCTCATCTGAGATTGTAAGTATTCATAAATACTAGAGATACAATATTCCTTTGCATTTTATTCCTTGTGTGATTATGTTGTTTGTTGCTAGTTGTTTCTTGCTGTTTTTTAAATGAATCTAATGCTAACCTAACAAGTGTTTTCATCTTCTATGCATGATTGAAGTGTGTGTGTCTGTAACTGCAATGCCTCTTCCAGAAAATTATGTATCCTGAAGAACGTGCTGCTCCCATATTCATAGACCCATTGAGACTGGTATCTGCAAACAGAGCTAGATCATCAACTAGTCAAGGTAGGCCAATAGATAACCTAATCTCATCATGGTTTGTATTTCTATGACCTGAAAAGTTTTGGAATTTGCATGTATTTGTGCACTAAAAGTTACCAAAATATAACGTTATAAACTTAAAATGTAGCCTACAAAATTCGTTAATATAACAAACTGTCTTTTTGTGAGTATTTTTTTAAAAATAATTTTACAGTTAGATATTCTTTACAATATGATGACTCTGGGTAGAGAAAAAATATAAGCTGAATTAATAAAATGTGAATACCATTAACAACAATTAGTTTCAGATAAAAATTCATGCCTTAAGGCCACAAGAAACATTTTCAGTGTCCGGCCAGACACGATGTTCTGGAAAGTCCCTAAATTGTCCCTGCCACACTGACCTGTAGAGGGAGAGGTCTGTGCACTGGATGGTTGTAAGAGGGGAGAAAACTCAGCAATATGCTTATGGGAGTATTATTTTACTTGTTCTCTTGGGAGTGTCAAACTTCTGATGGTGTAGAAAAAACATGAACAGAAAAAGGACACGTTGAATATTTTCTTTGTCGGAAAAGTCAAAACTTACATTTGAATAGCCATAACTTGAAGTTGCTTCTCAAAACTGTTACTCTTTGCCTTAACTGAGCTTTTGCCCTAAATATGATTCTAATCAGATACAACAGGTATGCCTCCATTTGATACGTGGTGGAAGCAAATTGCATAGTCGGTCAGATCTCACTTTGAACTGTAAATCCAGAGTGGATTTATACATAGTGGGTGTTCATAAGTAAAAATAAAAAGTTAAGTAATTCATCTTTTGGGTTACAATTATTACAAGCATTTAAATAAATTCTTTTTTTTTTTTTTTGCATTAAAAAGTAATTCCACAATGTACATAGAAGAATAAATTTGGGTAAGTTAAAATGTCAAAAATAGTCTGAAAATATATTTTAATATATCTCGGAAAAGTAGGGGAATTGTTTTAGCAAAATGAAGTTCCCATCGTCAAAGGAAAGGTAAGCAAATGTTGACTCGTTAATATGTTCTACCTTTGTATGTTTACTTCATATACAAATCATTTCACCACTCTGTAGTTTTCCTTGAAACCTTGAGGAAAATCATATTTCAATTTCAGGTGTTAATGAATCCGAAGATCCATTAAGACATTCGACAGACGAAATATACCCAACGGAAGAATCCGATGATGATGACGATGACAACAATACAGCTGCTCGTGTTCGCCCGTATGAGGGCCGTTGGAAAAAAACAGTAAGTTAGTAGTGTGCATGTTGTTACATGTTCTAATTCATTTCTAGATTTGAAACCATCTTTGTTATTCGGGGTGGATTGTTCTTCCTCATAGTACGCCGTGGAAAATTATTACCTGAAGACTAATGAATTCACATGTGGGATAATTATGATGTTACATACACACACACACACACACACTAGAGGCATGCATATTTCATAAGGATGAGCCAATATGAAATTTTGGCCAATCCGGATAAAGTCCAATATCAAATTTACCGATACCAATAACCGATGTTCAACCGATCCAATATAAAATTCCAAATGGCCCTTGAAGAACCTGAATATTTGATTGACCTCTTTAATAAATACATGTTACCGAGGACTGCAGTGCAAAAGAAGCTGCATATTTTGGCATTTCCTTTTTTTAAAAAAAAAAACAAATAGGACATGAAGATTATATGTTTATATTCATAATAATCATAACAAATGGCAAAATATTCTAAATTAGAAGATATTTATAGATATATCAGTTCGGTAAAATTATCGGTAATCTTACCGATATGGCTATATTGGCAGGTACCGATGGTGTACCAATTAATCAGTCCCATCGCTAATTCATTTTTGATGGAAACACAAAATGATTTTGAAAGGTGTAAAGGTGCATTTTCCTACCAGGTTTTGTCATGAAATGGTGCGACATGAACTGCAAAACATGCAATAAACTCTTAAGGCAAGGAGGGGCAAATACGCACTAGTTGTGCATTTATTTCAATATCATCTGATTAGGCACTGCTATTTAAAAAAGGGTTTAGTATGCAAGAGAGTATGAATTTCTCTCCATGTTGCAAGTGGAAACTGTTTCTCAAGTTGATTAGTAAGCTAGACACGATGTTTGAAAAATATGATTGATTTACAGAATCCCATGTATTCCTTATGGGAAACTGACTTCAGCTTCAAGTTACGGCTAATCAAATGGGAGTTTCGACTCTTCCTACTACTATGACATAGTTCAACGTGTCCTTTTTCCGTCCATGTACTTTTCTACGTCATCGGATGTTTGATATTCCCGAGAGAATAAATAAAATAATGGTCCCATAAACCTAATGTATTTCTCCTTGCCTCATACGGCCATCCTGGCAGTGTTGCCAAACCTGATGTGCATAAAAAAGCTACATTTCATCATTAATGGAGCTAAAGATGACTTTCAAGGATCTAGATTAACGAAGGCTGCATAAAGGGCCTCCTAGGGTAATTTTATGTGTCAGAGGGGTGTGGGCACTGCTATTACCATTAGCTTTAAAGTGATGGCAATTTATTCTTGGTTTTCACAGCCTAGATTTGGCAGCATCACCCATCTCAATAATCCAATGATGTTCATACAAAATCGAAAATAAAGGATTCCCGGATAATAATATTGTCATCTTCACCTTAGCCACAGCGCTATACTGCGTGAGGCACCTAAAAGTACCACCTGAAATAGCGAAGAAACCAGAAACAGTAGCGATGTGACGTTTGCAGGAAACAATAATATCAAATGGGGCTCGTAAATCGGAGGTATGGGGTGGGTCGAAAAATATCGACAAATGGGGCATCTGGAGCAAAGTCATATTTTTTTAAATGGAACGATATACAATAACATGCATAATATAAAAGAGCACACGCAGAGAAACACAACGCCGTTGGTCTCATGCATCTACTGCACATAGGAACGAAGATATGGCCATGTGTAAATATGTAAACAAACTAACAAGTGGCCCACTTGACCGTCAGTACCACGGCATGTAAGACTTCTCAGGTGCCTGACAGAACTGCCTTTACGCAGAGCTAGTTTTGATAGCAGGTCCACGAGATCGTGTTAGTTCATAGCAAGCAGTCGTAGTGGTAAGAGTGAAGATTATGGTGTTCACAAACATAGAAAAAGCGGACATGATCCTGATTTATGGGGAATGACGAAATAATGCCTCAGAAGCATACCGTGTGTACGCAGAGAGATATCCGGACAGACGACAGCCATCTCGACGTCTGTTTGGTAAGTTATTTATTAAATTAAGAGACACCGGAAGTGTAACACCATGAGCACGTGTGCGGAACAAGCCAACTACAGGTGAGGCAGGTGCAACAAATGTTCTCGCCGCTGTTGCTGTGAATCCGCACGTTAGCTCCCGTGAAATTGCCAGGGATGCTGGGATGAGTCAGCGAAGTGTATTGCGCATTCTGCACACACACAAGTTTCACCCATATCATATCTCCCTCCATCAGGAACTTCACGGGAATGATTTTGTGGACCGTGTTCGGTTTTGCACATGGATGTTACGACACGACACACCCGATTTGTCACGTATCCTCTTCACTGACTAGGCAACTTTTACCAATCATGGAAATGTCAACCTAAGGAACATGCACTATTGGTCGGTGACAAATCCACATTGGCTTCGCCAAGTGGAACGCCAGCGCCCATGGAGTGTGAACGTGTGGTGTGGTATAGTGGTTGAACATCTCATTGGCCCTTTTTTTATACAAGGGACACTGAATGGTGACCGATACATACAGTTTTTACAACATGAACTGCCTGTACTATTGGAGGACATACCACTTCAGACAAGGAGGGAAATGTGGTACCAACATGACGGGTGCCCAGCTCACAGTGCAAGACGCGCTACAGCATGTGTGGAAAATACATTTCCAAATCGTTGGATTGGACGTGGAGGGCCTGTCAAATGGCCGGCTCGTTCCCCAGATTTGACACCGTTAGACTTTTTCCTGTGGGGAAAGCTGAAGGACATTGTCTACCGGGATGTGCCAACAACTCCAGAGGATATGCAACACCGCATTACTGCGGCCTGTAGGGACATTCCCTACGAGATGCTACATTCTGTGCAACGATCTTTGCATGGGCGCCTCGTTGCCTGTATCGCAGCTGACGGCCACCACTTTGAACACACACTTTGACAGGTTTTCGCTTGTTACGCAGTGGTTCTTCGACATACTGTCATGGTCATTTTCATTATGCTGTAACACTGTCAAATACATGGTGCTGACGATGTCTACTTTATTTTTTCTTCCTTTAACACGTTCTGTCTTCATCTTGTCCAATGGCTTCCGACATCTCATACTTGTATATGCGGTCAAGTGGGCCACTTGTTAGTTTGTTAATGCATGAGACCAACGGCATTGTGTTTCTCTGCGTGTGCTCTTTTATATTATGCATGTTATTGTATATCGTTCCATTTAAAAAAATATGACTTTGCTCCAGATGCTCCATTTGTCGATATTTTTCGACCCACGCCATACCTCCGATTTATGAGCCCCATTTGATATTATTGTTTCCCGCAAACCTCACATCGCTACTGTTTCTGGTTTCTTCGCTATTTCGTTATTTAGGTGCCTCACGCGGTATATAAAAATACGTGGGGAGGAAAGAGGGGGGTGGGTGACGCAGCCTATATATGAATATCACATCACATGCAAACTGTACACTCATGCCAAAGATTGGTCTCTATGGGCCGGAGCCAGTGGTGGCATCATGGTGGGACGGAGGGCGGGTGCCACAGTTCACAGTCAAAGGAGTGCATGAAAGAGCCAGATCTCGCTCCAGTTCTATGGATATTCCTATAGTACGTATATTAATTACCGTTGGCAACAGTGATCGGCACCTGCCCCAGCAAGAAAGACCTAGGGAAAATTGTCCCTTCTCACCTTAAACACAAAATTTAGAGTTTATTTCTGGTCTAAATTATCCTGTGAGCTACACAAATAACAGAAAATTAATTAATTCTGCTGTATATTTGAGAAGCAACAGTAGACTCTTGTACACAGGAATAAACTAAACTTAATACTCTGATTACTACATAAAATATGCTATTAGAAGGGAAAAGTTTATGTTGTGTAGTAAGTATACTTTTTAAATCAAATTTAGGGTTTTATTCACCATAAATACAGTGTGTCCATAAAATAATGGTGGGTTTTTAAACAGTCACAGTTTTGGAACAAAGCATGGTAGAGAGATGAACGATACGTCAAAGCACAGAGAACCTCTCCAAGTTTCTTACCTGTTCAGTAGACTTTGATGTGTGAACCGTTCGTTGCCCTGCAGATGTCAAGATGATATTCAGTCTCTTCCCATACACGGCAGAGAACATCCGGCGTGATAGACGAAACAGTTTCAATAATCCTTGCTTTTAAAAGGTTCAGATTTCGAACAGTGGGTGTAAGATCTGCAGACCGTGCGGACCAGGCAATCCCCTCTCCTCGTCCGACCCATCGCTGAGGAAATGTTTCGTTAAGAAAATCCCTCACGATTGTGGAAAAATGTGGAGGAGCACTATCTAACTGGAAAATGGAATTCTCCGGTATTTGGGGCACGGCATACCCTTGTAACATATCCAGGAAGGTGGACCCAGTTATTGTTTGTTCAGCAAAAAAGAAGGGGCCAATATCTCTGTCTCGTCCAATAACGCACCACACATTCACGAGCTCATGCAGCTTGTGTGTCCTTGAAACGCAATGCACATGTGCTACCCCTCGCGCCTGTAGGTGTCAGCGTGTAAGCTTTCGCATACATAAACTTGGAGAGTTTCTCTTTGCTTTGACGTATCATTCCTCTTCCTACCATGCTTTGTTCCAAAACTATGACTGTTTAAAACCCCACCATTATTTTACGGATACACTGTATATGGCTTTAACACACATAAAGTATCTCCTAAAAGTTAATTTAAATGCTTGTTTAATTCCATTATTTAGTGGAATTCTTTGATCAATTGTTTTCCAATCCTGATTGAAATTTCTTATTTTGCGAGCTTGGTTGCCGAGCACGTTAACATTAAGGGTTGCGTATACTTTTTTTTTTTTGTAGTCAGCCTTCATTTTGCAAACCTTTTCCTGCCTTTGGAGTTATTTTTTTAGGAATGCTGGGCCAAAGAGAAGGGGGGGTATGACTTCCACCAACCCCCTTGTACATGCCAGTGGCCACCAAAAATCCTATGTATGCTTTGCATATATGTGTGTGTGGGTGAGTGGAGAGGGAGCATATATTCTCGATCTCAGCCTTTCCCCCTTTTTTTTTTTGAGGTGGTGTGATCAGCACCATGCTCTGCCCCCCCCCCCCCCTCCTGCCTTAGGATTGCCCCCAGGTACCCATTGGTTTGAGGCCGGGTGAGTCCCAGAGCTGCTTTATGTGTGGAGAAGGCCAGAAAAATTTTGACCTTAGATCAAATCAATCGAACCCAAGTCTACTGCGTGGTAGTCAGAAGACCTACCAACTAGACAAAAATACAAATATTAAGTATCTTATGTATTATTTCATTTCTAAATCATTCTTTGCTCTCCACAAAGGCACATCTGCACTTGTGTCAAAACGGCAAACAAATAGGAAAAAAAAGCATTTTTTACATTAGTAGCTGTGGTTTCATGAACATCGTGCAAAGGCCAGAAGTTCAGGAATATCTTTTTGTTACTATGCACAGCATGTTCTTGACAACACTTGAACTATTCCTATGTAGTTTTCAACAAGTTTCACCAATATCTTGCATCTTTTTTTATTTTAATTTTATCACAATCTTATTTTTTCCTTAACACCTTTCCAACATGCTCTTTTTTGTATCAAAAGTTAAACCCCACTTGAAAAATATATTGAATATATATTTTTTGTGTACTAAATTTGTGATGATGATGATTTAAAAAGCATCTTATTTTTTTATTGTCACACCTGGTAAGGTAAGAACACGTAAGAGGTTTATGTTGAAGATGAGGCAGCCTTCATCTTTAAGGACAGTTTGTCATCTTTATACATACAAGATAAGTGTGAAATGTCCTTTAATTTTCCTGGCTGTGGTAATGCAGATTTGTATAAACAATGTACTAACTCTTTATACATAGCATGTGCATGGTTTGAAACTAAATTAGGTGTTGCAATTTAGATCCTTGCATGCACAGGGTCTAAACTGTACCATAAATTTAGGTGCCTCCCTGATGGTGCAGTGGTAGCGTCGTCGCCTTGTAATCAAGGGGTCCCGGGGTTTGATACCCGGTGGAGGTATGTAGTGGTTTGGATCCCACTTTAAACTGTAGGTCCAGTCCCGATTAGCCTTACTGTGCATAAAGTGGACTTAAAACACCAAATCAGTCAATCAATGTATCATAAATTTAGTAAGAATTAACTTGACTTACACAGGTTCCAGGTTCTAATTGTGACTGAAAGGTTTTCACAGAATTTTCAACAATATCAAGTTCAAATTGTGAGAATGAAACATGTCACATGTTACCAATGTGCAAAATTCCTCGTATATATGGTATGATATACAGGGTGATTCAAAAGTCTCTTCCCATATTACAGCTCAATTATCGGTGAACATAGAGAAAAATAAAAGTTGTTGGAAACTTGTGGGTTTGAATCTAAGTGCATGAATTTTCAATGTTGCATGAATCATGGAGCCTGTATAAGCCTCAATGGTAGCTAAATGATAAAAGTCACAAAAATTCAATACTTATAAATAAATAATTTTTAGAAAACCATTTTCTACCTTACATAATAGATTTGTGTATAGGAATGTAATTAATGAAAAACAAAATTCATGAAAATATAGTCTCAATCATTTCTGCCAGATATTAGTGCATCCTGAAGAAACGTTTCTGGACACAGGAACAAGTACTGTAATACTATTCCAGGACGTATGGCAACCCTAATGTTGCCACATGTTTCTTCCCGAATACTGGACTTCATTGCAAATGTACTGTACTGGGTAAATTTAAATTGTTGACGATAATTACAAGCAAAGTAAAAAAAAGTAACAGAAAAGTTGAACACATGGCTCGTGCAACCTTTCTTCCCTCCCGTTCTCCCCAGACCAGTAGATAAAGTGGCGAGTATTTTAGTTTATAATTATACAAATGCCTGCAGTGTGGCTTAGTACTTTTACTTTGTATCCTCCATCTTTTTGTCTGATTAAGGTGACATTGATGAATCTCGGTGACCAGGGGCATAGCCAGGTAGTCATTTTTACATGTTTAGCCTTTTCTAGTGGTCAGGGAAGGGGTCACATATTCACAGTTTTTACTTGGACTAAATAGCATCATCAATTCTTAATTTACCCACTGCAGTGATGTACAGTATTATGACTGAAGCACATGGCAACAAGGCATTTTTGGCTATCGATGAGGCTCATACCAGTGTACAGTCTCAATGGAGCATACAACATTGAAAATTCAAGAATTTCAGACTGAAACCTGCATATTTCCAACTTTCCCATCTTTGCATTTTGCACTATGTGCACTAATGACTGGAGTTGTCTTGTGGGACTGGACTTCTGAATCACCCTGTGTAGAAGAAAACGTTACAATGAGCATTGACGTTACTGTTTGCCAGATTGATTGGGAATTGTCAATTATCTATCTTTCCATTGGTGGGTGCATCATTCTTCTATAATTTTCTTATTCAAAGTTGATATGTTTCTCTAGCACTTCATGGTCTCTAATGTAGTCACAGACATCTTTGTATGTCTTAGGTGTCTCCAGAATCAATTTATGTACCTTCCTCAAGTCAAAATTGTTTGTTGTCCTAATACTTCGTCAATTTTCTGGTTTATACTCGCAAGTTAATGACAACTTCTTAACTCGTGCTCCATTGATTCTCCATGTTCTTTCTTGGCAATTTGACATTTATACAGGGTGTACATAAAATAGTATAGCAGTTTCAACTTTTTTTTTTATTTCTTGTAGTGACAGGGTATGAGAACAAATGTTACATTGGATGAAAGAAGTACTGTGAAAGATTTTTTAAACATACCCATGAACTTGTACTTTCCCTCACTGCCACGGGCGATGCCACTGTCGAAAAATGGCGACTCCCAGCAGAAAGCATTCTGTGTACTCAAGTTTGCGAAATGTGATTTGGTGGTTACTGTGCAGTGAGCTGTCCGGCGACAATTTAGAGCAGACCCCCACCCATCCAGCAACAACATCTGGTGATGGCATGAGGAGTTCCAGACAACGGGGTGCATCTGTACAAGTAAAAGTTCAGGATGTCTGCATGTGGCCGAGGAGAAGGTGGGAAGTGTTAGAGCGATTTTTCAGCACAGTGCTGACAAATCTGGGATATTTTTTTATATATATACACCATATTTACATGCCATTACTACCAACCAATCTGCCTGAATTGAGAGACCAGATTGTTTCAGCCATTCAGTCCATCACATCAGACACGCTGATACGAGTGTGACAGAAAATGGACGTCCTGACTGATATATGCTGTGTCACCAAGGTGTTTCACATTTTCACATTGAACACGTGTAATGTAAGTTGCACAAACTTGGACAGTTCTTCTTTCATCCAATGTATCATTTGTTCTCCCTGTCACTATAAGAAATGAAAAATTGTTAAAACTGCTGTATTCTTTTATGTACACTCTGTACCAATTTATTTGTTTTAGGTTCATAAATATCAACAATACTTGTACAAGAAAACTACTTGAATCCTTGGGAGCTAATTTAATATACAATGCCTCAAATGCGTGATTCCCGATTACTGATAACAATAAATTAACCTTTTTATTTTCTTTAACATCATAAATGAATCAAATCGTCATACATGAGCTTTAATACTTCCTACTTAGGATTCGTTTTCCATCTTCTAGGTTTTCAATTTTCTGTACCACTAAATACTTAATTCTTAACTTACAAATTGATCACAACTATCACCACTTATCATATCTTTATTTTTACTATTGTGTTTACTAACACAATTTGTATAATTTCAAATCAAACACTAGGTTTCATTCATTTTTATATTTTAGCTTCCTAACACACACATAAAATAAACAAGTAGCCATGATAACAACAATATATATATATATAATTTCAAATTATGGCTGATTCAACCCATGACTGAATACTTACACTTTCTTGTATACAGGGTGATTTGTAATTCAACCTATTCCTGGAAAGGGGGAATACTAAAGCACATTTGCAACAAATTTGACCCTATGCACCGGGGGTCGGAAATCAATGGGTTTCTTGTTATTGCAGTTTGTAGATTTTCGTGACATTTTCTGACTTTCGAATAAAAAACTACTAAAGTGTAAAAATTACAGAAAAAACTTCCTCGTTTCATAAGCTCTTCAAAAAGATACAAATGTTGTCAATTGTCACACAGGTTTGGGGAGAAAATCTGAATAAAAAACTGAGAAGGCGCGTTGGAGACCTCTTTGTCAAGTGAAAAAAATTGTCGGTTTGAAGAAATAAATGAACGAAAATAAGTTAAGTAATAATGTTATTTACCATTCTCATGATTCCACGGTGTCAGAATTACCGGTAACTGTTACAAAAACTACAAATCCTGTTCAAATTGCCTCCCCCGGTTATGTATGCAAGCGTGCAGCGTACAGCATACTTCAGACACAGTCACTCGCGTTGATACTGTCTCTTATGTATTGGGCAGCTGCCACAATTCCCTCTCTCAACTCTTCTTGGGAGTCCACTGGTGTACTGTGTAACGCAGTTCCTCGATGTCCCTAAAAATGGAAGCATGAAACAAGAGACCAATACGCGCAGAGGTATGTTTAGCGTGGACAATATAAAATCGAGGAACCACAATTACAATTTTTGCTTGTTACGGGGTTGGCCGAAATGTACACGGAATAATTCCCACAATAACAACAGTTTGAAAAATACGTGCGTATGTCCGCACCCTTCTCTACCCTTCCAAAATTCAGTAAGTTATACAACAAACCTTTACATCTGTTCCGTCGCCAATCATAACTCACACCAATGAAAAGTATCACATTCAACTATGCACGTTTATTTAACAATTTAGTTGTAGCAACATTCATTTAATATTTCATTCTAAATTTTAATAAGCTTTCACAATAAAATTCCAGTTTATGTACGAACAGACCATTCTCATTTTAGGTATTCTTAGCCAGAATAAATTATAATCTAAAAAAAATAACAATCCAATTAAAAAATACGCTTTTTTTTGCCTTCGGCAATATTACAGATAAAAATTACTTCATTTAAAAGTTTTTAGCACTTCAACATTCAACACACGAGTTTTACTAGATTATAAAATACATAAAACTGTAATTATTTAAAATTTAAATTTCTGCCTATTTTTTAAGAGAATTAAATGCTCATGAAATTCTAGATACACTTGTTGGTTATTATTCGTCTCGTTTTTGTTGTTGTTAGTAAAAGGACTTTCACTACGATGTCTTGAGGTTGAATGATTATTCATAGAATTGCAATCTTAGGTCAAACGTGTATCGGTTGCACTTTGACTTACTGTTGCGACGCTGTTCTACACTATTACTTAGTACACGCACAAGTACATATTTATTTCTCACTCATGATATTTATTTTATACACATGATGCATTCAAAATGCCCATCTGTTATCACGTCTTTTAATAATGCATAAAAATCACTTCCGCAAATCATCGATATATTGAAGTTCACAATTTTTTAACAGCGATAAGTGGGCAAGAATCTAAAAAGCATCCGTATGAATAGTAAAGTATGTGCCATTCAGAAAAAAATCCCCTTTATGCAGTAAATAGGCAAGTATGAATTTGAGTTTTGTTACATAAGTTCAATTCACTATAACACACGTATTCTTACGTGCCTTCGAAAGTTCTAGTTGCGAATTAGCCAGACTGTTCATAATATCCAAGTCGTCAAATTGATGCGGTCAAATTCAAGCGTTATGGTTACGTAATGGATTTCGCCGTTACTTCCTGGTTGACACGTGCTCGTGCGGAAACTGTAGCAAAGTGTATCTGATCTAGTTATTTCAAGGTTCAATGCCAAAGTTCAGTCTCCAGTTCATACTGACATCAAATACTTCTCACTTAATTATTTCGAAATAAATACTGGTCATGCAAATATATATATATATAAAAATGGTTCCGCGAAATTAAAACAACTGGGCGTGACGATTACCACAAAAATGTCTATCGGAAGATTTTTTATATAAAATGAAAGTTGGTTCTCGAAAAATAGATCCAATGCACAATTCCTTACTAATGTTTTCGTGACGTGACTCGTTGTTGCAAGAAAACAATCTAAGTTCAAAATAGTAACACGCAACTTTTAAAAATGCATGCAGAAAAGTTCACAAAGTCTCAACTTACGATATAAGGTTGCACACGATACAATAAAGCTTGCCCCAATTGAGAATAAAATACAAATACGACGTTGAACCTTGAGTGGAATGTGACGAACTGTGTTTTGCATACTTCCGTTGCTAGCGAAGAAAGAAAAGGGTGAAAAGTGACTGGGGAGACCTCTATCGGTATAAAATGGTAATGAGGAAAATAACCTCAAGGTGATTTTTATGGATGCGAAATTTCCCGGGTGGGAAATTTTCACTTATTGTAATGGGATGACGTAAAGCGGGACTTACAAATGACAGATTCACGTCATCACCGTTACAACTGTAGACTAACTCTTTCATGTGAACCCAAATGTAAAAGTCGCTTGGCGTCAAATCCGGACTCCTCGCCGTCAGGGGGTCGGGCCACCTCGAGCAATCCATCGCATGGGATAATTGTCATCCAGCCACTGTCGTACACCCTGGAAATAGTGGGCTGGGCAGCTATCGTGTTGGTAAATCATACCCCTTCTTGTGGCGAGTGGCACATCCTCCAGCAGCGTCGTCAAGTCTTCCCTTAGGAAGTTTTCGTAGGTAATGCTGTTTAGGTTTTATAGTAGAAAGAATGGCCCGATCACATGATTGTGGATGGTTCCCATCCACACATTTAGTGAGTATTTTCTCTGGTGAGCATTTTCTTTCGATTTCCTTGGGTTATGCCCCTTTGGGGCCCAAAAATGCGCATTATGAAAATTCGTAATACCATCGCAGTCGAATTTGGATTCATGCGTCCACAGAATTCTTGTCAGATAATGGGGGTCTTCAGTGTCGGTTTTTAGTAAATATCGACAAAAATCCATCCTTCTGAAAGGATCTCCCTCCTCAATAGCATGCACTGGCGTGTAATGGTATGGATACAGTAGTGCTGTATGCACAGTGAACCAGACTTTCCATTGAGTCAAGCCAAGTCACCTTGCCACAGCTCTTGTTGCAGTAGTGCCGTCTGCTCGAAAACACTGCACGATTTCCTCCTCTTCGACAGGATCATGAACTCAGGGTTTGCCAGTATCGCCTTGGTTTCATTGAACCGATCCTGTTTCTCGAATGCGCTGATATGTCGTACCAGACACGCTCACGTCAGGTAAATGGCAGTTAGGGAAATGCCTGTGGTAGTCTCTTCGTGCTGCAGCGGTGTCACCATCACAAATCCCGTAACAATACATGATATCCGCGTATTCTGCATTTTCGACAGGAGCCATGTGACATGGAAGCTGTTGTGAGCGTTAAGTTAACAACGCGACGTCCGAACTCCCAATGGTTGAAAGTAACTGATTACGGAATTCAGCGAGAGAGTGAGCCTGGGTTGTGTCCCCGAATATTCCCACAGATTCCTGAAAACTCACGTAAATGAAAAGAAACAAAAATCTGCTACTTGCTCTGTGCGTTTTATTCAGATTTTTTTCCCCAACCCGTTTGACAGTTGACAACATTTGTATCTTTTGGAGAGCTAATGAAACGAGGAAGTTTCTTCCATAATTTTTACGCTCTCTTACCATTTTTGTTAGTCATCCTCTTCGATTTAAACGATAGTTTCCAAATTTGTTCATGACATGTGATCTAATGACTGTTTCTTTCTGTGGGCATGATTTTTTTTCCCAGGAGTCACTCATTCGTCAGCTGTTGGCAACGTGTCAATTAAGTGCCCAGGGTGGATAATTTTTTCACAATTAGTACTTTTTGGTCGCAAGTCGGAATATGTCACGAAAATCTACAAACTGCAATAACTCGAAACCCATTGATTTCCGACCCCCGGTCCATAGGGTCAAATTTGTTGCAAATGTGCTCTAGTATAAACCCCTTTCCAGGACTAGGTCGAATTACAAATCACCCTGTAAAACAAAAGCGTAGCTCCATGTAAAAATAATATTGAGAGAGGTCACAGTTGATAAATATTTTTCTGACAACAGGCGCAGTGGATGAAGTCAGAAAATGAGGAGAATGAGGCTATGCAAATTGGCAGCATCAAAGCATCTACTGACTGGGGTAGGTATGGCCAACAAGAATTTAAAGTTACCAAAGACCTAACAGGTAACGATGAAGGTCAGGAATCATCCTGACATCTAAGCTAGTCTAGAAACCTAGTGAAAAATGTAGGCTCGACCAGGGCTCAAACGTGGGTCCCTGGTAAATCATTCCAGTGTACCGAACAGGCTCCAGTTTTCCCTTATTTTCGTTTCTAGCAATTTCAAAGACAACAGAATCCATTGCAGCATGACTGTAAGATCATTTCTGTACACTTTAAATGGCAGGAGCGAAAGACAAGAAACCAGGGTATGGCAGGTTTGAGTCGTGATTGAGCCTACATTTACCATTTGGATTCTAGCAAAGTACATCTGATTGCACCAAAACATAAACTATAATGGCCCGAAGCTGATTATTTAGTTATTAATTGGCTTGACAGCTTGTGAAAAGAAAAAAATTATGTTGCTGTGTCCAAGGGGCATTCAGATATGAATGAGTCCACAAAAACAGGAAAGATGCATGCTGTCATGTTTGGACATGTTCCAGCATGACATCGCTACTAGCCAGTTCCCATTAATTGCACCAGTCAGTTGGAAACAGGATGTCAGAAAGTAACTTGTTGTGCATCACAAAATTTAACATATATTTTTTTCTAATAAAATTATCAAAATATTTCATCCTGCTTACAGAGAAGAACAGTTCAAGGATGATTGTTTCTTCCAGATAAGGATGTTTAGCAGAACAAAAATATTTTAAGAAGGACCATACCATGTTCAAAACAAAGCTCATGTTCAGAAGCTCTTGACTCCCGAAAATGCTACGAGACTTGATCAGCTTACACAAAGAGTATATGTATTGTACACCCAATGGCGAAAGATCACCATTTTCATTCAGTCTGTTTTCCAGAATGTGATGACCACGGATTGAAACAAAAACGTCAGTAAGCAGAGAACAACATCTGCTTTACATGAGAACAGAATTCCATTCCTTAAAAGAACACAGGATAAAGAATATAAAATAATAAAAAATAGTGATGGACAATTTTTCTACCATTATCTTTGGCATTGTTTACATTGAGTACATGATATTGTATAACACTGCCTTATCCACTATACAGTCCTGAATTTGCTCCCCCTTCCCCCCATGAAAGATTTTTTTAGATGTTCAGAAATTTAGACTTAATGGTGAGGTGATTATTGCCATAATGTTAGCCAAAGTGCACTTGATATGGACTACAATGAGAAATATGCGTAAAATTCTTGTTTGCATTTGAACGTCCCTCATATTTTATCGTTTCAACTTGATATTGTTCCAAGTTCCAATGCAGAGCACTAGGTGTACCTACAAACATTCCAGAAAATAAAATGTGTGGTGTGTTGTCTTAACCTTGTTCACAAAATATAATACAAATTATCACAGCTTTGCAGTTAATAATTATTATAAAATTTCTACTTCTCTTCATGTTCTCTCTGAGTTAGTTCCCATTTGAAATTTTTTAGGGTTGAATACATTTTGATTTCATCATCTAATGGTGACCACTTGGTCTAATTGAAAAATTGTGCACATAAAAAATTTGTATGTACTAGAAACACGTGTAAGTGTTCATATATTTGTGTGCACGTGTATCATGCAAATAATGTAAGACGTACATACTAGGTATGGTCAAATCCAAATAGTAAAACTGGAGAATCTGTATTCTGGATGGAAAACGGATTGCCTGCAAAATCCAGATTACCTCAGAAATGTGGATAGTAAATTTTCTGAATCTGGATTTAAAATAGGACCTCTTGCTATAGTCAGCCAACTTTTATCTTCAACATGATCCATCTTCTTATTTTATTCATGATGGTTGCGGTAAACGTGGTTTAAAATTACTTACGTGAAATTTAGAAGATTTCGCACTTCCGCATTGCACAATTTAATGTTTCAATCCTATTAATTTCGAAGATCCACTGTCTTCCTTCACAAAAGGGTACGGCGTTTGAAGCGGAGATGGTACCGCGTCACTGCATTGTTTGTTCCCGTTCATTTTATCTTTTAACCCTTAGACGCCGAGGCTGATTTTCCAGGTATTTGCACTAACGCTGAGCATGTTTTCAGCAGGAAATTTGAAATTCTGCATGCTTCTAAATGAAATTTTATATTTCACATGCCACAAGCTGGGAACACACACACAAACACTGAACAAAAGTTCAAACTCGAATAATTTTAATTCGTGAAACCCTTGTTGGTGGCTGTAGGCTTTTGACTTCCTTTCCCTGCCACCTCCCCCATCCCCCTCCTGCTGCCCCCCACCCATGCTTTTGGCACTAGGAATGTCGGAAGGTCGTACTTCTATTGCCAAAATGTGTTTTGAATCACCAAAATTGAAAAAGAAGCAATGTTTTCGAAACAAATTAAAGTAAATTGCAAAAAAAAAAAATCAATTTTTTGGACATCAGCCTACCCCCCCCCCCCCCCAATAGTAACAATGAAATTAAACTTTTCTAATTGTTAATTACATAGCTCTAGACTCAATCAGAACTCAAAACATATATCTCCGATCATTATCCAAGTTACAGTATGGTAAAAAAGTAACATACTATGAGAAAAAGCTGCTTGTGAGACTGGTGTGCCACTTTTGGCTAATTTGCAAAGATTGGGATGAGTGATGATATCATGAATGGACACTCACAAACATGCATGTCCAGGCTGGGATTCGAACCTGGGACCCCTGGCATCGTAGCATGATGTGCTATTACATGGACATCTGCAGGATTTTTTCCAGGGAGGGGCAAGGAAAGTATTTTTTCCCAGGGGGGGGGGGGGAGCATGGCACATGTTCTCCAAAAATAGTGTTGTTCCCTAAAAAAACATTGCTTAAATTTGAATTTATGATGTTCATGGAATAATTAACACACATTATTGTGGCTAAAATGAAATTATATGTGTGAAATACATAATTTTTGCTTGACTTTGATTTTCCAGGGGGGGCACGGTCCCTCTTCTGGGTGCCCATGAGTGCTAACCACTCTGCCACGGGGGCACGGCCCCTCTTCTGGGCGCCCATGGGTGCTAACCACTCTGCCACGGGGGCTGGCCTATCCTTTAAGGGTTAACTAGGGCTGAACCGATACCCATAACAATACCGATCTTAGTGATTCCCACTGATACCGATGCTTGAAAATTGTAACCATTGAAAGTTGTTCAAAATATTGTAGAGATGGGATGATATATAATTTACCGATACTGATAACAAATATTCTACTAATCCGATATAAAATTCCAAATGGTCCTTGAAAAACATGAATACTTCATTGACCTCCTTAATAAATTTGTTTTGAGGTGACTGCAATAAAACAGAAGTTGCATATTTAGACATTTACTTTTTTAAAAGTAAGGCATGGAGATTATCTAAAATTTATAACAAATGACAATTTTGCACTAAATTATCATATATTTATAGACATGGGTAAAATAATTGGTAATTTCACTTACAAACTGGTAAACCGATTTGCCTATATCGGTTAATAGTGAATGAGTAATTCCACTCGAAAGCATCAATTTATCTGTATTGCTTTAAAATATTCAAAAATTACATCATTGTAAAAATACCTCTTATACAATCCCAAAATACTGCTTTTTTTTACATAATTGGTATAAAATCATTAGAAATTTTGCGGACCCCATGAATGATTAAAATGCTGGAAAAGTATAGGCCAGTATCAGTAAATAAAATCCAACAGATATTTTCCGGTACAGACACATCAGCGTGGGCTCAGTCACAACTTGTTCAGGGCCATCTTGGCTAATGACGTAAGCTCTAGCATGTGACACTTATGTGAAATGAAAAAAATTATGTTTAATGTACCATTCACCATTTTCCCACTATATTGTACAGTAACACACTACATTTACTTCAAACATGTAGTCATATTTCTGAGTCACCCTGTACTTCGAACGAAGACTGATGCTTCTACCATTACATTACGGATGCTTGATTCCTGAAACAGTTCCAACAGTGTATATCACCGTGCTGTAAATCTAATTGTCATTTTCTTCTGCAGGATTTTGTGAACTGCCTGAGCATGATACACCAAATTAACAACTCCAGTGCACCGAACCAAGATGGACAATTACTTCTTCCCGAAAGTGACAGAGCATTGTTGGGGGATGAGTTTCCATCCACAGAACAATCTAAGATTGAACATGCAGACACGGATCAAGCGGGAACCACTACTGACGGGACGAAAGAAGAGCTGAGTGCAATCTCGTGCGAAAGCAAGAGAAGAATTGTCCGTGGGAAGGGAAAACGTGTGAAGCACAAAAGAAAGTATGTACCCGATAAACGCAGTTGCTCACTGTTTGGAAATCCCACCAATATATTATACAGCGTAACTGAAAGGAAGTTAAGTAAAAGTAAAGTGTTGAATGGTAGTTACGTTTCATCGACTTATATTACTCGACGAGATTCGTGCGACTCTAGTAGTTCATGTGATAGTGACATTTTTAACCCATCTCAACGGGGTAATGTTTCAAGTGGCAGCCCTCCGGAAAAATTAATTTTTGGCGGAATGTCTCGGAGACCGGTCGAGAGAAGTGTCGTCCAGAGAAATGGTCGAAGAGACAACTCGAAATATAGCCAAGGTGCGTATAACTTGAGGGAAAAACGAGTACAAAGGCGTTACACAGATTATGTGTATGCGGAATTGTCAGACTTTGCTGAAGACGGTGAAAGCAATATGTGTGTTCGAACATGTTCGTGCAAGAGAGATAAGAAATATAAGAACGTTCCGTATATAAAGGGTGCGGGATTCTTGACTGGCGCGGAAAAGGAGTTTTACGACAGAGTTTGCAAAGAGGATCCTTTAGAGGGAACCAGCTGGATGCATACACACAGCAAAGGCCATTGACACTGAAATATTTTTGTGTTGTTTTTAAGAATGAAATGACTTATTCCGATGGTTTTTATAGAATGAAATATACGTTACATTTTTAAAACAATAATGCAGTGCCACGGTCCATATCAGTAGGCTAAGGATTTGTATGTTAGTATATTTTAGGCTTGTAATTATGATTGTATAGAGTTGCTGCAGAATGAACATTACATCTGCATGTTTTCTGAGTGATTGTAGTATTTTGGCTGTTGTGTGCAGGTTTTAAGAAACAACTTGTCTGGTATTCCATAAGTTTTGACGTTCTTGTGGTGACCCAGTTGATAAGTGAGAAGATAGGTGCACTTACGTGTGATTCGTCAATCAGCTTTGCTATTTGAGCTTTGAAAGATTGTAATTATTATTAATGTAATATTTAAGGCTCAACTGATACAAATAAACAATGTGAATAGCCTCACCAATTCTCATTGGTGCCATACTTTGAAACTGAAACCGTTTGATGTAGTTTAGATAAATTTTAAAATATAGTTTTTAATTGGAACTACCATGTCAATTTACCATAGTTTTGCTTTCAATATTTATCATTTCAAATAAGTTAATCAAAATTCATTTCTCCAACAATGTTGTTGCAAAATAATGAAAATTATATATTTTCCATAATTCCCATGATATTATGTCTGTTACATGCCCTGCGAGAGACAAATTGACATCAGTATCGGTTAGGCGCTAATAATATATTATAATTATCCACTTGATGAGCCAAGAGAAGTTCTGTTATTGTTAATTTCTGTTAGGAAAATATGATGTAATACATAAAAAGTAAGGCTTCATCATCATCCAAATATTCATCCCCAGACCTAAGTGAAGAGCCACTTTAAACCTAATCAGAATTGAAGGTACCGGTAATCTACTGATTACATGTGTATAAGAGACACCCTGTTTTTCAGACCTATTTTTAAAGGAAAAATGTGTCTTATACACCAGCACCAGTGTTCAAAAATACCTGTTACCTTGAATGCTCATATTTACAAAAAAAATGTTTGCCTAACCAGTTTTTCAAATCACAATTTCTCTGACAAGTAATACTATGTGCAACTTCACACAACACAAACTACTTTCTCAAGGCTTTTTACTAACTCTCTCAATTATTTCCAATTCTCTAATGCTCTTGTAAAAGTTACAAAAATCATTGATTACTACAACAAGTTACAGAATGTATCTTTCTATTTGTATCATTAATGTATAGAGTTTCTAAAATGTTCCTTGTTTATCTAGTTAGTTTCTCAAAAATAAATATTTTTAAAATTTTGTTTTTTCAATAATAAAACTCTATTTTTCATGAAATAAACAAACCAATCGGATTACAGTGTTCTTTTATACTTGTCTGATATTCCGTACACTTATAAATGGATGTGCAACTTTATCATGCCAGTCAATTAAGGTTTTAATCCCTCCCCCCTTGCAATCTGACAAGATATGTTTATATTAGGGGGTTAATGTGAATTGTTTACAGGCTTTCAGAGAGAGAGAGATATATATATATATATATATATATATATATATATATTTTCTTTGTGTATAGGATACCAGCTATGAATGAAGTTTGACACTTGTATTTTGTTATATTTATGTAAACTAGTTTTGTTGGAAGTTACTGAAAATAAATGTGTGTACATATTAACTGCTTTGATCAACCTAATATCTTAAGTGGAAATTTAAAATTATATTTTGTGAATTATGTACTTGATTTGCAAAGATCACATACAATGAACATATTTTGTTTATAAAATTTAACCATAAACAGCACATAACAAACTGTACACATGATGAAGTTTACTTATGCAATTCTTGATACTGTCATTTATACACAAGTACTTTGATATATTTTCTTTTCTAACCAACCTTCATTTGTTTTGTTTAGTTCAATTACTGTCTAGATATTTAAAATTGATAATATACGAGTATAATGTCAAATATTTACTTATAAATATTACATTAACAGAGCTTGCAAATTTTGCCATTGAGAGAATTGTCCAGTCAAGTTACAAACTATTCTATTGTAAGTATGAATGCAGTGTAAACAAATGCATGTAGCTTGTTGGAAATCCAATTGGCTAATTCCAGTGACAGTTGATTAAGATAAACTAAGCTACTATAGTAAAATTGTGTGATGTAATACTTTAAATATACAATACAGTCAATATATCTATGTAAGAAGCGAGATAAGAATTAACCAATTGGCATTAAACTACTACTTGCAAGTCTAAGTGGATATATTTTGTGATAAGACTTACTACAAGACCAGTCATAGGGAACTCTCAGACTGAGCAACAAGTGACATGTGTAGCTTGGGAGCAACACCAGCCCATTCAGTCTAAACCAAAACATTCACAAACAAGAGCATGAGGCGACACGATGCACGATATTGAGAAAATGGGCCAGTCAGAGCAATGCGTGCAACTTGTAGTGTCGCTTCTGTTCAAAAGGTTTAAGTAATTACTGATGGTTCGCTCTTCCAGTGTCGCTTGTAGTTTCTTGCTTCGGTGTGAAATCTCCCTTAGTAGTCAATGCAGCCTTTCGAACCAAAGCAACAAGCTGCATATGTCACTTGGACTCTCAATGGTGTGCATCGTGTCCTCAGTGCATTGAATTAGTGACCCCAAGTTGCTTTGGTGTGAAAGCTCCCTTAGTTGAACTTCAGATATCACATCAACTTGCACACAGGCGGTTAACAAATGTCGAGGATCTGAAAACATTCTGCATTGGAAAGCAATACAAACTTCAACGGGACATGGCAATGTAATTATGGTCAGTGTACAGTTAATGTAAAGGTAAAGTGTGGGGAATTCGAACTGAAAACTGTAGGAAAATGAAATTAGTGTTGTTCTTTTTTATTGTTATTGATATAATTATTGTTGACTTCCAGTTTCCCTTGGCTGTTGCCAGTAATTGATAAAATAAAAGTGATGCTCTGGTAAACTGATTATTTTGTTGGACATTTTGTAAATATGTATTAAGCTTTAGAGACGAGCCAGAAATCCTTCTGCGGAAAACAAAAGATAGTAGCTTAATATTATAATTCAGCAGCATTATATTACTGATCAAGAATAAAGATGAGCTTGATTAATTGCAAAATCTTGTACCAGCACTTTTTTTTTTAATGTACCAATTTTAAGTTATGCTCCGTTATAGACTAGAGTAGATGTTTCACAAAGCACTAAAAATTCCTACAGTTTTTCGAGCTTCAGCAAGCTCTCAAATTATTTCCCCACACAGTGTGTTATATACGAAATGTTAAATAGTTACAGTCTTGTACATATAAAGTATATAGAGTACATATGTAAAGTAGTTTTTTATCTCCAAAACAATAATTTTTATATTTAACGTGTAGTCTTTGTAATCATTTAATGCAATGAGTACGGCTTATTTTCATATTCATGCTATGTTGTGAAAAATTTAAATCAAATCAGTTGTCATGAATCAGTCTGAGTTTTGTTTAACTCATCAATGAAATCTTATGTACTATTGCAGTACATTTTCTGTCATTTTGCACATGCAAAAAAGAAAAAAAATGAATTGTGTGCTTTTCACATATTTTGTGTGACTTGCACCAGTGTTCCATATGTACATTTCATCAATAAAAAGTATTAAAAAATGTGTTTTTTAATAACTTGCTTTTCTTTATATAACCACAAAAACAGGAAGAACTGTGTGGTCTATGAACCTGTACCTCATCCTGTAAAGAGAAAATCTAAAACCATCTGTACGTGATTCATTGCAATCACAACAGAAAGTCATTGAGCAACATTCTTATTGGAAATTCTGAAATTTCACTCGCACATGATCAAGGAAAAATTTGACAATTTCACATTTTAGCAAAAGGTGAAAATGTGTGTGGCAAGAAAGGACAATAAATATTTTAATAATTACCCATAACAAAGATAACATTTGTTGAGAGCTGTTTTGAAGATAGGTGATTTAACATAATTAGAGGATGCTGATTATGAATGTGTAATCCTTTTTTTCCCATCACGTCAAGATTTTTTCACAAATTGGTAAACAAGATTCCAAATGTCGATATTTACATACGCTATTTGCGAACACTAGCAGCTAGATCTTTCTTTAAAAAAAAAAGGCTAATTTTCAGAATAAATTTGAAATGTCATTTGTGAAACACATATATCTCGTGTCCGTTTCTGCCTTTTCACTTGGAAGCTCCAAAAAAAACAGATATTCTCTTGTGTGCACCTTGTGAATCTTCACCTATCAATGTCCAACAGTAATCTGCCATCACTGTTGTATTCCAAAGCCCCTGAAATTGGTGCTCCATGTTGCCAATTTCCTTGCAAAACCATTTATCATGTTCTTAGCTTAGTTCACCCACATTGGCAGGAAAACTATGTAAATGCCAATGCAGGAAAGGGAGGGGGGACAGAGAGAATGGATCTTGGGTTTGGTTCCTTCTTCTATGCCAGTGGTTCCCAAACTTTTTCCTTTCACGGCACCCTTACGGTTTCAAGATTTTTCCACGGTGCCCAAGTTAGTGTGGTTAGGTTGGTTGCGTTAAGTTAAAAAATAAACACATATTTGAAATTCAGAAACGTTTTACATGTAAAAAGTACTAAAACCATGGGTAGACTAACAAGTAAGTGTCATTTCAGTGAAAATATTGGAACATTTTGTGGTGACCTTGTAAGCTAGCCACAGTGCATGCTTTGGGAACCATTGTTCTATGCTGTACTTCATGCCACTGCTTTTTCTGCTACTAGATGGAGGGTCTGTAGTTCTTGTGGTGGATCAGGACCTGTGACACAGTTCGTAAAGTGAGGATGTGTTTTGCCTGTTGTTTTTAGTATTATAACCTTTAACATCACACGAAGAGGATAATGTCACTACTATGGTATCTTGCTTCACGCTATACCATTGGTATCCCCCCTATTTTTTGAGGAAACTGTACGATATACAGCAAAACCAACATCATTCGAGCTTAAGTATAACTTTTAGCAGAAGGTAGCCTCCATGGACAGGAGGTTTCGAAGTGTGCGTGTTTCAGACTTGCAATTCTGATAAATATAAGACACAGATATTTTATCTTACTGTTTGGCACACACAGGAGATGCTCAACATAGAAATTTCAGCAAAAAGTGCAGGCTCAAGCCCAGCTCTCTTGCACAGCATGCTATTTTAAACGAGGTATATGCTATGTTTCATTAAACGTGTAGTGGATACTATGTTTACATTAACTTTAGATTATGTTTCTATTAAAATGAATTAACTTGACAAAAAAGAAAGTAATTCATGTTTGAAGAGGGATATTACAATAGAGAATGCATTTTTAAAATGACATTGTTTGTTGATATTGCTTATAAATTGTCAGATTCTATACTGTTAATAACATTAATAATACTGCTAATTACACTAAAAATTAAAACTGGGAAAAACGGTACATACAAAATAAAATAAAAATTTAGAGGAAAAGCAACAATTTACTTTTTTCTTTTCCTAATTTTTTAAAACTGAAATACAACAGACTTCAATTAAAGATACGATCCTTTATATTCCCCTGCCAATTGTTGCGGTAAAGAAAAGAACATTGTTGAGACTTTCGCATAGGGCTTACTCAATACAAAGTCAAACTTGGTTTTGGTAACAAAATTCAGATACCTAACTCAAGAACGGTACACATTTCTACAAAAGTATTTTAGCAGTCAAATAATGGCGATAAAAGGCTGATGTGCATCATGTCTTTACCCTTCTCAACAATATATATTTTTTTTATTTATTTGAGAAATCCTGAATACAGAGAATCCATTTTATATCAGGATATCAACAGTGAGAAAAATAGAAATTAACAAATGAGCAAGGACGCACACGTATGTAACAAGAATAATAAAATAAAAAATTAATAATAAAAAAACAATAACAAGGGTATATCAAATATTAATTTCTCTTCAGCTGTTTGATGCACGCATTTCTGAAAGCCTGCTTAGATAGATGGAAGCCTGGAGGATCATTTAGTGTATTGTACCTTGTTTGTAGCCTATAGAGAAATGACGTTTGTTCTAGGGATAGCCTTGAGGCTTTTGTGTAAAAGAAGTTGTTGCATTTGCTGTTGGTACGTGGGATCCGGATGTGAAGATGTGGCGAAAGTTCATTAGTGAAAAGTTGTCCATTCATGATTTTGAAAAGAAAGTTAGATAGATCTGAAACTTGACGGCGAAGGGACGGATCGTGAATTTCAAGAGTGGATAGAATTTCATGTTTGAAAAAGTTTGCAAGGGCTGGACATCTATGTTTGACTATTCTGATAAAGAAATTTACCACTTTGTTTGTTCTCTTTATATTGCTATCACAGGCCATTGACCAAATACAGGAACCATATTCAAGAATAGGTACGATGCACGATGTAAAGTAGGTTTTGAGGGCAGAAACATGTGTGATATCTGTAAATCTGTAAATTAGCCCAAGGGTATTCATGGCTCTCGAAGTTATGTAATCTATGTGGTGGCTGAAAGTGAGTTTGCTGTCGAAAATGACTCCAAGATCTTTGTGCTGTTGTACAAACGGGATGATTTTGTTGCATAATCTGTAGGATGGTGCTGTAAAATTGGATTTGAGGGTAAACCTAATAAAAACAGATTTCTCGGGATTTATTTTCAGATTCCAGTCTTGGCAGCAGCGTTCAATGTGTGTGAGATTGTCTTGCATGGAACAAGTGTCTTCAACTGAAGCGATGTTTCTAAATAACTTGCAGTCATCAGCATACAATAAAATTGAGCATTCTGGAGAAATATATTCATGAATATCGTCCATGAAAAGAGTGAAACACAGGGGCCCTAGAGAACTTCCTTGAGGCACACCGGAAACTACAGGGAGCCATGACAAAGAGCAACCAGATATGATAACCTTTTGCTTTCTATTGTGCAAGTAAGGTGAGAGTAATTTAAGAAGAGGTCCGTGAACGTTGAATCTGTTTGAAAGTTTATGGATGAGTTTTGTATGAGGGACAGTGTCAAAAGCGACATCCATGTCTTGCTTGGCACTCAGGCAGTTAACCGCATTGGTGAGCAAACAAGCAAGGTTTGTGTCACATGAAGCATGAGGAAGAAAACAGTGTTGAGTGGGAGAGAGGAACGGAGTAGCATGCGCAAGGATACGATTGGAAATTATTTTTTCGGCTAGTATTGCAAGTGCAGGAAGTAAGGAAATCAGACGATAAGAAGTAACATGAGTTTTGTTTCCGTGTTTGAGTATAGGAACTATATTCCATGCAAGAGGAAATACACCCTCGGAAAAACATTTGTTAAAGATTATGCTGATTGGTTTGGATAGAATATGGGCTAATCGTTGTAGAAATATGCCAGGGATATCATTAGGAGCGTTAGCTTTAGAACATGAAAGAGATTTTAATAATTTGTGGACTTCATTGCAGTTAGTTGAGATTTGAGAGTGTGTGTAAGGAGTGATGGGCTTGACTTCAGGCAGTGCGGTAGCGGTATTATTTGTAAAGTTGCTGTGAAAATACAAGTTAAAAAGTGATGTGCGCTCCTTCTTTGTAGCAGACTTACCGTTCCAGGAGGCTTGAACAGGAATACAATCGTGTTGTCGGCGTGAGTTAATTAACGTCCAGAACATTTTGGGGTTTTTAGCAGCACTTTCCGTCACAGTTTGAATGTAATTATTATAGTCTCTTTGCATTAAGTTTTTGCTATGTTTTCTTAATTGAGTAAAAGTGTTCCGTGTATGAACATTTGGGACTTGTTTCCACAGGATCCACGCATTCTTTTTGTTCTTCAGCGTAAGTTTTGTCTCTTCACTGGGAATCGGGATGCTTTTGTTTTCCTTAGGGGCACATGATCTTAAATTATGGCTTGCACACAGTCCACGAGGAAATCCACTGCTTCTTCCGCGGGGAGGGGATCCATCATTGTCCATGGTACAAGGCTGGTGACAAGAGAAAGCTGCTCCCAGTTGACTCTTTTCCAGTTGTAGACTGGTCTGGAGGAGGGGAGGGGGCCTGGGGGCTTTTCCAGGGACTCTGATTTCGGCATGGATGGGGGTGTTCCCGATCAAGTGAAACCAGAAGTATTTTCACTGGAGTAATGAACAAATTATATAAGGGGTGTTCAATAAAAATCCGCACAAAGTCGTCGAGGACAGCACCAGATGCCCAAAGACAGACACAGCTTGAAGGCCAGACGGAAAGATGTGTCAGTAGTGCACCAACAGGCACAGAAACGAGTGGTGTTATCATGACCCTGTTTGACGGTGAGGATGGCCTCAAAGGAAGACGTGTTGCGGGAACGTGTGTACAAGTTCTACGTGACACATGAGAGTAAGGGGAAAATGTATACAGTAAGGCATTTTGCAGCTGAGAGAGTGCCGCGAAGAACTATCTACGACATCATTAAAAGATGTGAGAGTGGGACTGAGTGTAAACGGCAATTGGGATCAGGATGACCAGCGCGTATTATCCCGAACAGGAAGGTTCAGCAGCTGAAGAAGACCCTTCAGAACAATGATAGTGTTTCAATGTGTATGGTGGCGCGAAATTTCAAGTCTTCTGCAACCATGGTCCACTATGTAGTGCATAAGAAGATGGGTATACAATACAGGAAGAAACAAACCATCTCCAAGCACACAGAACAACAAATAAACATGGCTCAAACCAAGTGTGGCCGCCTGTTGCGGAAATTTGGTGGTCGTGCTTTCATCTTGGATGATGAAACCTATATGAAATTAACCCATTCCTCCATTAATGGAAATGATGGATACTACACTTCGGACCCTTCTCAAGCTCCAGCTAGTGTTAAATTTGTCACCAAGAAGAAATTTGAAGAGAAAGTGCTGGTGTGGATTGCCATGGGTCCACAAGGTCTCAGCCGACTGTTGCTGCGGAAATCTGGATTCTCTATCAATGCCCAGACATACCTGGAGGTGTGTGTTAAGAAGAGACTGATATCTTACATATGTGACAACTATGAGCCAGAGTCCTGTGTGTTCTAGCCTGATCTAGCATCATCGCATTATGCCAAAGTCGTTTGTGCACATCCAGCAGGAAAATATTGAATTTGTACCGAAAGAAGATAACCCCACTAATGTTCCGGAACTTTGACCTATCGAAAATTTCTGGGCAATTTTGAAGGCTGCTGTTTATGCTAAGCAATGGCACGCAGCAAACACAGAGCAGCTTATTCGACAGATCTGATACTGTCTCCGGAACATTGATCTGTCTGTTGTATGAAACCTTGCAAGAGCCACCAGACGTCGTATCGACAAGGTGCATTGTGACGGAGTGATTGAAAGTCGTTATTGATCCCACAATGTTCTCTGTGCTGTGCCTTCCTATATGTATCACCTTCTTACCTTTTTCTGTATGTCTTGTTCAAATATATTTCTCACTGAACCTTGTGCAGATTTTTATTGAACACCCATTAAGTAAATATAAACTAAACGAAAGTAGAAGGCATATGCTAATGAGTAAGGTTAACCAGAGGGTGTACAGTGTATACTGCCCTCAATTACAGCCCTGGTAACAACCATAAAATACAAGAGAAATAATTCTACAGTGCAAGCAATATGTGCATACAAGAAATATTATTAGCAATGTTAACGTAGATATATGCCTGTATTAGCAGACATCAGTGAAACACTGATTAATTTGTCCCATCTCTAATAATTAGGGCTGAGCTTATGTATTGGTATCGGTAGGAATTCATCTCCCAATACCAACCAATATTTTTCTGGCATTTTGGTCTTTCACGGTGTCCGCAAAAATGCCACGCCACACTTCAACAGAGTAATTATCCTGGAAATTGTGCAAAATTCGAACTTTTTTTTATTTTGCTGCAAAAAAAACTCTACTTTGTGATTACATAATTTTGATGCAATTTTTGAATATTCTAAAGCAAATTTCTTAGTAAAGTGATACATATAATTGGAGAAGAATATTTACACATCAATATTGATCAATATTTTGAACAAATTTTAATTATTGCAATTTTCAAGTATCGGCATCAGTTTAAAGTGGTATAGGCTCAGCCCTACTAATAATAATACTGAACTCATAACTAAAACACAGTTATTTCTTTTAGTTTTATTTATTGATGAACTGCCTGTACATCAACATTAGCTGACTTACACTTAAAATCTTGTTACTTTTATTTTCATTCCTGCTGGTACAAGAATTCATTACAAACATTCGAAGTATCCAAAGATTCAAGTTTCCATGAAATAAACATGTTTAATTCTCATATAAAAACCCAAAATAAAATTAATACAGCATAGCCCTATGAGGGATAGGGAATGCCACACAGCTTTTTGTTGGGTGAAAGGCACACAATATTTGTTCAACACCAGCAACCAAAAAGTGTATGTAACATTAACCAGAAAACATGTATGAGTACATCATAATTGTTTGTATTTTGCATTTCCGCCACTTCTGGATGACTTTGATCATGAGGATGAATGGCGAGTACATGAAATAGGTTGAAATGAGTCTCGAGATTTTGTTTCAAGTTCATTGATTGGGACTGGACCTACAGTTTAAAGTGGAATTTGGAACACTGCGTGTGTCTAGCTGATATCAAACTGGGACCCCTTGATAACAAGACAATGACGTTACCACTATGCCTTCAGGGAGCCCCAGGTGATGAAACAGATCAAGGGACACTCACAAAACACCCACACTGATTCAAAAGAACAAGAGCATGAGTAGACCCAAGTTAAAGGATTTGTCCATAACTGATTCCATGAATAAGAAAAACACTGCATATAAGAGGTAGTACTGTTAACCCTTGCTTCCATGTTAATAAAACATTAAAATACTGACAAAAGCAGAATTTATAGTACAAAAAATATATACACTAAAAATCTATTGTGAATATTCATCTGAAGAAGACCCTGTTAAAGGATCGGTAAATGTCTGTTATATCGGACACACATTAAAATCGGATATTTTGTGTTTCGGATGGTTCGTACTTACCAATTGTGTATTGAAGAACATAGTTGAAGGTGACATTATGCTTTTTACATGAAAATAACTTCGATTTTTCACATTACGAGTATTTCTTTTGGTTCCTTTCTTCCGTTGCGGAACATACAATATGGTGAGCACAGCTGTGGATCATCGCACTTCGTGCTTGTGTTTTGTCGATTTGGAGTGGGTATGCAGTGTTTCAACCTCCTTAACCGAAAAATACCTACTTTCGTGTTCATTATGTCATCACAAACCATTGACGGATAGCCCAAAAACCATTCACGATAGCCCCACAAACCATTGACGGACAGCCCAAAAAACCATTCACGATAGCCCCACAAACCACTGACGGACAGCCCAAAAAACCATTCACGATAGCCCCACAAACCATTGACGGATAGCTCCAAAAACCATTGATGGATAGCCCCATGAACCATTGACGGATAGGTCCAAAAACCATTCACGATAGCCCCACGAACCATTGACGGATAGCCCCAAAAATCATTCACGATAGCCCCAAGAACCATTTCTGGCAAGGTAAGGTTAGCATAGTTTAAAAAAATTCTCATACAAAAAGACACGTTTGGAAACACTGGCGAGACCACGTGACTTTCGACGCTTGCGCCATCGGCAGGTACATAATGGAAACAACGGCATAATGTTGTCGCTTTGCACAAAATGCAAGTTTATTATATCCAAAGTGCTTATTTCTTGTTCTGCAGCATTCTAAGGCGAGGAAATCCCTCCACGAACTTTCAAAATGCTACAGAAAATAATTTCCGTAAGTAGTTTCTTCTGTAAAAATTAAGAAATGTGTCTCCGATATAACAGACATTTACCAGGCTGATCTATTGTGAATATTCGTCTGAAAAAGACCCTCTTAGAGGGTGGAAACGCTACCCTTTTAGTGTATATATTTTTTATACTATAAGTTCTGCCTTGGTCAGTATTTTAATGTTTTAATAAGAGGTAGGCATTGATGATGATCCCAATTTGAAACATAATGTAAGCCGGGTGTACAAAAGCTTATGCCACTCCTGTCAGTAAATGATGCATACTATATGGCTTCAAGATATACCAACAAAAACATTTTGAGTGCATTGATTGATTGGTTATATCCGTTTATTTTATGTATGTCACTTTTCTACCACTTTTGGCTAATTGTGACTATGAAGCAGAGTGATATCATGAAATTGATGAAGGGACACTCGCAAAGAACACCCACGCAAAGGCTAGGATTCGAACCCAGGATCCCTGGTATGATAGCACACTGTGCGTATCACTCCACCACATAGTTAGCATTTTTGAGTATATCTTTCCATCTTTGCCCCTACAAAGCATGCTGACTAGAAAGTTGTTTTTTTCCCTCTCGAGCAACAAACATGCACAGAAAAAAGGGGGATTGGTAGGGGTCAAAGATGGTGCAAAGCTTGCAGTCACGTATGATGCCAGGGGTCCCAGGTTCAATTCCTTGCTTGGGAACGGGTGTTCTTTGGGAGCGTCCTTTCATCAATTTCATCATATCATCATCACTCATCTTTGCCATTAGCCAAAAATGGCAGAACAGCCAAGTAAAATAAACAAAATCAATCAAGTTAATAAAAAGATTAACTGGAATTTGAAAAACAGGTCCTTAGTTATTATATAATTAAAACAATTTACTACCATTTGTTAATCTTACAACAGTGAGTTCAAACATGTACTCGCTAAGTATTAGGCTGCCTTAAAATTTGGTTATTATATGTTGCTTTTCCCGTGGGTTAATTGCAATGATAATGAATGATGATCTTAACAAATGGGTGATTTCACAAACACACTGATGCACACATGCCTGAGGGCGGTTCACACCTGGAGCCTCTGCCTTCATAGCTTGCATTGTAAGTAGGGATCGAATATGGGTCTTTGAAAATCAATGAAATATAATATAATATGGCTAATAATAACCAATTCAGGGCCTCCCCGATGGCGGTGGTAGCGTTGTTGCCTTGTAATTAAGGGGTCCCGGGTTCGACACTTGGTGGAGGCACATGGCACAGTGGTTCGGATCCCACTTTAAACTGTAGGTCCAGTCCCGATTAGCCTTACTGTGCATAAAGTGGACTTCAAACAACAATTTATTAATCAATAACCAATTCAGATGATTCTTCGTATGATTCTTCATGAAAACTAGGATATCAAATATATCGCCTCAATAATTTGGTACCCTTGACCCTCTATACCCCTGGTAGAAAGTAAAAAATTGTGAATAGTTTACGAAGATTATGTTGTTTATGAATGTTCTGTTGTATTAGCTCATGGAGATTAGTTATTGTGAAGTATAGTACTTCGGTTACCTTAACCTGAAGGAGGTTGGCCTAAAGTGAAGTGAATATAGCACCCAACATGACAATCCAAAACACCATCAAACGAGATGTTGCCTACAACTTCATATTAACCAAAACAAGCAATAAACTTTGTTTTATGGTTCACTTTCTACTTTGGAATTCTAGCAATACTTAATGCTTGTTTGTTCGAGAATGTTTTTTCACTTTGTATACTCCTATATGATTCTTCTCTTGCAACTAACCATTTGTTTCTCGTCGTCTTGGTTATGGACTGTTGCTGCTATCAAGGTTGCATGTGCGGGGTGCAAATGTATGTTGAGTTTGAGTTTTCGTTTTAAGTCCTCTTTATGTATAGATAAGCAAATCGGGACTGGACCTACACTTTAAAGCAGGATCTGAACCACTATGTACCTTCACCGGGTATCAGATCCAAGCCCCTTGAGTGTAGTTATGTTAGTCTTAGTATACAAATAACGTCTCTAAATGCTTTTCGTGGTTAGTTTAGGCAGGCCAAGTTTAGGGCTCTTAGCATTACAATATTTTCCCTACATGCTTTCAACAACTCGGCATCAAACACGACAACAATTCGAGCCTCGTGTCAGCAGTTGTCTGTGGAATGTCAATGAGAAGTGGGAATATTTGCGTAAAGTACCTTACTGTATTTTCTTTTTGCAGATGAACAAATAAGACTTTCACAATTACTTCCACTATTCTGCTATATTTTCTCTTTCTTCTCTGAACAAAAAAGGCCTTGTCGATGGGAAGCGCAGATGCTTGCAAGTTACTTTATATGTATTTTTCTTTTGCTGATAAATTGAACTTTTTAGAACCCCAAAAAGCTGTAATTACTTTCACCAAGCTTCAAATTTACTGTAACAATAATTTCTTCAATTCTGCAATACTTCACCTTTCTATGAAAATTCGAAAAAATCATTAAACAATTGGAACTTTAACCAATATTTTATACATTAAATTTACTATGAAATAAAGTACATCAAACTAATAAAACACACAAATCCATAAATTTATAAAAAATGTTTTCACGAGGAGTATGGTTGGTCAAGGGCCCAATCGTTTCACTCCTGTAAGCATGTAATAACATGAATAAGACTATCGTACTAGCTCTTATTACAAAACACACTACAAATACACCTTGTGCAATTCATCAGTACTTGTATCATTCTACACAACACATCAACAAATAAATAAAACTCAAAAAGAACATTGTAACACACATTAAATTACATTCTCTGTCCTACTTCCACGCAAGACATATACTACATCTATTAAGTAACACTACATTTTGTTCTCTCCTTCTTGAAACGTAAGTGTGGGAAGTGGATTTTTAATTTCCTCCTGCATCTCAATTGCTTTCTTTTTGTACTTCTTTGCAAGTTCCTCATCCTTTTCCACCCCATCACCTTTCCGGTACATCTGACTAAGGTTCGCACAGGCAAACATGTTTCCTAGTTCACAAGCCTTTAAGGCATATTTATGCGCTTTGACCATGTCCTTTTCGAACGCGTCCTTTATACCCGATATAAACATTCCACTAATGTAATAACAACCGAAAGCATTGTTGCCCTGACAGCTTCGTTCCAATAGTTCAAGCCCCTGTGTGTAGTTTCTGGACGATTTGAAGAGTGAGCTATTTGACACACACATGAGTCCTGCATTTAGGCACGAGTCCGGCATTCCGATCTCACACCCTTTCTTATAATATTTGAATGCAGATTCTTTATCCTCCTTCACACCTTTTCCAATAAAGGAATAATTTCCAAATTTGTAGCAGCTTCTTGCAAAGCCATAGTCATCACAGTTTGTTCTATACACTTTTGATGCTTTTGAGAAGTCCTTCTTTATGGCCTCCAAGTAGTCTCCAAGCAGATGGCAGACTGTAAATACAGAGACATCATACACCAACTTATCATTACAACATTTTATGTTAAGCACAGCTGAAACAATCAATACTGATATTATTGTAGTACTCAGGGTGTCCAAAAGTCCCGCACCATAGGCAAAATGGTAAAAAATATTTTTGATCATTCTTTTGTTGTAGGGAATGATGCTGTCGCAGGACAAAGTGGAAATAATACTGCTACATAGGCGTGAAGGTTACTCAAACTGAGATGATGGCAGTGAATTCAATCGACGCCATCCAAACAACCGGTATCCCACACCACCGTGGGACGATTGCTGGACAAATTCAAAAGTACGGTTTATGTGGCTCCCCTGTGCGCTCAACAATTTATTATTACGCCTACAAACATGTGTGGAACTCAACGGAGAGCATATTGAACAAATACTATGATTTTGCCTATGGTACAGGACTTTTCGGGCACCCTGTACAGTTGAACCTGAGTTATACATATGTCAAGACGAAGTGAAAATAATACATATAACTGAGAATTACTCACAAATGATATTTAGATACCATGCCAAATCATTATTAAAATACTGTAATTGTATGATATATGTAATACAGGTTATTTCTGTCAGCGAATCTAAAATTTTGATTCTTAAATACAGGTAAGAAGTGCTTTTTCCAAATCTTCCCTCTTATTGTCGACTGTTTTTTGTTGATTTACTACCCAATTTCAAAAATTCGTCTATAATAGAATTTCTTTTAATTTAATACAAAGTGTTGCATAAGTGATGCCTAAATCTGCAACTATTTCAGTTTTAGTTGCATTTGGATTAGTGCCCACTTCCCATATTTACTTTCTGGTCAAGTAATATGCACATGTACGTCTGGAAGGGAGGGCAAGGTGGGGCCACCCCTCCCCCTTGAAAATGAATGTCACAGTAATTTATGTTTATTATAAATTTGTTGAAGGAACATGATAATTTCAGACTGAGATAGTGTTTTTTGAGGAGGCCATCACTATTATGGGGAAAAATATACCTCCTTTGCTCCCTTGAAAAAAAAATTACTTTGCTTGCCCCTCCCTGGAAAAAATCCTGCGGACATGCATGAATATGTACTATTCCTTTAATTATAGAATGAAATCATGAAGTGAAAATACTATTGTATGCGAAATTCACTACACTGTCAGAATTCAATGAAAAACAAACACAAGAGAACATTAGATATGATTAAATTGCCACTCTGATATATACTGAACATATCCACTTCTGTAATAAAATATAATGGTAGTCCAGTGACGTTAATTATATTTGATAAAGAATGAATGAACCAGTGGTGTGTCGGAAATTCAGAGAAACAATGATGTGGAAACGGTTATTATTAGCCATTCATAATTCTCGGTTTTAACCTCCAACATGTCCTGGTTATTGATCTAGAAAATAATAAAAATAATATACTAAATATACATTTCCTTTCCCGGTAGAGGTGGCCGTGGAGCAGCAACTAACACGCCAGGAAGTAAGAGCGCATCTGACAGCATTTAGTCCCACAGTTGTATGCTGACCTTGGCACTGGATGTGTCAGTGCTTCAGTATCCAGATAGGTGGTGTCCAATTTTTATGTGTATGTTAAGTGTTAAGGTGTTAACAAATGTTTTAGATTGTTTTGTTTTATTATGCATATTACTGGTGCTTTTCTACAGTCTAAAAATGCCACACTATCCGTACAATTTACAAGAATGATTTTTTATGTACGACTCTTACATAATTACGAATTCTTTTAGGGAAGTTAGAATGAGTTTTGCAGCCGAATTCCCAGATGTCTCAGCTTCACACAGAGACAGTGTTCAGATACTTGTGAACAAATTTATGGAAACAGGGTCTGTTCTTGATAAGAAGCAAAGGGTAACATAGTATGTGCTTACGACAAGTTGGAGCATGATTGAAACATAGTCCTCAAAAATCCCTCCAGTGCCTTGCACAAGAAACACATTTTCATGACATTTGCATGGCGAGCTACCAAGCTTTCGAACCTGAAGACATACATTAAAAGAATTGAAAGAATATCAGGAGAGAAATTGAAGCAATTTCAGAAGAGGAACTGATTCGTGTTAGTCAAAATTGCCTATAAATATGCCATAATGTGGGGATCCAAGAGGACATCATTTCCAACACCTCTTGTAACAAGGTATGTTCTCATTTTAATTGTAACTGTCAATGTAATTGTACGAGTTTACTTCATTGCATAGCTAGAGGTTGCAGTTACGTGGATGTGGAATCCAATTTGCCCGCGCCCCGCTGCTCCATGGCTGACACTGTATAAATTAAGGTACCCTTGACCCTATGTAACCCTCAAGAAAGTGAAATATTTTGTTGTTTATAAACGTTTACAGTTGTTTTTAGCTCACAGAAATGTATTACTGTGACGTAAAGAACGTCTGTTACCTTACTGCAAAGCAGAAGAGTCCAAAGGCTTCACACAAGTGGAGCCAACACAACATTCCACAATTTTATGTGGTTAGATTAAGTTTAGGACTGATAGTTATTTTCGATGTGTTCATTTGCTATTTGTGTGGGTACCTTGACCCTCTGTACCCCTTACAAAAAGTGAAATATCTTGCATGGTTTATGAAGATATTATTGTTTATGAACAATTTCAGTTGACTTTTAGCTTCCAGAAATGTGTTATTGTGAAGTAAAGTAAGTATTTTACCTTAGCTTGTTACCTTACCATGTAGTAGAACAGCTCGAAGGCTTTGCGCAAGTGAATAGCACCCAAAACGACTTTCCACAACAGCAGCTATAATTCTTTGTAGCTAGGTTAGGATTGTTAGATTTGGTAGGGCCTACTGATAGTGATTTTCGACGTGTTCTTTTGCTATTTTGGAGCAATTGCAGAATACCGGAAGTATCTCAGATTACTTTCAAATTCGGCATCCTAATCACAAATCTGCAGTTAAAAATTGGCGGTCACGTCTAGAAAATACGAAATAAGTAGAAATAAGGGTGTCCGTGAATGAAGTGAACATCGGTGATTTATGAAGATAACAACAATTTTTTGCAATGATTAGCGTTCAAAAACTATGTTTATGAATACCCTCAATTTTAACTATGCTTACCTAACCTAACCTAACATGTATGGTTCGTGGGGCAAGTATGTTTTCGACATTTACTTAAGATGCCATATTGTCACATGTAAAACAATGCTCCATGGAATGGACAGCAGGTAATGTATGCACGGTATTTCACATTTTGTAGACGTGAACGCCAATTTTTAACTGCAGATTCGTAATTTTGAGGTCAAAATTAGTGAGTATACCAAATTTGAAAGCAATGAGAGATACTCCCGGTATTCTGTAATTATACCGCTACTATTTTAGTGTACATACAAACAGTTTTTACTAACAAAAAAGTGGCGAAAGTACTCAGAAATTGTAGGTTTCAACTTACGTGGGCTATTCTTTGGGATCAAATATCTCAGTTATATGTGCCTTCCTAACGCTGGAATCACTTTTACATTACGTAAGACAATGAAATCTGGTGATTAAAAAAAAAATCGATGTAATTCTCGAGAGGGTACAGTAGGTAAACGGCACCTCTGTGTGTGCATACAAACTGTTTTTGGTAACAGTTGTTGATCGGAATAACGGATTTCTTCATTTTTACACAAGAAAGTACTTACTGGAATGAGTTCTTTTAGCATTTGGATACTTCCTAGAGGTATTTTCTGTCATCGTAGAATCTACTGGAGCCGAAAATCTTGTGTTTTTCACGAAAAATATTTCTCCGACGCACAAATGCAGTTCCTGTTCCTCGCTTGCTAAACGTAAACCGGATGTTGATGACGTAACGTCCTCTCAGTGTTTTCAACAACACACTTGTTTTCCAAGATGATGATAAAATGAAATATACATTCCCGATATTACTACGACCCCAAATTTTAACTATGTTTGCCTAATCTAACCAAACCTAACATTACCGTGAATAGTTTGTGGAGCTATCAGGGAATGGTTTTTGGGGCTATCCGTGAATGGTTCGTGGGGCATTTTTCGGTTAAGAAGGTTTACAACCTTCTGTATACACACTAATCATCGATGGTACTGTAGCTGTACCCACATATTGTGTCTTAAGCAAGCGAAAGAAGGACGATCGGTAAATGTTTACTATCCTTCGGACACCTATAACTTCTGAGTTTCGTCAATTATTGACATTTCTACTTACCTGTCTGCTTCGCGGATCATTTTTTAACGTGTATTCTAGTTTTTTTTTATCATTTTTATTTTTTTTAAAGTGTTTTTGTAACTGAAGGATGTAAGTTTCCGCAAATGGTTTGTGGGGCTATGAGAGTATGGTGTGTGGGGCTACGCATATTTTTTTCGAAACCAATTTTTAACTATTGTAACCTATTGTGACCCTACCTAACCTAACCTTACTGGAAATGGTTCGTGGGGCTATGCGTCAATGGTTGAATTTCCACTATGAAACATTCCCACATCACACAAAACACCTTCCAGATGTTAGACATTACTACAGGAACTTATTATGGTAAGTAGTTTCTTCTGTAGAAATGAAGAAATCTGTCCGAAGGATAGTAAACTAGTACCATATGTTCCTGTAGTATTGTCTAATATCTGGAAGGTGTTTTGTGTGATGTGGGAATCTTTCATAGCGGAAATTCAACCATTGACGCATTGCCCCACGAACCATTCATACATAGCTCCACGAACCATTTCCAGTAAGGTTAGGTTAGGTAGGGTCACAATAGGTTACAATAGTTAAAAATTGGTTTCGAAAAAAATATGCGTAGCCCCACACACCATACTCTCATAGCCCCACAAACCATTTGCGGAAACTTACATCCTTCAGTTACAAAAACACTTTAAAAAAAATAAAAATGATAAAAAAAAACTAGAATACACGTTAAAAAATGATCCGCGAAGCAGACAGGTAAGTAGAAATGTCAATAATTGACGAAACTCAGAAGTTATAGGTGTCCGAAGGATAGTAAACATTTACCCTTTGCGAATTGTAACGCTTCTTTTGTTTTCGAATATCAATGTTTCCAACTCTATTGTGCATGAAAGTTGTAAAAAACCGGGGATCAAAAACCATGCACGGGTAGCCCCACAAACCATTGACGCTAGCCCCAAAAACCATTGACGTTAGCCCCAAAAACCATCCACGGATAGCCCCACAAACCATTCACGTTAGCCCCAAAAACCATTGACGTTAGCCCCAAAAACCATCCACGGGTAGCCCCACGAACCATTCACACAAGGTTAGGTTAGGCCTGTTAGGTTAGGTTCCATTAGCACCCATTTCACCCCTAAATTCATCGAAAAACCATTTTCCTTTCTCGACAAAAAACCGCGCGTTTCTCGAAGAAAAAAAATCGCGTTTCTCGAAAAAAATCACGTGTTTGGAAACCCTGATTCCACTAGCGAGATCGCGTGACTTCCGACGCTAGAGCCATCTGCAGGTACATCTTGGAAACAACGGCATGATGATGTCGATTTTCACAAAATGCGCAATATTATTACATGAAAAGTGATTATTTATTGTTCTGCTGCATTGTAGGATGAAGTTTTAGGAAGAATATATATCGACGGAGGTTGTAAACCTTGGAGAAACTCATTTCCGTAAGTAGTTTCTTGTGTAAAATTGAAGAAATGTGTCTCCGATGCATGAAACTGTTACCCGAATCTGTTGAAAAAAACCGGGGGTTACGTATGAAAATTTGAAAAAAAGCCGATTGAATTTTTTATATATATAGGTGTATATGCGTAGTTTTACGAACAAAAATGTAATCTCCTGTCATTGTGTCCAACCACGCCGTTGTTTTACAAGAAAATGATTTATGATCAATTCTAGTACGATCCCTATATTTTCGATGAATTTAGGGGTGAAATGAGTGCTAATGGAACCTAACCTAATAGGCCTAACCTAACCTCGTGTGAATGGTTTGTGGGGCTACCCGTGGATGGTTTTTGGGGCTAACGTCAGTGGTTTGTGGGGCTACCCGTGGATGTTTTTTGGCGCTAACAAACAATTTTTCATCAAAAGGTACAATTTCCAGACGTGACCCCCGGTTTTTTACAACAGATTCGTGATTAGGAGGCCAAAATTAGTTAATATACCGAAAATAGTATACCGAAAATTAACGAAATTGGAGACTTTCTCTATTGTAAATTCTTACCGTTTACTATCCTTCGAACACCTATAACTTCTGAGTTTCGTCAATTTTTGACATTTGTTCTTACCTATCTGCTTCGCGGATCATTTTTAACATGTATTCAAGTTTTTTTGATCATTTTTTTTTTTTTTTAAAAAGTGTTTTTGTAACTGAAGAACGTACGTTTCCGCAAATGGTTTGTGAGGCTATGTGTCAATGGTTCGTGGGGCTATGCGAGAATGGTGTGTGGGGCTATGCATATTTTTTTCGAAACCAATTTTTAACTATTGTATCCTATTGTGACCCTACCTAACCTAACCTTACCGGAAATGGTTCGTGGGGCTATGCGTCAATGGTTGAATTTCCACTATGAAACATTCCCACATCACACAAAACACCTTCCAGATGTTAGACATTACTACAGGAACTTATTATGGTAAGTAGTTTCTTCTGTAGAAATGAAGAAATCTGTCCGAAGGATAGTAAACTAGTACCTCGCAAAGCAAGCGATATCGCACCGTGACGTGCTTTCCGTAGCATTAAGGAAAATGGTTTATTTTAGCAGAAAAAGTGTTTGTTTTCGTGCAAAAAGCATATTGACACCTTCCACTATGTTCCGCAATACATAATTGGTAAGTACAAACCACGAGAAAGACAAAATATCAGATTTAAATGTGTCTCCGATGCATGAAACTGTTACCCAGATTCGTGATTAGGAGGTCAAAATTAGTTAGTATACCGAAAATTAACAAAATTGGAGACTTTCTCTATATTGTAAATTCGCTCCTAGTAAACATTTACCCATGTAAACATCGAAATCTGTCGATTAATAAAAAAAATCAATTTTCGAGGGGTACAGTGGGGCAACGGCCCTTAAATTAATTGTTTATGATTTGTATTGGTAACCTTTACTACAGACTAAGGAACAAAAATCTCAATATTTTCAGACCTCTCAAAAACTTCTGTTATAGGTCCCGCACCTACCTAGGGCTCGCCCTGTCCTTGGGCAGGGTCTATAACCAAACAAGATACATTTCAAGTAATATATAGACATTAAAATACTGACCTTCTGCTTTCTTTTCACTGTAACATCCAAATCTATATTCGATTGCTAGATTTTCTAAGAACTGTTTGACTTCTTCCTCGTTCTTCAAATCATACCCAGCCATTTTTACGATAAGTTCACTAAAATTTAATATCACGATTCATAACATTAATTCATACGGACTTGAAATTCAAATCTAACCCTAATCCTCAATCAAAGTCTTGCGCCATTGACAAACATCATTATTTGCACGTAGGCCAGACGACACAATCGATGTACGACCATTATGTGGAATGAAATACGATTTCTCGAACCTTCAAAATCTTATCGATTGTTATCGGTACGCGACATGGTAAAACCATGGTGGACTTTGTTAAGTTCGGTATTGGTGGTAAAAAGAGTTGCAGCAGCAATCACTAATCACTAATCATCAAAAATTCATGATACAGAACCTTTTTGGTATGATTTTACAACACCGGCCCCTTCTCCAATTTCGTCCATATTTCGCATACTCACTAACTTAGGGCTCCTAATCACGAATGAAGTTAAAATTTGGCGCTCACGTGTGGAATTTCCAAAAAAAAAGCGGGTCCGTGACAATTCACGATTGCTCATTATTTACTGACATTTTTTTACGGTGCCCCACAAACCATTCACGCATAGCCCCACAAACCATTCACGGTGAGGTTAGGTTAGTTTAGGTCAGATTAGGTAAACAGTTAAAATAAGGTGCGTTGCAAAATGATAAGAACGGTAGGGAATTTGAACATATCGTGGGAACGAAAAGGAAACAGGAAACGAAAGTGATGCAAACCGACAGAGAGAGGAATGCATGTTATGGTTGGTTGGTTGGTTGATTTAGTGTTTTGAGTCCACTTTATGCACAGTAAGGCTAATCGGGACTGGACCTACAGTGTAAAGTGAGATCCGAACCACTATATGCCTCCACCGGGTATCGAACCTGGGACCCCTTGATTACAAGGCGAGAAAAAAAGCATGTTATGAGAAAGAGGTACTGTTCAGGGAGACGTGTATGTGTAACAGCAGGCAAGGTCGAAGTCAAAAGAGCGTTGCAAAATGATAAGAACGGAGTGCGGTTACCTGAGTAGATGTCGCTGCCAGTGGCTACAGATGGATGGCGTTGTTGCAGCTAGCGTGCAGATCGCGAGGTATTCATGCCCTGTTGAGGAGTACGACAGCATTGATGAAGGTGCAGAATGGGCCATCGAGCAGGATTGTCGGAAATTGAAAAGGGGCAGATTTTGGCATATAAGGAAGAGTGAGTGTCTTCGAACGAGATTGCACGCCGAATTTGTCGCAGCGCCTGTGTGGTGAACAATTTCCTAAAACTTGGAGACAGGCATGGAATGAAAGCGCCGGGAAGGCCGCGGAAATTGACTCCCCGACAGGAACGTGACGTCCTGAGGAAGCTGGCTGCTGGTGAAACATCCCTCAGACAGTTGGCTCGTGATCCTCATATGTATGTGCATCAATCAACGCTATCACGGGCTGTGAAACGCAGCAATCGTATCCGATATCGCAAGGCCAAACGACAGCCACAACTCACAGTACAACACAAGGAGCGTCGCGTGTGCTGGGTCAAGATGCACATGGCGTGGAAGGAGGAATGGCGGCGGGTAATTTTCAGTGATGAAAAGAAATTCAATTTGGATGGTCCCGATGGCTGGAGATACCATTGGCATGATCTCCGCAAAGAGGAAAAGGCCATCTCCAAGAGACAACAAGGAGGACAGTCTGTAATGGTGTGGGGTGGGTTTGGTTATCATGGGAAAACAAATCTCGCGTTTCCCACAGGCCGTATGAATGCGCTCGGATACCAAAATGTCCTAACGGACAATCTATTGCCATTTGCCAATAGCATTGGTGGCGATCAGTGGCGTTTTCAGCAAGACAACGCCACTATACACACTGCTGAGTCCAGTATGTTCTGGTTTCTGGACATGAATGTGCATGTCATTGATTGGTCTGCGATTTCCCCTGACATTAACCCCATGGAAAACCTGTGGAGACTTCTGTGCCGTTCAGTGTACGCCAATGGAACCCAGTACAACAACGTTCATGACCTGAGGAATGCTATCGTTGCTGCATGGGATGCCCTGATGCTAATCTATTGAAAACGCTGGTGGACAGCATGTGTGATCTGGTCTTCAAAATGGTGTACTGCCATGGTTTGTGTATTGGCTATTAAAGCAGGTCTGGGATGCCGTTCTTATCATATTGCAACAGTAAACATGGTCACTTTTAAGGTTCGTTGTTTTTTATCTTCTCCTTGCCTGCACATGACTTCTGGTCAACACGTTTTCTCTTTCTGTACATTAGATGAGCATTGTAATGAGCTGTGTACCTGTACCTATAACTTAGTAAACGTGTCACACCAGCGGCGTATACTCTGGGTCACCTAGGTAATCGGAGATGACCCGACTATAATTTTAAAAAAAGTTTTTTTTTATTTCTTCGCAATATTCTTCCGAACCAATCTTTGATTCGCATATTTCTTTACTTCCAGCGCGCGAATGTTTTTTCAAACGTTTGCCGCTGAATGTCCGAGAGGCTTTCAGCCACTTTCTCTATCTGGTGGAATCTGGTGACTTCAGGCTGAGATTCCACCGGCTCCCTTTAAATCCCTTGACGGGAGGGGAAGGAATCACTGCTTCTCAGGCGCGGTTATTCCGTGGCAAGGGTAAGCTCCTTCTAGAGAGAGTCCATCGGTCGCACTCTCCACCCCAGAGCCTTTGCCGTGGACTGTGTGCAAGCCATAATTTAAGATCAATAAATTACACCGACCTCTGTGGCGGAGTAGTTGCCACAGCTCCCTACGACGTCAGAGCTCCAGGGTTCGAATACCGGGCTGGGCATGGGTGCTCTTTGTAAATGTCCCTTCATCAATTTCATATCATCACTCGCAGTGATTAGCCAAAAGTGGCAGAAAAGCGACGTCAAATAACAATTTAATTAATCGATTAATGAAGTAATTAAACTATTTATATGCTTACTTTTATTCATTTTTGTATTTTAAAATGCGTGATTACTTTCTATGTAGCCCAGAGGCGTGGCGTGCATGTAGCCGCTGTTACCGCAGGTAACACCAAAATATAAAGAATTGAAGAACCTGTCTTAAAATATTATTACGTACATAAACTGGTAATATTGTCGTAAAGTAAACATTGCAGACTGACATTTTTTCTGACACCGGCAAAAGCGAAGAGGACGACTGATCCGGTACGCTCCACAGGCAACATGAGGAAAGGCCCCTGAGCCCACGCAAGGAAGACTTCGCGTAGCGGTAAAGACTGTTATGGCGGGAGGAGGAGGCGGGCTGTTTAGCCGGCGCAGTTGCCGGTGATCCTTACAGGAAAAATACCAGTGTTGCCATATTCAATTGACAGAAAAGAGCTAAGTCGCCTAATCGGGTCTATCTTACTCTGAAGGTGTCCAGTCACACTGGGGAACGATGGCGCAGTGTTAGTAGCGTCGCCGCCGTATAATCAAGGGATTCCGGGTTCGATACCCGGTGGAGGCACAAGTGGTTCGGATCCAACTTTAAACTGTCCCGATTAGCATTACTGTTCATGAAGTGGACTTAAATCGCCAAATCAAAATTTTAAAAAATCAAATCACACTGGGGCAAAAGAAAACTACCAAGTGATATTTTGTATTTACACTAAATATCAGCGATTATGAAAGTCCTCTTTGTCCTTCTTCGACATCATAGGCGAGAAGGAGAGGAGAGGGATGGGTATGGTCAAGGCGTCCGCTGTCCTTCTAAAAATGTCAACCTAAAATTCTATATTTCACAGATATAATATTATTTCGGTTACAGGAATTTGTGATAATTGTTGATAATACAGATTGACATTGACATACGTTGTCGCAGGAATGCAATAATTTCGGATTGAAGCAATGTTTTTGAGGTGGTAGAACTGTTTTTGAGTGAAAACAATACTTACAAGCATAATTTCCCGATTGTTATCTTAGCACGCTCTGAAGTGTCAGGTGTCGCAGGTTCGAATCCTCAGCAAGAAAAAGTTATTTCAATGTTAGTTGTTATTATTTTACTTACATAATTATAAAAATTAATAATTACATACACAAAGAAATAATAATGTTATTTCAATAATTCACCACGCATCGTCATCGTCACGATTAGACTATAAAGCGAAAGCCTTAAAGGTAGCAAAGGACGTAAAATATACGAAATAGTAGTGGTGTCAGAAATGAGATTTCAGTGGATTTAGCGAAACATGGGAGTGGGAGTAGTTAGGAAACAGATGAAGACTACATCTATTCTACATACGTCTTATTTGAAACGAAAATGTTTCGCGATTTGGACAAATCTGGTTTCAAAAGAACCAAGATGGCAACATTAGTAGAACTGGACTTCTTGCAGGTTCCGAAGGAAATATTGGGGAAGGGCCGATGCTGAGAGGGGAGGGGGCAAGGAGGGTGCTTCACGTGTCACAAAAGTAAACAACGGTTTGTGGGAGGGACTGTGCAGTGGGAGTTTTGTGAGTGATGTCTTTCGTCTTTATGTTGTTTTCGGGCATTGTCAATTAATTTATGAAGCTTGCTCCGAGTTCCGAGGTGGCGGGTTCATCCTATCTGGACAGTGTGTGTAATCGTGCGATAGAAGATATTTTGAAGCAATCTTTCGGTTCGTTATTTTGCAGAAAAAATCGAAATTGTGGCGAAAGGGAGGCCAAAGCCTATTTTGAACGATTTAAAAACCAAGTCGTCTGCTGGATATGACCGACATTTCAATGTTTCATGGTATAACGACTATCCGTGGTTATGTTGATGTGTGCAGTTGTCGAAACTCTTTTGTTGGCCATGTACTCTATTTTCGGGTGAAAAAAAAAAGGTGTCGAATTCAGATGTGGATAACATGGACCATGACCATGACGCACCCAAAAATTCAAATTGAAATGAAAAACTTCTCTTTATGACAGCATCATAGAAGTTTTTTGATTTGATTTGATTGATTTTGCTTCGCTTGTGCCACTTTTGGCTAATTTGCGAAGATGGGGATGAGTGATGATATGATTAAATTGATGAATAGACATCACAAACGCCCATGCCCAAGCTAGGTTTCGAACCCGGGATCCCAGCATCATATAACTATTTTCAAACTCGGATTGATCTGCTCCATAAGTAGCCTTCGATGTTTCTGTAAGTATCAAATTACGTATTATTGTGTCAACAACCAATGTTTGCGATTTCACTTTAGTCCTTATGTCAACATTTTTTTTCTGATTAATAACTTTACCAAAATCTAGTATTGAATTGCATACGTACCAGATTAATATTATATGAACTACTTGGAAGACATTGGGGGGGGGGGGCATGAGGTGGGGAGGCGCCCAAGTCTCCCTTAAATGTCCTACTGATAACCGGTAACACTTTTAAAAATCCACGCCACGCCACTGATGTAGCCTTCAAAACAAGTGAGAGTATTTCTTTCACAGAAATGAATAATTTTTAAAAGGTTGGTTGGTTGGTTGATTTGGTGTTTTAAGTCCACTTTATGCACAGTAAGGCTAATCGGGACTGGACCTACAGTTTAAAGTGGGATCCGAACCACTTGTGCCTCCGCCGGGTATCGAACCCGGGACCCCTTGATTAATTTTTAAAAGGGAAAGCTATCAGAAATAAATTATATATATTCGTACACATATATTAGGTAATTTTATTTGCTTCTACCCCCTCTCTATATTAATTATGATCATAATAATAAAAGATGTTTGAATGTAAAATATATAAACAGAAAACGCAATGATTCCAACTTATAGAACCTCGGGCATCGCAGGGAATATGAAGTCTGTGTCAAGCAGTAAGGAACCACAATAGAAGATTGGCGCAGGGAATTGAATGCGTGTTGTAGCGATTCGAGAATTTAATATTTGTTTAGCTGTTAGTGGTTTAGTATTCGTGCTAGTGCTGTCATAGTGCTGTGTTTAAAGTTAAAGGCAATGGATATAATATAATATTTTCGTGTGAAAATATTTGGAACGGGATCTTTTCCGGAGAAATTGCAAATAGTTAATGTAGGTAGGCCAGTAGAATCTCTTGTACAGTGGGATCCATGAGTATTATCGTGCAAATTGTCCATCACCATGTTTGTGCACTTTATTTGACCCAATAAGAGCTTCAAGAATTAAAAGAAAACTCAAAACAAGCTGTTGACAACTTCTGCACCAACATAAATAAAAATCCATCGCTTAAAAACACACAGGATGTAAGAAAAAAATTAATGAAAATAGTCATGGACAATTTGCACGATAATACTCATGGATCCCACTGTACCACAGGCAGTGATGTGCCGTAGACTCAGTGATGTGCGTCTACGTGTAAACAACGATAGTCTACATTCCAGATGTAGACTATTTTATACACGTAGTTTACGTAATCTGTGTAAACAACATGGCGAAAGTTGACAACTTAGCAAAGGGCGCCGTGGAATTAGAATAAAATTATACTGCGTATCAGTTGCTGATGTTTGAAAAGAACTTTTCATACTCTTTCTTCCAAATTCGAACAATTTCTCACCTAGGAAGAGACCTAATATAGGCAATATTCTAGTGTTTTATGGGGAAAATACCACTCTTGCCTCACGACTGCCATCTGTTGTTGTTTTTTGCATACTATTTATCTACTTCCATAGTTGATGATAGAAGAGAAGAGAAATTTTGTTGTAAATAGGTTTCTTTTCATTTCGTTAGGAACCAATATACTTGAAAATGTCACTTTCCTTTCATGAAACCCTTGAAAATTAATTTTAATGCACTTTTGATTGTCTACATAGTCTATGTAAACTACAACCCAATGTAATCTACGCGTAGATTACGTGTAGACAACGCATGTAGACGTAAACTTATAGTCTACGGCACATCACTGCGTAGACTATAAGTTTACGTCTACATGCGTTGTCTACACGTAATCTACGCGTAGATTACATAGGGTTGTAGTTTACATAGACTACGTATACAATCCAAAGTGCACTAAAATTAATTTTCAAGGCTTTCTAGAAAGGAAAGTGACAATGTCAACTATATTGGTTCCTAACGAAATGAAAATAACTCTATTTAAAGCAAAATTTCTCTTCTCTTCTATTACCAACTTTGGAAGAAGATAAATAGTATGCAAAAAACAACAACAGATGGCAGTCGTGAGGCAAGAGTGATTTGTTCCCCATAAAACACTAGAATATTTCCTATATTACGTTTCTTTTTAGGTGAGAAATTGTTCGAATTTGGAAGAAATAGTATAAAAAGTTCACCTTACACATATGCAACTGATACGCAGTATAATATTTTTTTAATTCCACTGCGCCCTTTACTAAGTTATCAACTTTCGCCATGTTGTTGACATAGATTACGTAATCTACGTGTATAAAATAGTCTACGTGTAGAATGTAGACTATCGTTGGTTACGCGTAGACGCACATCACTGACCACAGGTCTTGAACTCAAACTTCCGTGTATAAAAACAAAAATCAGGAATGCACGAGTAACTGGGTACTGGGGTAACTTGAATTTTACACTTCAATTAATATTGAGGGTTTTTATTTCACTACCGAATTCCTTTCATATTCTTTGTTACAGGTTTTTTCTTATAGAGTTATTATATTATCTTGTTTTATTGTTTGAAATTCTAAACGTAGATGAACTGCAAGTGCAATCACAACAATTATTCGACAGTGGTCGCAACAATAAGGTAACATTTTTCACACATACATTCGTACATCCTGTATGAAGGTTGAGGTAAATTTGCAGGGAGACTTCAGGAGTGGGTGGATGAATCAAGTGTCTGAGATTACCCACTAGTTAAAACCAGCATACGCCACTGTGTCACACTTACTTTTGCGATCACGGACCCCCTTTTTTTGAAAATTCAACACGTGAGCGCCAAATTTTAACTTCAGATTTGTGATTAGGAGCCCTAAATTAGTGAGCATGCGAAATATGAACGAAATTAGAGAAGGATTGTTTTGTATACGTTATGATCGTTAGGACTTCTTCATTGATATAAAATTAGATATAATTCATCAAATTGAGTTAGTCTTATCCATGCGCTTGATAACTGTGAAGATAACCTCTAATTGATTTCTTTATTGGTAAATGATTTCACTGCATGTTCTATTTTTAAGAGATGTGTGTTTTTGACAGTCGTGCTGTATAAAAACAATGAGAACACTAACAATAATCTGCGGGAGAATAAGAAGCAAGCAAGGAAGAACAGAAAACGAATAAATAATAATATGGAGTTTTTTTCTCAATTAGACATTATATCAACATTGTACTCAAGCTGAGAGTATTCGTCTATCTTTCGGATAAACATATTCTTGTTCAGGTAAATGTATTAGTTAGTTGTGGTTGTTAAAAGTCTGTCAGGAAGTAGCTGTTCGAATTCAATATCAAATCTGTCGTGGTGTCTAGTAATATTGTTTGTTTTTACGTCCACTGTATGCTCACATACGCTAATCAGTTTAAAGTGGAATCCAAAGCACTGTGCAAGGTGTCTCCACCGGGCTTGAATCCAGGACCTCTTGATTACAAGGCGAAAGCACTGATTATCATTACGCCATCGGTGCTGCGTGTCCCATATTTGGTTAATTCGCGAAGTTGATGAGCAGTTACGTTATCTTCTCTCTGAACGTTAATATTTCCAATTTCGCCGTGCCGACCTCCGTACTGGAATGGTTAACGTCTGTGAAGTTCCCCACATTTTCTTCAGCCACAAATACAAGCCACGCCCACAATACCACAAGCCACATCCACAAGAGCAGGGTTGCAAGCCGCGAATATCACGAATTTCAGTGTATGGTATAACGCACGTTTTCACGCAAAATAAGCTAAGTAAACTATGATTATACACATACGTAATGCTTAAATACATCATTCTATTAAAAATATGGTATATGAAATAAAGAAATTACTGTCACACCCCAAAAATAATACATATACATGCCCTAGAAGAAAGACGTGTTTCTCGCATAATGATACCGGCCGCGATCCAGCCACGAATTTTAACACGAGCCACAAATGATAATTCTAAAGCAGAGACCTAATAGAAATTGGATATTATGAATTTAAAATAAAGAAAAAACATTAACGAACAGTATGAAATAAAAAAATTACTGTCACACCCCACAAATAATAAAGATACATGCCCTAGAAGATAGACGTGTTTCTCGCATAATGATACCAGCCGCGATCCAGCCACGAATTTCAACCCGAGCCACAAATGACAATTCCAAAGGAGAGATCTAATAGAAATTGGATTTTATGAATTCAAAATAAAGAAAAAACATCAGCGAACAATATGAAATAAAAAAATTACTGTCACACCCCGCAAATAAAACATATACATGCCCTAGAAGATAGCCGTGTTTCTCGCATAATGGTACCGGCCGCGATCCAGCCACGAATTTTAACACTAGCCACAAATGATAATTCTGAAGCAGAGACCTAATAGAAATGGGATATTATGAATTTAAAATAAAGAAAAAACATTAACGAACAGTATGAAATAAAAAAATTACTGTCACACCCCACAAATAATAAAGATACATGCCCTAGAAGATAGACGTGTTTCTCGCATAATGATACCAGCCGCGATCCAGCCACGAATTTCAATCCGAGCCACAAATGACAATTCCAAAGGAGAGATCTAATAGAAATTGGATTTTATGAATTCAAAATAAAGAAAAAACATCAGCGAACAATATGAAATAAAAAAATTACTGTCACACCCCGCAAATAATACATATACATGCCCTAGAAGATAGCCGTGTTTCTCGCATAATGGTACCGGCCGCGATCCAGCCACGAATTTTAACACGAGCCACAAATGATAATTCTAAAGCAGAGACCTAATAGAAATGGGATATTATGAATTTAAAATAAAGAAAAAACATTAACGAACAATATGAAATAAAAAAATTACTGTCACACCCCGCAAATAATACATATACATGCCCTAGAAGATAGCCGTGTTTCTCGCATAATGGTACCGGCCGCGATCCAGCCACGAATTTTAACACGAGCCACAAATGATAATTCTAAAGCAGAGACCTAATAGAAATGGGATATTAGGAATTTAAAATAAAGAAAAAACATTAACGAACAGTATGAAATAAAAAAAATACTGTCACACCCCACAAATAATAAAGATACATGCCCTAGAAGATAGACGTGTTTCTCGCATAATGATATCGGCCGCGATCCAGCCACGAATTTTAACAAGAGCCACAAATGGCAATTATAGGAAAGAGACCTAATAGAAATTGGATTTTATGACTTCAAAATAAAGAAAAAACATTAACGTACCATACATAATAAGAAAAATTACATTCACATGCCCTTGAGGAAATACTTTATTTACGTTTTATCGTACCGCCCGCGATCTAACGTTTGCTACCTTTTACTTCGCTTTTCGATTGTGCCATGTCTGACTAATTTGCGAATATGTGGATGAGTGAAGACATGATGAACTTGATGAATGCACACTCACATACATCCATGTTCAGCCGCGATTCGAACCCCGGCTTCGGGGCGCGATATGCTAACCACTCCGCCATGGGGGGCGGCTACGTGCCACGACTGACAATACTAGCAAAGCGACTTAATATAAATTGGATTTAATGACTTTAATATGAAGAAAAAACATACATGAATTATGCAAAATTGGATTCAAATAAGTTGTTAATGTGTTCCCTTTCAGTGTTTTAGCAGCCACCTTTGATATAGGGCGGAGGATGAGCAACTTCCGTGCTCTCTTATCTGGAGGCCACCTGCAGGTGGAATTCCCTAAGGCTGGTTTCTTGCCATGCAGGTGTTTGTCTCCAATACCAGAAAGTGTTTATAGACTGGAGTTTCTTGATGTAACAGCCAACAAATATCAAAGATACATGCCCTCAAAGAAATAAATGTTTCTCGCTTTATATTACCGGCCACGATCCAGCCACAAATGTGAACACGGGCCAGGAATGAAAATATTAGCAAACCGTCTTAACATAAACTGGATTTCATTTTATTTCTTATTTTGATTTGATTTATGTGACTTCGCTTCTTGTGCCACTTTTGGCTAATTTGCGAAGATGGGGATGAATGATGAAATTGATGAATAGACATCACAAACGTCCAAGCCCAAGCCAGGATTTGAACCCGGGACTCAGGGCGTCGCAGCGCGATGTGCTAACCACTCCACGACGGGTGCCGGCTAACTTGGATTTTATGACTTTAAAATAAAGAAAACACATTAAAGAACTATACAAAATAAAAAAATAATAAAATTACTGTCACACCCCACCAATAATAAAGATACATGCCCTAGAAGATAGACGTGTTTCTCGCATAATTATACCAGCCGCGATCCAGCCACGAATTTCAACCCGAGCCACAAATGACAATTCCAAAGGAGAGATCTTATATAAATTGGATTTTATGAATTCAAAATAAAGAAAAAACATTACCGAACAATATGAAATAAAAAAAATACTGTCACACCCCACAAATAATAAAGATACATGCCCTAGAAGATAGACGTGTTTCTCGCATAATGATATCGGCCGCGATCCAGCCACGAATTTTAACAAGAGCCACAAATGGCAATTATAGGAAAGAGACCTAATAGAAATTGGATTTTATGACTTCAAAATAAAGAAAAAACATTAACGTACCATACATAATAAGAAAAATTACATTCACATGCCCTTGAGGAAATACTTTATTTACGTTTTATCGTACCGCCCGCGATCTAACGTTTGCTACCTTTTACTTCGCTTTTCGATTGTGCCATGTCTGACTAATTTGCGAATATGTGGATGAGTGAAGACATGATGAACTTGATGAATGCACACTCACATACATCCATGTTCAGCCGCGATTCGAACCCCGGCTTCGGGGCGCGATATGCTAACCACTCCGCCATGGGGGGCGGCTACGTGCCACGACTGACAATACTAGCAAAGCGACTTAATATAAATTGGATTTAATGACTTTAATATGAAGAAAAAACATACATGAATTATGCAAAATTGGATTCAAATAAGTTGTTAATGTGTTCCCTTTCAGTGTTTTAGCAGCCACCTTTGATATAGGGCGGAGGATGAGCAACTTCCGTGCTCTCTTATCTGGAGGCCACCTGCAGGTGGATTGACCTTGTGGAATTCCCTAAGGCTGGTTTCTTGCCATGCAGGTGTTTGTCTCCAATACCAGAAGATAGACGTGTTTCTCGCATCAAGATACCGGCCGCGATCCAGCCACGAATTTTAACATGAGCCAGAAATGACAATATTATCAAACGGTCCTAACATAATGTGGATTTTATGACTTGAAAATAAAGAAAATACATTAACGAACAATATTAAATAAAAAAATTACTGTCACACCCCACAAATAATAAAGATACATGCCCTAGAAGAAAGACGTGTTTCTTGCATTATGATACCGGCCGCGATTCAGCCACGAATTTTTACACGAACCACAAACTAATAAGATGAACTAAAATTGCTTTCGTCTATAATAAAACAATTACACCAAAGGAGATTTTAAACTGATAAAGGGTCGAAATCATTAAGATTGTCGGTAACTTGGCGGGGGGTAAGGGGGCACTTGCCCTCTCCCAGCAAAAATTCTCGTTATTTAAGTCACGAGTTTAGTCACATGAAAATCGAGTTCCTCCATGCCATGTTCGTATATATCCGAAGAACTAAGTACATAAACAAGATTTTGTTGTACCTGAAAAGAAACAATTATTCACATTGTTAAAATAGTTTGTTGTCAGTTCACTCCACGGCCGATAAAGGTCCGGATCACCGGGATTCGAATCCCGAACCTCCAAATTACAAGGAAGTCACGTTACCAGCTACGGCAAGAAGGAGATTGATGTGGACGAATTGAGTGTCACTCTCACGTAAATATTTCGGCTTCGAAATGTTTACACACCAGTCCGGCAACAATCAAGGAGTCCCGAATTCGTACCCCGCTGAGGTCTACGTCTCAAAAAACATCCACAGAGTCATGTCCTGGCAGCCCAACACAAGAAGATTTTGTTCAAGGCTAACAAAGAAAGGTAAGAACCGGGTCTAGTTACTAAAAAAACGCCAGTCATTCCCTTTCTCAGGTAGCGGTTCCTTAAAAGGAACCTTGTCATCTCGTTTTCTCTCCTGGGTGGACGGCAAACCTAGCCTGGGAAATAAAAATAATAACAAAAAAAAAAAAAAAACTAGGAGAGACACGTGTAAACATTATACATTATATACAAGACGATATAAATTGTGATATGCAGGTTAGTATTATTCTTCACAGTCATGTTTTCATGTTTTAGGTATTTATTGTTTTTTTTAATAATGCCCAGTGAACCTGGAAAATAATAATCAAAGAAACAAGGAAATATCATAAAATGTCATACTGAGTTGATTATAGAGAATTTTCTGTTATATTCAATAATAGCTTACTTTCTTCAGAGAAAATTTCTCTGCATCGTCAGAATTCCAAAATACCACTTACCTGCTTATTCCTGGTTTTCGAGATTTGATTCCAGGAAGGTCTTCACGGCCATCATCCCCTCTTCGTTCCAGTGTACCAAGTCTGTCCTGGAGCCTTTTGAATATCTTCTGTTAAAATAAAATAAAAATATCTTTCAACGTGTATACAGATGAAATGTAAGATAAAAAGTAACTAGAAATAGTAATAATAACAATAAAGTAATTAATATTATTGGTTTTCTGTACCCACATTATATTGTAATATCTTTCCTTTACATTACATTTTACACGTACTAACTGTTTTCCTAGGCCAAAAAATAATTTTTGAAGCAATACAATTTTGGCAATTTATAATATATATATATATATATATAAAATAGATAAACCGTAATACCAACCTCTCAAACAAGGAATACACCACATGCTCATTTCTCCTCGTAAATAATCGCCCCACATTCAAACAATTCCGGTTATCTGAAACGAGAAGGTATAGAATGAATTCAAACTGCATATAAATTTTTGACATTTTCAATCGTTCAATAAAGTAAGCCAATTGCTAAACCTTGACGTATCTAGTGTAACTCAAAAACGGAGGCAAAATATTAGAAGATGTCATGTTAGAAGGTTATGAATTAAAACTGCATATAAATTTTCTGACATTTCCAACCGTTCAATAAAGTAAGCCAATTGCCAAACCTTGACGTATGTAGTGTAACTCAAAATCGGAGGCAAAATATTACATTTTATAAACTTTCTTTATATGTCAAATCCAACATTGAGTAAACCAAGATGTCACGTTAGAAGAAAGGTACTTACCAGCCCTCAGAGCCTCCAAGCCATCTTTAAATAATTTGTAATTTTGACGGCATTCTTTCCTCTTTGTCATGAACGGTACAACGGGTGGGATAAGGATGGTAACAGAGTTCCCCATCCTCTCCAACAGTTCACTAATACAACGTATCCTGTACGTTATATGATTCGCCTCGAGTCCCTAAAAATAAACAACCATTAGCTCATGATACAGGACCATAAGGCATATACTTAAAGGAAATTCTAACTGAAGAAATATGGAAGCGGTGAGGTGATAGGCGACATAATCATTATCATCTTGAAACCTCACATAATGTGCATATCATGGACTTAAAACACCAAGTCAAGTAACAATGTGTATTGCTACTAATTACATGAACATCTTCTGAATAGAGGTAACGAAAAGACAGTACTTGCCTTCAATATATCATTTGTCCCGATCATTAGAAGTATTTTTTTGTTGCTAATCGCATTCTCCCCCGAACGAAGTCTCCGAAGAAGATCCGTAGATGTCTGCCCGCTGATGCACAAGCCGCATTTTCTCTCTTGCTTGCCTGGTGTATGGAAAAGGATTACAATTATTACACGAGCAGTCGGAAATTGTGTTATATTTCGCATTCACAGGCATGTTTCTTTCAAATAATAACTTTTCGTGGATAATTGCTGTATTAGTTAATGTATGCAGTACACGGCCAGTGCAGGGGCCAAAAGGGGGGGGGGTGGCAAAGACATTACATTTCCCTTTGTAGATAAGATTTAGCATAGTGCGGGGGCAAAAGTGGTGAAAAGTGGGGGAAGGCAACTGCCCCCCTCGCCCCCCCTAATCGCCGCCACCCTGTAGGTGTATCAATATACGCTCTATAAAACATATCTCATTACTAAATTAGTTGTCCGTACACTGGAATCCGACACATTCCTTGGTAGTTGGTGCCCCTCATTGACATTTTGGAGTTCACAGCGGGATCGAACACGGGACAGTATGCACCAAAGGCAAGAGTGATAATCATTTGCATACGTGGGAGCCCTTTACTTACATATGCATCACAGAGTGTATGGTCTCGGGTTCGATACTCCGGCAGGCACATAATGGTTCGGATTCTATTTTGAACTGTAGGTCCAATCACGACTTCTCTGATGAGCAACTTAACACAGAAACACAACTCAACATAAGCAAATAAAAAAACATTCATTACGTAGGCCGGAAGGAGAAAAAAAAATAGTCATACTTACGGTTTTTATAGATGGTCACTCCGCTGGTGTGCTCCCAGAATCGTAATAGGAGACTGTCTCCTACCAAAGTGTATTCTCCAAACCGTGCTTCCATTTCGTGCAAGTTACCAAAGGAAAAAGAGGATTTCAACTCAAAAAAAGTAATGATAGTGATTCAAAAGCAACCTCAGTGTTCCCAATGAAAGATCAAAACAAGCAGGTTTATTTCAACATATCTATATTTTTATACTCCTATGCTTGTGGGTGTGAGGCAATCTCGTAATGTCATTGGCTCTTCTGAAAATAAACATGCCCTGCAAGAAAATGGTATAAATACGAGGTGCCCAACACGTGCAGCTGCCCGTGGCATGAAAGTTTTATCGCACACCTGGTCGTGAGAGTTCGTGAGTGTTGACAGATCGGTACTGAGTCTTCAGTAATCTTCAGCCGACCGTCGAAGTCGTGTGTCCGGGTGAGTTGTTAAAAGAACTGCATTTTCAGTTCCGGGTGCTAGCGCGTGTTTTCCAGTGTTATTCAGAGTTCCAGATAGATCGCTGTCGCCGGTTGAAGTTTAATCGAGATGACGTTTGAAAGCAGTTTAGATAAGCACGAATTGGCAGCTTATATAAGCACTAAGGTAAGCAATGTTTCCCATGTGAAGGGATTTGGTGTGAAATCTGTTATTGCATCGGCCGCGCGGCATTTCTTTGGTGACGATGATCGCGTGTTTACACATAGATTGTGGAAGGTTTGGAATCGTGGGGATGTGAAGGCTGAATGCAGGAGGCTTATTGCCTCCCGCCGGGGTTATAATACAATTCGCAAAACTCCTTCTCCTAATAATACAATTCGGAAAACTCCTTCTCCTAAGAAAGTAATCTGTAAATCCGTTCCGGAGTTAAAGAATGAGGGTCGTGATGAATCTTTTTGTGGTTCGAAGGATTGTGTAAATGATTGTGTCATTTCTATGAATGAAGGTGAATCTCACAACATCCGTATTATTCAGACCAAAGAATGTCAAATTCCGGTTGTTGATTCCTTGTGCTTTGAACGTTCTCAGGCACAAGGTATTGATAACTTTTCTAACGTTATTTCTCAAGTTTGTGAAATTTATACTTCTGATAGAATTGGCACAATCAGTAGGCCACATGAGGCAACTGACAATAGTGTTTCTAAAATACATAAATCTGTTGATTATAATGCTATTGACCTTGCTGAAGGTGATGAAGCCTTTACAAACTATGTTTTGCCCGACTCGCATACGTCTTTGCTTGCTGCTTCAGAGAAACCCCCCAATGTTAAATCGGTCGGTAGGACAAAACATAAAGATATGAAATACTGTGGATCGTTTTTTCTTAGTGCTGAAGAATGGCGTTTAGTGTATGAAGGCGATCACATGAACAAATCCGTTTGGCCATCTCTTGCTAGAAAGAAATTTTTTGACATAAATAACGGTTGTATACTTGCAATCAAAGAGAGTAGGATTAATGATAAAAAACGAAAGTCTTGCCCCTTGGTAAAGGTTTATGGAAAGTGTTCATTTGAAGGGTGCATGAAATTTGTGATGACAGCTGACCCGAACCCGAACACCACAGAATCAGTTTGTTTTCAAGTGTGGTCTCAGGGATCGGTAAATCATGATGGAAAGAAGAAAACTAGCCAGTTGAGGGGATTGGATAGGGAAGTAGCCCAAAATCGTCTGCTTCACATGAAGCCTGCTGCCTACATCCAAAACGAAATATCTGCAGCTGATATTGAGGCTATTAAGGCTGGCAACTGCCAGGGTATTAAGTCCGAGGCAGTAATTCGTAAAGTAAGATCTGAAGCTCTTTCGCAGGGTGATAAATCACGAGATGATTTTCTCGACTTGTGTTTGGAATATGCTGAAACTGTTCAATCGCCCAACAGATATATTCAATTTGTGAGTTTGCCATTCTGCACGTACATGTATAGTAAACCGCAGCTTGAGGTATGGAAGTTGTATTCATCTGCGAAACAACCGGAAACCTGCATTTTGCATTTTGATGCTACAGGTTCAGTAATACGTTCTGTAGACATCATGGAGAAAAGACCTCTTTATTATGCGGGAGTTATAAGTTTCAAAGGCAAATCGTTCCCCATAATGGAAATGATCTCTACAGTGCACAACACCGCTCAGATAGCAGGTTTTCTTCTTTCCTTCAGAGCTTTTTTTTATAACGAGTTCAGACGGTGGCCAGCGTTTTTTCATGTTGTGACAGACTTCAGTTATGCCATAATGAATGCAGTCCTTCAAGCGTGGAATAAGATGTCTATGTTGAGTTACTTGAAATTAACGTACACCATGTTGACCAATAATAACATGGGAGGGACATTTCAAGTGGTTCAACTACATGTGTGTGTTGCGCATTTTATGCACATTGTTGCACAGGATGCGAAAAAGGCAACAAATGACAAACAGTGTAAACGTTTTGTACTGGAAGGTATTGGAATGCTAGCAAATTCAACAACGCTATCTCAACAAGAGGTGATATTTTCCAACGTTTTGATAATATTGTACAGCAAATACAAAAATGATAAGGTTAGGGAATCCTTTTCTCTTCTGCAAACATTTGGTGTTCCACACTTCGTGGATGAAGTTGTACAGTCTGAAGTTCAGGTCTCTGATACGCCAGACATTAAAACAATATATAAAGCAAGTCCCTATTTCAAGCACTTTAACAGCCTTGTTCCTCAAGATATTTCGAATGAAGCTGAAAGCGAAAAAAATGAGTACTACTGTCCCAAAATGGCGGATGTAATAATTAAAAAGTACATGCCGTACATTGTTTTGTGGTCTCGGCTACTGCTTCCTGGTGGAAATAAGCTGCCCATGGACAGGCTTAGTAACGCAGCAGTAGAGTCTTGGTTTAATCATGTTAAACACAACGTCTTGAATAGTGAACTTCATCAGAAGTGTGGAAGGTTTGTGAGGGCACTCAAAGGGAAAATAGATGCGTTGTGTAAACAATTTCTCTTGGATATCCCAAGCACTTTCCAATGTACGCAGAAGAGGAAAAGATGCGATCAGGATGCTGAGGAAATGTCAGTGGAGACATGGCAAAAGCGTGTTAAGAGGAAACGCACTTACTTCACGCGGCACATTCTGAAAGGTGAGAATTTGTTCCCAGGTATTCATGAAACCCCATCAGAAAACTGTGTGTTACCTGCTTCGGTCCAAGGGTTGCAACATGGCGATGAGAGTCCCGAAAGCTCGGCACCACTCGTGTCTTCAACACAATCAGATGTTGCAATCAGTAACCAGCTATCCTTCCTCCCAAATGGGCTAGTTTCGAGTCCTGTCTATTACTCAGTGCAAGTAAGAGATAAAAACTGTGTAATTGGTAATTTTGATACCCAAGGGCTATATCATTCCGATTTTCTTACTCTCAGTTGCAACAAGTTCTTAACTAATTTTATCATTGACTTATGTGCAGAGCTAATCATAATCCAAAGTAAGAAATCCCACATCCTTTACATTCCGTGTGAACTAGCAACCAATTTGATTGAGTGTAATTTCGTTAGGGAATGTAGTGTGAACTCCATGACAATCTCCCATTACTCTTTGCTTGTTATGCCAATCTTAATTAATCATAATCACTGGTGTCTAATTTTTGCTGATATTGTTAAAGGTGCAGTATCCATATTAGATTCTGTATATACGTCCATTGCCCACAAAGAGAAGTATTTCCAATTGTTTGAAAGGTTCGTAGAAAAAAGGAACACTTTTTCTACAGACAAGCTGGATACCAAAAGGTGGCACTTGCTGAATTTGAACACCGTGCACCAAACGGACGGTTACAACTGTGGTGTTTTCGTTCTACATTTCATAAAACAACTACTTGTAGAGGGAAATCTAGTAGAGAATTTTGATCCTAATGAGTACAGGAAGGTGTTACAAATGAGTTTGCTGAAAGCCTCAAGGGCAGTTGACGATTTTTGCATGTATTGTGGGAGAGGTAGTTTAACACAAGATGTAGATTGGGTTGGATGCGATGTTTGTAAAAGGTGGCTGCACATCCCTTGTGTGAGCAAAACTGCGAGTCGCGATTACTTTGAGTCAAGTAACTTTAAGTGCGTACTTTGCCATGCAAATGGTTTGTAGGATAGGTGCCCATGCTATGTAACAATAACATTGCTGGTTTAGTCTGAAACTTGCAACTATGTCCACGCCATTATGGTGATGTGAGATGCAAGTTAACCAGGCGAAACCTGCATATTTTGAATAATGACCATTTAATGTGAACATTAAGCATTTGTTGTTGAGTATTGGAGGACTGCATTTATTATATTTCATACACTTGCAAGTTAGTTTTTGTGGGTTACAAATTGCTGCTGCTGGAAGTTTAATGTTCAGCAACTATGTCCACACCTCTGAAGGGGTGATGTGAGCTGCTGTACTTCAACTTCAGCAGCACAGTAAAAGTGTTTTGGTTGGGGTTTCCATTTACAAGATACCAGACATTTTTTTTCAGTTCTTGCTTTCTTAATCCCTGGAACTCTGGAGGTGTCGAAAACATGCAACAGGACAGTAAATAGTAACAGTAACATTGTATAAAATTGTACATATACATATATAGTATATATATATTTATATATATATATAAAATTACTTATTTATTTACTTAAACTTATTTATATAAAATATAATTCTACAGAGTGCACATACTGTAAATATTTATTTGTCTGACTGTGAATGAATGTCGTGTTTCTGTTAATATATTATTCTTCTCTGTCCTTTCTATTTCTGAGGGAATTAATCTTCTCCTTCATCTCATCTTCTTCACAATGTACATAATTACATTTTCCTTTTTTTTTTCAGGTTCACCAGCTATTTTTATAACAGAAAATTCTCTATAATCAACTCAGTATGACATTTTATGATATTTCCTTGTTTCTTTGATTATTATTTTCCAGGTTCACTGGGCATTATTAAAAAAAACAATAAATACCTAAAACATGAAAACATGACTGTGAAGAATAATACTAACCTGCATATCACAATTTATATCGTCTTGTATATAATGTATAATGTTTACACGTGTCTCTCCTAGTTTTTTTTTTTTTTTTGTTATTATTTTTATTTCCCAGGCTAGGTTTGCCGTCCACCCAGGAGAGAAAACGAGATGACAAGGTTCCTTTTAAGGAACCGCTACCTGAGAAAGGGAATGACTGGCGTTTTTTTAGTAACTAGACCCGGTTCTTACCTTTCTTTGTTAGCCTTGAACAAAATCTTCTTGTGTTGGGCTGCCAGGACATGACTCTGTGGATGTTTTTTGAGACGTAGACCTCAGCGGGGTACGAATTCGGGACTCCTTGATTGTTGCCGGACTGGTGTGTAAACATTTCGAAGCCGAAATATTTACGTGAGAGTGACACTCAATTCGTCCACATCAATCTCCTTCTTGCCGTAGCTGGTAACGTGACTTCCTTGTAATTTGGAGGTTCGGGATTCGAATCCCGGTGATCCGGACCTTTATCGGCCGTGGAGTGAACTGACAACAAACTATTTTAACAATGTGAATAATTGTTTCTTTTCAGGTACAACAAAATCTTGTTTATGTACTTAGTTCTTCGGATATATACGAACATGGCATGGAGGAACTCGATTTTCATGTGACTAAACTCGTGACTTAAATAACGAGAATTTTTGCTGGGAGAGGGCAAGTGCCCCCTTACCCCCCGCCAAGTTACCGACAATCTTAATGATTTCGACCCTTTATCAGTTTAAAATCTCCTTTGGTGTAATTGTTTTATTATAGACGAAAGCAATTTTAGTTCATCTTATTAGTTTGTGGTTCGTGTAAAAATTCGTGGCTGAATCGCGGCCGGTATCATAATGCAAGAAACACGTCTTTCTTCTAGGGCATGTATCTTTATTATTTGTGGGGTGTGACAGTAATTTTTTTATTTAATATTGTTCGTTAATGTATTTTCTTTATTTTCAAGTCATAAAATCCACATTATGTTAGGACCGTTTGATAATATTGTCATTTGTGGCTCATGTTAAAATTCGTGGCTGGATCGCGGCCGGTATCTTGATGCGAGAAACACGTCTATCTTCTGGTATTGGAGACAAACACCTGCATGGCAAGAAACCAGCCTTAGGGAATTCCACAAGGTCAATCCACCTGCAGGTGGCCTCCAGATAAGAGAGCACGGAAGTTGCTCATCCTCCGCCCTATATCAAAGGTGGCTGCTAAAACACTGAAAGGGAACACATTAACAACTTATTTGAATCCAATTTTGCATAATTCATGTATGTTTTTTCTTCATATTAAAGTCATTAAATCCAATTTATATTAAGTCGCTTTGCTAGTATTGTCAGTCGTGGCACGTAGCCGCCCCCCATGGCGGAGTGGTTAGCATATCGCGCCCCGAAGCCGGGGTTCGAATCGCGGCTGAACATGGATGTATGTGAGTGTGCATTCATCAAGTTCATCATGTCTTCACTCATCCACATATTCGCAAATTAGTCAGACATGGCACAATCGAAAAGCGAAGTAAAAGGTAGCAAACGTTAGATCGCGGGCGGTACGATAAAACGTAAATAAAGTATTTCCTCAAGGGCATGTGAATGTAATTTTTCTTATTATGTATGGTACGTTAATGTTTTTTCTTTATTTTGAAGTCATAAAATCCAATTTCTATTAGGTCTCTTTCCTATAATTGCCATTTGTGGCTCTTGTTAAAATTCGTGGCTGGATCGCGGCCGATATCATTATGCGAGAAACACGTCTATCTTCTAGGGCATGTATCTTTATTATTTGTGGGGTGTGACAGTATTTTTTTTATTTCATACTGTTCGTTAATGTTTTTTCTTTATTTTAAATTCCTAATATCCCATTTCTATTAGGTCTCTGCTTTAGAATTATCATTTGTGGCTCGTGTTAAAATTCGTGGCTGGATCGCGGCCGGTACCATTATGCGAGAAACACGGCTATCTTCTAGGGCATGTATATGTATTATTTGCGGGGTGTGACAGTAATTTTTTTATTTCATATTGTTCGTTAATGTTTTTTCTTTATTTTAAATTCATAATATCCCATTTCTATTAGGTCTCTGCTTTAGAATTATCATTTGTGGCTCGTGTTAAAATTCGTGGCTGGATCGCGGCCGGTACCATTATGCGAGAAACACGGCTATCTTCTAGGGCATGTATATGTATTATTTGCGGGGTGTGACAGTAATTTTTTTATTTCATATTGTTCGCTGATGTTTTTTCTTTATTTTGAATTCATAAAATCCAATTTCTATTAGATCTCTCCTTTGGAATTGTCATTTGTGGCTCGGGTTGAAATTCGTGGCTGGATCGCGGCTGGTATCATTATGCGAGAAACACGTCTATCTTCTAGGGCATGTATCTTTATTATTTGTGGGGTGTGACAGTAATTTTTTTATTTCATACTGTTCGTTAATGTTTTTTCTTTATTTTAAATTCATAATATCCCATTTCTATTAGGTCTCTGCTTCAGAATTATCATTTGTGGCTCGTGTTAAAATTCGTGGCTGGATCGCGGCCGGTACCATTATGCGAGAAACACGGCTATCTTCTAGGGCATGTATATGTTTTATTTGCGGGGTGTGACAGTAATTTTTTTATTTCATATTGTTCGCTGATGTTTTTTCTTTATTTTGAATTCATAAAATCCAATTTCTATTAGATCTCTCCTTTGGAATTGTCATTTGTGGCTCGGGTTGAAATTCGTGGCTGGATCGCGGCTGGTATCATTATGCGAGAAACACGTCTATCTTCTAGGGCATGTATCTTTATTATTTGTGGGGTGTGACAGTAATTTTTTTATTTCATACTGTTCGTTAATGTTTTTTCTTTATTTTAAATTCATAATATCCAATTTCTATTAGGTCTCTGCTTTAGAATTATCATTTGTGGCTCGTGTTAAAATTCGTGGCTGGATCGCGGCCGGTATCATTATGCGAGAAACACGTCTTTCTTCTAGGGCATGTATATGTATTATTTTTGGGGTGTGACAGTAATTTCTTTATTTCATATACCATATTATATTCGCGGCTTGCAACCCTGCTCTTGTGGATGTGGCTTGTGGTATTGTGGGCGTGGCTTGTATTTGTGGCTGAAGAAAATGTGGGGAACTTCACAGACGTGAATGGTTACCACAACACCAGGGGTTCCGAATGTCCCTTCATCAAATCTTCGCGATTAGTCAAAAGTGACAGAAAAAAATCGAAGAAAATAAAACAAATCAATCAACCAATTTCCTATTTGTTTCCATCTCTCCATGTGCAATATTAAATAGTGGCTCCAATGTGTGAGATAAAAGTTTGTATTTTGTCCACCCCCTCGACGTGCCCTTCATTTGTAAATGACACTAAAATGTAGACAAATCTTTACTTCCAATTTAGGATGATAAATGTTCAATGCCACATACGTACATGATGTACAGTACATACATTTATTGGAGTGGTGTAGCTAGTTTTTGAGCTATTTTCACCAGGTTTTAAACTGCCCATGTGCATGATCTACATCCTGGCCTGTTACATGGATGCATGCATTCTTTGGTCTCACTGCAGAACATGGGCTGCTTTTTCCCTCTAAATAGACGAACGAAATTTATATCAACTGAAAGTGCGTACCTTCTACTTCCATTTTCTGGTGTTCCTTTTACGATTACTATTATATTATTGCCCGTAAAAAATGTTTTTCCTGCTACTAAAAGCAATGCATTTCCCCATTTGTTCGCATCCATATTGTTTACGCACTCAAGTGTTGTGCGATAAGTGAGACCCTTCGTTTTGCGGAATTCAAGTTGATTTGTCGCTCCGGATTCCACCCACAAACGCTTAGTTTCTTTCATTATTTCAGACGAGGAATGCTTACAAGGATAGGTCTGTTAGGTTGGGTTCCAATAGCATAAATACAATGAAAATTGTTTTTCCTGCTACTAAAAGCAATGCCTTTCTCCATTCGTTCGTGTTCCTATTGTTTACGCACAGTTTCTTTCATTATTTCTTCGAGGAATGCCTACAAGGTTAGGTTAGGCCTGTTAGGTTAGGTTTCATTAGCATAAATACAATGAATAATTATTATTTAGGCTAAGTAAACTAAACCTAGCTACCTAACAACACAGGCATTTTTTGCTTTCACTAGATTTGTGCAGGAATATGCCTTTTCCTTCGCTGCTACGATTTTAAAACCGCCCAACCTGGACACGTTTTTCTGTTTTTTTTTAAAGAAAAATTTTTTCCGCACTTTAAAACTTATAACACCATTAAGCCTTGTTTCCATTATTATGAAAAAATATAAATATGCTGACCAAGGCAGTAATTTATTTTATTAAAAACATAAACTAAACGTAACGTTTCAACCTTCTAGCAAGGTCTTCATCAGACTCTGTATCAAGTACAAGGTTAGGCCTGTGCATTTATGACTTTTGTACTTGATACAGAGTCTGATGAAGACCTTGCTAGAAGGTTGAAACGTTACGTTTAGTTTATGTTTTTAATAAAATAAATTACTGCCTTGGTCAGCATATTTATATTTTTTTTAAAACTTACTTTTCCCGATTACTAACTACAAAACGTTACCAAAAAATTATGAACCGCGTTCCTCCTAAGCAGCCCATATTCTGCAGTCTTACCCATAGCTGAAATTCATGTTGTTCGTTGAAAATTAATTTGGCGACGGAGAATAGCGTTTGGCGCATACACCTTCGTACACCATCACGCATTGTGACTGTAACATGATGCGTTGTGATTGTGTTTTGTTCATGGTCATTGGGTATCCAGTGTTTCAAACTGTCTGCATTTGCAACGAGAGTTAGAAGGATGGCATGTCGCTAGCCCCACGAACCATTGGCGCGTGGTTAGGTTAGTTCGGTTAGGTTAGGCAAACATAGTTAAAATTTGGTGTTGTGTTAGTATCAGGATCTAGAAATTGGAAATAATTGCTAACCATTGACGCTAGCCCCACGAACCATTGATGCTAGCCCCACGAACCATTGACGCTAGCCCCACGAACCATTGGTGCTAGCCCCACGAACCATTGGCACGTGGTTAGGTTAGTTTGGTTAGGTTAGGCAAACATAGTTAAAATTTGGTGTTGTGTTAGTATCAGGATCTAGAAATTGGAAATAATTGCGAACCATTGACGCTAGCCCCACGAACCGTTGGCGCTAGCCCCAGGAACCATTGGCGCTAGCCTCACAAACCATTGGCACCAGCCCCATGAACCACTGACGCTAGCCCCACGAACCATTGATGCTAGCCCCACGAGCCATTGATGCTAGCCCCACGAACCATTGGTGCTAGCCCCATGAACCATTGGCACGTGGTTAGGTTAGTTTGGTTAGGTTAGGCAAACATAGTTAAAATTTGGTGTTGTGTTAGTATCAGGATCTAGAAATTGGAAATAATTGCGAACCATTGACGCTAGCCCCACGAACCGTTGGCGCTAGCCCCACGAACCGTTGGCGCTAGCCCCAGGAACCATTGGCGCTAGCCTCACAAACCATTGGCACCAGCCCCATGAACCACTGACGCTAGCCCCACGAACCATTGATGCTAGCCCCACGAACCATTGATGCTAGCCCCACGAGCCATTGACGCTAGCCCCACGAACCATTGGTGCTAGCCCCACGAACCATTGGCACGTGGTTAGGTTAGTTTGGTTAGGTTAGGCAAACATAGTTAAAATTTGGTGTCGTGGTAGTATCAGGAATATATATATTTGGTTGTGAAACAAAAAAAATCGCGAAAATCGACAGTTTCCATTCCGAAAACTAACGCCTTAATTTTGCTTATTTTGCAATTTCTAGATGTTCTACACCTTCAGGAATGTTCCGCGAAGCAGATACGTAAGTACGAATGTCAAAAATTGACGAAACGAAAAAATTAGAGGTGTCCAAAGGATAGTAAATTTTTACCGAAACTACTTACGGAAATGAGTTTCTCCAATTTACAACGTTCGTCAAGGTATTTTCTTTCACCGTGGAATATATTTGACCAGGAAATCATGTATTTTTCAAGAGAAATATCTCACCGACGCACATTTGCCATTGCTTTCATTTGCTTGCCCTACAACAACCGGATGCTGCGTATGTTTGACGATGTAAGCCCCTGTCAAGTGTTTCAAACCCGCTTTTTTTTACTATCCTTGCCTAACGTAACCAAACCTAATCTAACCTTATCGGAAATGGTTTGTGGGGCTATCTGTGAATGGTCTGTTGGGTTATCTGTGAATGGTTCGTGGGGCTATCGGTGAATTACCGTGCATAATGGTTCGTGGGGCTATCCGTGAATGATTCATGGGGCTATCCGTGTATGGTTCGTGGGGCTATCCTTCAGCTACCTGTGCATAATGTATAATTTGCACAAGTGACGAACACGATAGTAGTTATTTTTCGGTGAAGGATGTTGGAAACACTGCATGCCCACTACAGTAGTCAAGATTTGTTCACCATATTCTGTGTTATGGAAGCGAAAAAAGGAGTCAAAGAAATTACTCTCTATGTGAAAAATTGTTTTTCTTTTTCGTGAAAAAAGCATAATAGCACCTTGAACTATGTTCCGCAATACACAATTGGTAAGTACGAACCATGCGAAACACAAAATATCCGATTTTAATGTGTCTCCGATCTATGAAACTGGTACCAAGTTCTTTTATTTCTGCACACCATGGAGTGCCTATAAGTGTAAGGAAAAATGCCTATAAGTGTTCCAATATGGACTGCTGCTTCTATTATGACTTTCTTGTTTTAAGTTCACTTTATTTTTACAGTTCACAGATATGCTCATCCGGGCCCAAGTTCCTTTTGTTTTATTGCGATTTCATCATGCTACGAATGAAATTCGATTTCAATGTACGTCTGTTAACACATACTGCAGAGTTTTAGTGATTACTTAAGGTTTTGTTCAATATATGCTTCCGTGGTTAGGTTAGGTTTGGTTCCCTTAGCATTAAAATAAAGTCCCTAAATGCATTCTACTAAGGTTCCGATTTACTTCTACATTCATTCCCATGCTTCTACGATATTTACTGTCACTTGTCAACGGAGAATAACTTGTCCATGAGAAGTGCGTAAGATAATTTTCAACATAAATAACTTTTTTTGAGTCCAAACAGTGCTCATTACTTTAAGGAATGTTCAAATTTTGTGTGACAATGATTTCCAAAATTCTACAATAATTAGTCTTTGTGTTAGGAGAAATCATAAAACAATCGGAACCGTTACCCTTAATTTAATGCAGTTACATGAACACAATTCTAACATTAGTTCTGCACTAATGTTCACTCATGACTAAATTTATCCTTGGTAATGGAACTACAGTGCAGAGTAATCAACAAGCTAGGACTACCAGTATCAGCTGGCTGGATATTACATTTCTTACTACATGTCTATTTTGATTAAATAAATATTATTTTGCAAAATAATTGAGACTTTATATTTTGTTTCTGATCAGTTAGACAGCAAGGCTTGTTCTACCTCTCAAAAATATTTACTTCCTCCTAAGTGGTCACATTTGATGCTCTGAATGTTGTAACACTTTTCAATACTTAACTAATTATAACAGGTCAGCTGCATTTGTGATGTAACTATTTGTATGTTATGTTTATTAAGTTTGACTACATTGGAATAGTGTGCATGTGTGTAGAACTTTTTCCCATTTGGAAAAAAATATTCCAAGAGTGTACTTGGATTTTCAACCTACTTTTAACAGCAATATTTCCCATGAACTGATACTTTCACATTCATCCTCTCTTCGCTATGTGGCCTTCCTAGGTAACAGTTCTGAATGTTTAATGATTTTTTACAAGTTTTATAGGACTATTAAGAAGTGCTTTAGAATACTGGAAATGATTGTGGAGTTAATTTTGAAACTTGAAGAAACTAATTAGCACAGTTAAAAGCTTTACTAAGTATTTGTTACCAGAGAAATTATGATTTGAAATGAATGTAGTTACATGAGCAGGCATTCTTAGTTTCCATTCAAGTCTGGTACAAGGTTATTTTTTTTTTATAAGTGGCTTGAAATTGGTTTCATGATCGAGACCAAATATTACATGATCAGGTGTTTAAAGCAATTAGTGACATTATTATAATGCTAAGACCCCTAAACCGGCCTATCTAACCTAACAACAAAGGAATTTAAGGATATTTTATTAATGCTTGAGTCCTGAACCTGGCCCGCCTGACCTAACAACGAAAGCATTTAGAGACAAAATGCTTCCTCACACATATAAAGTAAATGGCAACAGTAGTTCGTATCAACAGTAAATGAATGGCTGCTCACAAACAATCATATGGGAATATATGAAAGGGAAAAATTGTTCTCCAGAAAACACATGGAAAGTAATCACTAAGACTCCGAAGTATGTGTTAACTGACAAAAGAAATAAAACCAATACCTGTGCACCATAATAAATTCAGAACTTGGGCCCCTTCTTATCCTTATCTTCAGTAGCAAACTCATTGCACAATCAGAAGTCAGTGCATGAAACATCTCAGCTCCAACTGATGTTATTATTCATGTTTTATTGCAGAGTATGGGACAGTCAAGGAATGGACAGCAGAAAACGGTCAGAATTCTCCAACAGTATTCCTCCAGAATTCCAGCAAAGCTTCGGTGCTCCAACAAAGAAGCCTCGCCTGGATATAGCAGTTTGCAGCAAAGCTAATCAACCAAGTACTTCAAAGCAAGACGGTAACGCCAGTGGGAGGGCAGACGATGAAGAGGACCTTTGGGGTGAGGATTTACCGGATGAGACTGTCGAAGAGATTGTGTCGATCGCGACGCAGGTATGTCTCGACAAACCGAAGCCTAGCAGTTCAAAGACTGACACATTCAGTCCCACCGTTACGCATCTCAATATGACCTTCAAAAATAAGGTTAGACTCCAACCGGGATCTTCACTGCTGCCCTACTCCGAGAGAAGCAAGGTATCACGCTTCACGTTTAAAACTCCCGTGGTAGTTCCGCAATGTCCTGTTAGGCAATCACAGCAAAATGGCTTGTGTTCGACACCGGCAGCCTCAAATGCAAACGCAGCAAGTCAGGCTTTATTGGACGAGGTGCAAAGGCTGCGGAGGGAGAACTCAGCTTTGAAGAGCGATTTCTATACGAAAGTTGGCGAGGTGTCCATTTTGAGGTCCAAACTGGACAAGGCAGAGCTTCTGATCAACCAGGAAAAGAGAGAGAAGATCCGTCTGGTCGAGGAGAAGTCGTTCAAGTATTCACAGGAGCTCGAAACTATGCAGTCTCTTCTTGATCGTACAAAGACGGAACTTCACTTTAAGGTATGCTGGAAATATAATTTGTTTTTAAGAAAGTTACTGATTGTATTGTCATCTGTGTCAAACCCACGCAGCTATCAACAGAGGAGATACCTTGACAGTGCTGCCCGGAATCTGGCAAAGCACAAATTCTTTAATGTTGGTTCTTTTAAAGACCTGGCACCAACTTTTTTAGCAGAGTGATTAACACAGTGTGCTATGATGCCAGGGCCGCAGGTTTGATCTCAGCGTGGGGGTGGGTGATATTTGTGATTATACCCTCCATCAGCATCATCTAATCGTCACTCGTCATCGCCATTAGCCACGTGGGGCAGAAAAGCAATGCTAAATAACAATAATTATTTGAAAAATATCTAATGACCTCGTAACAACATTTCAATTGAAAGTAAAAATGTACACAATTATATGTTAAATAATTTTACAGTTGTCTGTAAAGTTATTTAAAAGTACCTTGATAAGTGAGGGAATTTGATTTTGTAATAGTGAATAGTAGTGACAATTCTTCTATAAATATTTGGATGTAATGTGAATTTGTCTTCACCCATAGCCTGGTGTATTTATTCAAACACTACATTTTCACAGCCATGCAGCAAGATACGAAGACGCAGTATTCATTTATCTACACCTCCACCCCTCCAAATTTCCTTAACATCGCCCTAAAATCCTTAACAAAGTTCCAATTCATGGCCATTTTGTCTCTAAATATACACTTTCACCCCCTATATTTGAACTTATACTCCCCACCACAGATAGAAAATTCTGGATAAATCTGCTTACCATACCTCCATGGGTTTTCGCAAAAGATAAGAATAATTGGTTCAAAATTTGAACATCATTCACCAGCAAGAAGATGCTAAAAAGGATAATACCGAACACCAAACTAGAAAAATGTATACAGAATTAGCAAAATTTAATACAGAATTATTATTATTTTTTAGCATATCGGATTTGCAGTAAAACCACAGTTTTTTGGAGGTTTGATCCCTGCCACCAGCAAAAGGAAGGAAATTTGTTCACCTGAAGATGAGAGAAAGTGTACTCTTTCAAAATGTACTAGACAACGTGTAATGTCCAATTAACATTGAATGCTAATTTGATTTTGCACAATAAGTGGAAACCCAGCGATAAATGCAGAAGTTATTGTAAGTCGCATATTTCCTGATCATCAATAAGATTTCTTTGAACTGTAATATCAAGGTACAAGGACATTTGGTAACAGTTCCGAATGTTTAATGATTTTTCGCAAGTCTTATTCGAGAATTAGGAAGTGCGTTATAATACTGGAAATTATTGTGGGAGTAAGTTCGAAGCTTGGAAAACTAATTAGCATAGTTATGAATTTTGCTAATTATTAGTTACCAGAAAAATTATGATTTTTTGCAGGTTCTTATGCAAGACTCGAAGAGGGTTTTGAGTTTGAGACCAGATATTACGTGATGAAGTGTTTAAAACATTTAGGAGTATTATTTTAATACTAAGAGCTCTTGTCTTGACCTACTTAACCTAACAATGAAAGCACTTAGTGATGAGATATCCCTTCGCACCCCATGTACATGAAGTAGATGGCAATAGCTGTCTGTATCCAAGACGAAAGTAAGCAAATGGCTGTTCGTAAACAAATAATCATATGGGAATATCGGAAGGGAAATATCGTTCTCCTGAAAATGTACATGAAGTAATCACTAAAACTAAAGTTTGTGTTGCCAGGCATAATTATAAATCGAACCATGTACAAAATGCCTGTAGGCCATGATGAATTCAAAATTAAACAATCAGAACCTGGGCCAGACTTTTTTTGTCTTCCATATTTCATGCAGCAACACAGGCAAATAATTGATCTCGTAAGTGTGGTTCCCCATTTCACTTGATGCTGTGTTCAGACTTAGTCATCTTGCCCTTGTAAGTAATAGCATTTCATCTTTCACATTCCACAGAATCTGGAAGTAAAATCTGCTCAAGACAAATGTAAACAGTTGGAATCTGGAGTCATCAGGACCAAGTATGATTCCCCTGCGCTTCAGGAAGCTCATAGCTCAGCACATCCAGCGAATTCCAAACTGGAGTCTGGTTTTCCAAATGTGTAAGTTGGGTTATTTTATTTATGTACTTTCCACATCCTAATCAGTCTTTTCCGTAAGGGATACTCATGCTCATTTAATCAAAGAACATTATTTAAATGAAACCCAAGAAAGTGTTCACATGAGAACTTGCAGCATTCCCTTGATGCTAAGGGTATGGGTAATTCTTTCTCGTTCATTGTTTAAAAATCAAATTCAAGTTTTTGCTCACGGAAAGAAGTATATTTTACTTCTTACAAAGAAAAATACTTATGTGCGTAATTCCATTGTAATTTGAAAGAAATAGCAGTGTCTTATAATTCAGCTTGACAACACTTTAACACACCAACAAGCCGACCCCCGTGCTGTAGTGGTTAGCACATCGCGTTACGATGCCAGTATTCCCAGCTTCGAATCCTGGCCTGGGCATTGATTTTTGTGAGTGCCCATTCATCAACTTCATAATATCATCACTCATCCCCATCTTTGAAAAATTAACCAAATAAAAGTGGCACAAAAAGCAAAGTAAAATAGAGCAAATCAATAAATCAACTGCACCAACAAAAAACTCAAAAGCCAAAACTAAAAACAAAACACAGTCCATAATTATCATGGCAACAGGTCTTGCAAGAGATATACATACAGGTTAGTCACTATTCTGTGACATCATCAGTAACAGGTCTAAATATTAAATAAACACATAAATTAAGTTACAAAGATTAAAAATAACAATAGTACAACTGGAAAGAACAATAAATATTTGTACAATTGAAAAGGACATGTCAAAGGTTTGAAAATCAGAGCATATGCTAAGAATATACTGTATTGGCTGATAACCTATTGGTATCAGTCGATATAGGCATATGAGTTTGCTGGGAAACTAACGATAATCTTACTAATCCAGTACATCTATAAATAACCTTTTATTTAGTGAAAATTTTTTCGTATAATATTTGTATGTTAACTTTTATTTATTTCTCTTATTGCATTGTAATATTGCTTGGTTTTATAACTTGTGCATACTTCCTCGTGGTGCACACCCCTCTACATAACAAACACATTCACCAGTTTTCAATTAGCATTTTTCAATCATAGTAATCATAACTCATATTTGAAACAGTTCATATTGTCCATGAACATAATCTCAATTGTTTTGTATTTGTGTATTTCTTATTTTTACGTTGCTTTTGGGATACTGTTGGATAGTTGTGGTGATGAAGATGAAAACTAATTAGATGAAATGATGAATAGGGCCTCCGTGATGGTATAGTATTCTTCTCAGGGCTCGAAATGGACTGGAGTGGAACCTTCATGTTCAGTCTCGTCAGAAGTGGCAATGGACCATTCTGGTTCATTTAATTTTTTTTACATATTTCACAACATTTTGTTTTTCAGTGAATACTAAATTTTTAATACTCTTTAATAGTACATCTTATAGCATTTATATGAGCTTCCTCTCTACTTGGGGATTCTTTGTTGCTCTGTGGGGAGCTTGGCATAGAATATTGCCTTCATTTTTTGGGCCTTATGGTTCTCTCTTTACCTTTTATTTATTAATTATTATTATTTGTTGTGTCTTGTGACAGAGATATCTTCTTGCACAGTACACTATGAAATATTTTGTAATTCCCATTTTAACCTTGTTTGAAAAGTTGCTCAAGGTTGAAAATTGTAATCGGAGGTCATTTTAAAAGAATTTGCATTCACTACTTGCGGGTTTTGAGTCCTGTACTGCTTTCATTTTTGAGTTTATCAAAATTTCGGGAGGGGCTATAGCCCCATCAGCTTCCTTTCTGCGTGCGCGCACCCTGGTTCAGTTCAAACTGTAGGTGTAATCATGATTAAGCCCTGCGACAGGTTAAGTTTGCAGCAGGTTTCATGTATTAATCCGCGTGAAATCTGCACTCAAGCATCTCCCGTGCCAGTCTTGCCTCAACCGCCGAGCTGTTCATGTCACAGACAGTGAGAAAATCCACAGTATTGCAGCGGAACTATATTCTGCGTGCAAGTTTGTGTCTAATTATGTGAAAAGTTGCTGCAAACTTAACCTGTCGCGGAGCTTAGTGAGCACAACAAGGACTTAAAGCAAATTCACAAAGGAACACCTGTCGCTAGGCCATGACTAAACAGCTCAACACGCTCATCCACCTGAGTGAATCATCCTCATTACTAATTGCGTACACTTAACAAAATGCAAACCCCTTTATTAACTTTCTTGCACATCTTGTTACAGAAACAGCTTCAAGTCTGCAGCAGTCCCAATTAAGAAGCAGTGTGTCACAGCTGAGGTCCAAACAGAGAAGTTGCCAGACGTGGTTTTCTCACCTGTAAAGTTAGATGTGAAAGGTGCGTGGTATGGTAGCTAAAATATTAGAACTCATATCTTTAATCTTGAAAAAATAATCCTAATGTGATCAGCAGGGAACAGATTTATATGTACTAAATAACTGGTGTTATTTTAACAAAATATGGAATTAAATATAGACTCACAATTGTAAATATCAAATTTTCTTTAGTGCTGAAACATGAATCTCCTTCTGTTGTCCCCCTAGAGACAGATTTATGTTGATTGAAGCAGTTTTATTAACAAAAAGTAAAGCACATTTTGAATTTCACATTACAGTTAATGCCATGTAAACCTAATGCAAATAATGTTGGTTACAATTGCATTCTACAGTGTCCGGCAATATATATCTAATACATTCAAAGGTTGGTATTCTCTACAGCCCCACAATACAGATGAGTGATTGATTGATTGATTTGGTGTTTTAAGTGTACTTTATGCACAGTAAGGCTAATCGTGACTGGACCTACAGTTTAAATTGGGATCCAACCACTATGTGCGTTAACCGGGTATCGAACCCGGAATCCCATGATTGCATGGTGATGCTATCACTGCGCCATCGGGAAGGTTGCAGTAGGGATGAATGAAACCCAGCATGCTGGGTAGGAACACGAGAGATGCCATTTTTGTAGCAGTGGAGCGTTGGACCCCTGAACAACCTGCTTTTGTGGTAGAGGCATATTTTTTTAAAAATGTATGGTGCATTGTATGATAGCTGCACAGCACACATTGACTGCCTGCGATTTCTTTCTCTGGGGGTACCTCAAGAGCAGAGTTTTTGAATATGTATCCTAACGTAGAGACCCTGAAAAGAACAGTTAAGGAAGAGGTCCAGCCAATTTCACCTGTAATGCTGGTGTCTGTAATGGATAACTTTGTTCGTCGACTGTGTGTACAACACAGAATGGTGGCTATTTGCCTCATGTGGTTTTCAAAAAATAAGACTAAGTGAACAGTATTGTATTATTGTCTTACAAATTATGTTAGCTATCAAGCTAGCATTATGTTAGCTATCAATTATCACTGTCTTGCTTTACATTAGCTGTATTGTGTTACTATAGGATATATATTAAAATGGTAGATATATATTGCTGGTCTCTCTATATTGTATACTCTTGCAATGTTGATTTCTCAGTGACATATCTTTCATGTCTTCCAAATCCTTGTCAGTATTACTTTTTATCCTATGTTTTACCAGGACCATGCATCAATTTCTTAATTAATTAACCCTTAAAGCCGGAATTTTAATACCCAGAAGTCTAGGGCCTGAGCGGTAATTTTAAACTCGGAAACACTGTAGATTCACAGCATTGTTTAAAATGCTGACTCTTCGGAACCACTAATGCAATTCAATTGAAACTTTCGACATAAGTAAAGTACATATCCATGGGTTTATTATACCTGCAAACATTATTCAGAAAGTATTAATACAATACAATAATTTAGTAATGTATAATATTGAATAGTCAGCACTCACATTATGTTGTTACTTTGCCTGAGCATCAGTCCCTGTTTCTTTCTTCTTTTGCCCTTAGAAGTCCAATTTTGTGTGAAACACCTTGAAGCATGTATCAAGGCACAAACCAACATTACAGTCAACACACCAGTAAACCATCTCTCTCCGTTTTCCATGTTTGCTGCACACAACACGTCGTCTTTGGATTTTGTCATTTACAAGACCCTTCAATCTGCTGTTCCCCACCATCCTTTTTTATGAAAAACTACCGCAAACAAGGGACAAACAAAAGTAACTTCGAAATATTTTTGCAAAATGACACTAGGTGGCAGTAAAATACAGTCTCACTAGCAAGCAGAAGAAAATTTGTTTCTTTCCGTGCCAATAGACGGCACGGAACAGGCATTCATTTAGAGCCATGATGCGGACGTATGGTGTACGTCAAACTGCCTGTGGTAGAACGTGTAGGTCAGTACGCTGTACGTCAAACTGGCCTTAGGGGTTAATGTTCCAAATATCTCTTCTGCAATTCTTTGAACATATTTGGTAGATTGGTGTGGTGTTGTTGCAACAAAACCTTTGCATGTTCGTTTTTTATTTGTATGTTGGAAATAGCTACATAAAACTGTTTTCCAAAAAATCCAAATTATTTTGTGAATATTGCTCTTTTTATGTGGCAGCATAATGTTATGCAATTTTTAGTTTAGAAATGTCGAGCTTTGTAGGCTATTCTAGAATGGAATATCTCTCTCCCTCTCATAGTCTATCTCCTGGGCATATTTTTAAAAGTGTGTTTTATCATGATGTTCAAGTGTTTCGTGTAGTGGACTGGTACATATATTATTGTCACAATAATTACATTATACATTACCTGTTCATGGTTTGAAAGCATACCAATTTCTCTCTTGCAGCACACATATTCAGAACACACATAGTTCCATATTTGTTGGGAGGAAACTTCGTGTCATCAGCACCAGAGAAATTTCCTCGGGAACAAAACGAACTTGTGCACATCGGTGGATTTTGGAGATTAGTTGATCCACGGAAGAAGAAATTGTACATGAAGTTGATCACCAAACCTGTCGTTGAAAGCACACAGCCACCTTTTTCAATCTCGTATGCTGGGTTCACGTCCCACCAGCACATCTTAAAGTCAGTCGAACCGGAACCCGAATGCTCCCTAAGTGATTCTGAAATCATCGGTCCTTTGTCGCATCTTGTGGAGGCGATGTCCATAGAGTCAAACGACGTGGAGCGCAACTGCACGTCACTTATTTTAGGTTGTCGCAGGATACTCAGGATAGAGATCAGTGAGTTAGAAAAAACAGACGAGGACATTGGACAGTTTGAGTTGGAACGGAAACCGAAACAAGCAAAGGATGATGCTGATGATTGTCCATATTCTGTCGAGGAGTTGTTGCTAAGTCCAAGGTTAGTGCATTTGATGTTAGCGTGGAAGTAGAGGGGAACCTCAGTCTTACATACAGTGGTGGGTCCAGAAATTACTGTTGGGAGGAGCAAATTTTGGAGTCTGGTACCTAACCGAACCCGTACAATTACACTGTTTTATATGAACAATAACTATATGGTTCTTTTAGCACGAGATGACTATGCTCTATGGATTAACTCTTTTAAGGGGTCCAGAACGGAAGAGATGGTTATTATTGTTATCCATTAGGGTAGCAACATATTGCAGGGCCTGGGTGAGATCACAATGCAAAGCCCCGATCCATTCTTTAAAATTTACATCTCAAAGTGCATAGATACAAAATCTTCAGGCATACATCAGCAAAGATATTATGAAATGTATATACCGTATTTCTTCGAATTTATTTTATTTTATATGAAAATTTTAATTACCTTTGTATAAAAGAAATAATGAGCACAGTATGTGATTTTCAATGTTTCTGTGTTTTCTGTATCACATGTAACATTACATAATAATAATAAGCTCTCCATTATATATTATTTTACTGTCGCTAGCTGAATTTTAAAATCTGTGGTGATATGGTAGAGTCTGCCATATACATATTAGAATTATTGCATAGTTTTTCATTTTGTTATCACTTGAGCCTTCTTGAGGAACGCCGCTCTCGTGCAAGAATTAATTAATTTTAATCCAATCCAATTAATAAGTTCAATGTTTTAAGATCATATTTAAATATGGGTAGGTTTATCTTAGTTGGATTCGTGGCTTTTTTAGACCATAGTTGCAAATAAAAAAATAGAGCTGGCAGAGGGGGGGGTGGTTTAAGAGGCTACAGCCCCCTCCGAAATTTTGAGAAAATCAACATTTTCAAATAAAAGCAGTGAAGAACTCAGGGGAGAACCAGTGGCAAATGCAAAGCCTCCTTAAAATACCCCCGTTGCCATTTTGAGAGAGGAAAGCACCCCCCCACGTTACAATTCTAGCCCCTCTTCAAAAGAAATCTGACCCACCTGGGTGGACAGGAACTCTCTCTCTCTCTCTGAGAAAGAGATACTTTTCTCTTCGAGGGGAGGGTAGAGTCTCTCTCTCTGAGAGAGAGAGAGAGAAAGATGCTATAAAGAGAAAGAGGGAGGGGGCATGTCTCTCTTTCCTTCTCTTTTCTCTTCCCTCTCTTTATCGAGAGAGAGAGAGCCTTTAGCCCCCCCCCCTTTCCAGGAGAGAGGTAAGAGTGTTTTCTTTCTTCTTCTAGCCAGGGGTGTTTATCTCTTTCTCTCAGGGGATCAGAGGGGGGAAGTTACTTTCTCTCTCCATTCGGGGGGGAGGGGGGTAAAGGCCAAAAGAGAGAAACAGTCACTTTCTTTCTTCATAGAGAAAGAAATCTTTCTCTTTACTCTCTCTTTCTCGGGTGAAAGGGGAAGGACTTCTTTCTTCCCTTCCCCTCCCCTAGTCTCTCTCCCTGTGAGGAGATAAGAAGAAGTAGAAAGAGCCAGAGAGAGAGAAATAAGCTCTGTCTCTGTAAAAGAGAGACAAGTTGGGAGTGGAGGGTGGTTTCTCCCCTGGTGGGAAGGGGGTGGCAAAGGGGGAGGGCACAAGAGAAAGAGAGAGGTTTCCTTTCTCTCCCCTGGTGGTGGTGAGAGAAAACCCTCCTTTCCTCCCCCTCCTCTCCTCCTCTCTCTTTCCTTCCTCTGTCTTCTGAGAGAGAGAGAGAGACACCTCTCTCTCTCTCTCTCTCTCTCTCTCTCTCTCTCACTCTCTCTCTCCCTCCCCCTCTCTCTCTCTCTCTCTCTCTCTCTCCTCCCTGGGAAAGAAAGAGGGATATGCAGAAGAGGGCAGAGAAGAAGAGGGTGAAGAAGAAGAAGAGGAGGAGGAAGGAAGGGGCCTCTTCTTTCTCAGGAGAGAGAGAGAGATAAGAAGAAGAAGAAAAGGGTGAGCAATCCTCCACCCACCTTCAAAGAAAGAAAGTGAACTCTCTCTCTCTTTCTCTCCTCTCTTTTTTTCCTTTTTAGGTTCCTCTCTCTCTCTCTCTCTCTCTTTATCGAAAGATAGAAAGAAGGAGTAGAACAAAAGAGACTAGAAAAGGAGAGAGAGCAGGAAAGAGAGAGAGAGAGATCTTCTTTTCTTCTCTCTCTTTTTCTCTCTCTCACTGGCCCAGGTAGGGAATACCTTCTTCCTCCCTCTATTCTCTCTCTCTCTCTCTCTCTCTCTCTCTCTCTCTCTCTCTCTCTCGCGTGTTTGTGTGTGTGTGTCTCCCTCCTTTTCCAAAAGGAAGAGAGACTCTCTCTCTCTCTCTGTCTCTCCGGAGAAGATGAAGAGCTGAAGATAGAGAGACTGCACACTCCAGTGCTCCTGAGGAAAAGGACTGGCACATGAATTCTAACCCTGTGGGTAAATATACCATGGTCTTAGTGTAATATAGAATGAAGTATTGGCAAATTTCAGTAATGAAGTTTTCTCCTCGATGTTTTACCGAAGTACAAGTATTGGTTAAAAAAATCACCCTTAACGAAATGTTCGTGATTACGTAAGTCTATTAAACTATTGATAATATCTAGACAACAGTAAAAGAAAAGTACACGGAAATTTGCGTCAATGCTCTAGTAGGAATTCTATGCGTATGTAATTTTTCATATTTTGAAATATGCAAGAGGTTTTTCGAATAGAGAGGAGAATTTGAAAAAAATCGCCCATTCGAATGCCAAAGGTCCAGCCGAGCCTTAATGCCAGATGATGGCAGCAATTAACATGCAATTTCTCAAAATCTCCACAAGATATATTTCATGTCTTGATCTTCAGTATAGATACGAAGGTATGACATCCTCGAATTACAAAACAATATATCCATTGTTACTATTATTAAGAAGCAAGTTTGAAAAAGTCCTTTGTTTCCCTTCGTTTCGCTTTGTTACCGCCATATTTTTATGGAATAGATTTCTAGAAGAGGCTATAACTTGTAAACTACTTCATCTTTTTTAGAGAAATTAATTCTACAAGCAAGAATAAGTAAAAAGCAACATCTGACACTTAAGGATTCAGGGGGGACGCAGGGGCAAAGGCCCCATTATTGGAATTTGCCCCGACCACGTGTAGCACATGGCAGCAATTAACTCGTTATTTCTTGGAAATTATACACTGTATTTCAGTTCTGTCTTTTTGTTCATTAGTTTATGTATAAAGGTATTATATACTGTAATTACAAAACAATACATCCATTGTTACTATTATTAAGAAGCACCATCTGAAAAAGCCCATTGTATCTCTTTTGTTTCTACACAGTGTGGTCCATACGTTCTCGGATTGATTTTTTTGCAGCCTTCCTATTAACTCCATCTAGTGGACGACTGTTGTACTATGTAGTTTGAACCCTTTTGAACAGGCATGCTGAGAGGCATCAGTTTAGCCGTTGTTGTTGAAAAGTGCGGATGTCTGATATAACCTGGTGTTGTGTGTGTGTGTGTCAGACAACCATTTTTGAGTGGCGCAAACGTTTTCGTGAGGGCTGGGAGACAGTGAAGGACAATGAACGCAGTGGTCGGCTGACCAACGAGAACATCGCAGCTGTCACTCAATTGATTAAAGAGGATTAGAAAGTGACGTCCTGGATGATAGAAGAAACACTAAACATCCCCAAAACAGTGGTTTTGTGGATCTCTTCACCTCTCGTGATTTTTTCCCGCTGCACGACAACGCCCTGGCTCATTCGGCAGCAATAAATTGCCAGTTCCTTGCTGAAAAGCAAGTCTCAACATTGCACCGTCCACGTTATTCACCAGATTTTTCACCTCTGGACTATTTCCTCTTACCAAATCTGAAAATGCACCTGAAGGGTTCAAGATTCGACTCGATTGAGGAGATCCAGAAGGCTGTGACCGGCAAACTCAAGACAATTCTGAAAGAAGACTTTTCTGAGGCCATGAAGAGATTGAAAACTCATGTTGAGCAATGTATTTCATCAAATGGATCTTATTTTTAGTAAATAAACAGTCAAAACTCATATGCCTTTGACTTCGAATTTGTTATTGCCTTAGTCCGGGAACTTATGGACCGCACTGTGTATGCGATAAATTGAAGATAAGAGGCTATAACTGCTGAACTACTCCATCTTTTTGAACAATTGAAAATTCTAAATGTAAGAACGAGTAAAAAGCAACATTTTAAGTAACATCCGAAAATTAAGGGTCCGGGGGGAAGCGGGGGCAAAGGCTCATAGTTTGAAATGTTCCGTAATTACGCAAAATTTCTGAACCCCGTAATTTCCGTTCATTTATCAAAGTTGCGGCATGTACATTACATATCCTGATAGAGTGATCTTTTGTCGTGCTTCCCTCCAAATTTGGTCCATCCAGCATCAATAGGGCTGATTCTAGAAGCGAAATTCCAGATCTATTGAGAGGGGTACATGCCAACTTTTTTAAAAATTCTTCTTCTTCGTTTAACACTAATTATTGGGAGGCACAACGTATAAATTTTATCTTCGCTAAAAGTCCTGTCTTTAGGAAACAAAACAAAACTAATTTCATCTGTCTACGACAATTAGTTCTTGAGTGACAATTTTTTTTGCACTTTGCGGCAAGTGTGAAAAGTGCATGCTTGAAAATGCACCGGCGTGAACGAGAATACAGGCAGAAGATAGATCCGGCGGCTAAAGGTCAAATTTGTTTTATTAGAACTATCAACATTTCACAACAAAGAGAGAGTCTATTTTTATTAGTGAGCTCTGTGATTTGTTCTTATGCTGGTGTTCCTGTAAATAGGTGGTCAGTGAGCCAGCTTTTGCAAAGTGCACATCGAATGGGCATTAAAAATGGAGAGACAGAAGCAGCACTTTAACATAGAGTTATTTTGTGTACTGAGGAATTTGGAAACTATGAATCTGGTCAACTATATACCGAAAGTGAAGTGTCCGTTCGTCATTGGAGACGTCAACGACAGTAATCTGCCGTTATCAGCCTCTCTCTTATGCATGGGAAGAAGTGGTACAGTCTCCTGCCGTGGAGGCTGTTAGTCCATTCTTCCTTCCACTCCTGGATGATATGGGAGTTAATTCTGCAATGGTAGGGGCATATCTGCCAATTACTTCGTAACTTCTCTCTTCTTGGCCTTCCTTGCACCAGTATATGGCTGTTCTGTGTTTGATTATTTGGGCTTCATTTGTGATGATGTTATTTTGGTTACATATGTTGTATATTTTAGGTAGTCTTCTCAGATTGGTCCGTCGAAAGAAACTGTCGCGTTGTAGATTATGAATATGTATGGGTTTATAAGCGACATTGGGGACCTGAATGTGTTCGAATCTATTGCTACCAATTTATTTATTACAGGCTCAGCATTTGAAGTTACATAATCAAAGTCGTCATTGCATTTCTTGTAATTCCACACCTAGATATTTAGCTTCCTTTACTCTTCTGAGATTTTTCTGAGTTTTTATCATTTAGCATTCAGCTTACCCATTAGGATTATGAAGTGGGTCTTCTGGGTGACAATCGTCAATTTTGCCGTATCCCACAAGTCTCCGATAGAGTTTATCGCAATACTGGTCTATCTTTCCACCTCTGTTCTTGAATTACCTTCCATAACAATTATTACGTGATCTGCAAAGTCAATTGTGCTTTTGATCTGCGAAATATATTTCCTTTTTTTTTTTTTTTTTTTTAGAGAGAGAGATGGCTCCAAGTTTAGATTCCACATTTCGGAACCTAGAATGGATCCTTGCGTTGTTGATTTTGAGGCCGTGATGTTAGACATCTGATGTGCTTTCCATCTGATATGGTTCGTGGGCAATCTATGTTTCGCAAGGTCCTGAAAAGATGGCCCCAAATAGCGTTGGTACAGGTAGATGTCAGTTCAAAGTCTCACAACGCCATCAACGTCTCTACCATCTGTGAGGGCCTCTTTCTTTCAGTTGGAAGAGGGACGCAAGGCCATTTGTACCTTACAGCCTTGCGCCGGAGAACCAACTGCAATCGACTTGATATATCGCTTGCAAATACACCCGATATAAATGTCGATTTGCATCTGTATATAACAAGATCTCGCTTTCATGTCCACAGCAATCTCTTGTAATACACCATTCTTCCTTTTGAGTCTGCAGATACTGACATACACAAATCTAAGGTAATGAAAATTGCACAGAATACTTGAAATTCCTATCACTCAACCTAACCTACGAGCTTAAGGAATTACTTCGCAGACCCAAAAGGAAGAACCGCTAGTAGTCTTACATTATATACCTACTTTCTACATACCTACATACACACTGGCTATGAAGACTTACTTCATTACACACCTACATTTGCCTGAAGTGAGATGGGAAAATCTCAAGGATTATGGTTATTACTGTAATTAAAATGTGGCAAACTGGCCATGTTTACCCCAGCATAACAACAGTGGATGCTGACCAAACGTAGGATGTTCCCGACCCAGCAATATTCCAGAACTGACTAACTCGTACAGCTCGGAAAACATCATGTACTATCACACTTAGTATAGGGGTACCAACGCAGAGGCAGGCCCATTGTCCTAGGTGGAACTTCCATGACGTCTCCTACCAAACGGTAGGAAAAAACGTTATCGGGATAGATTACAGTTTTTCTTGCTATCAGAATAACTAGAATCCATGAATCCATGAGATATAGGGTGGAAACGTAATGTGAAAAAAAAAAAAAAAAGCCTTGGTTAGCAACTATAGTGCATTTCATATGGAAACAAGGGATAATCATGTTACAGCAAGAATCCAAGTTACTTCAGGAAAATCCTGTGTGTTATATTTTGTTAGCACAAAATATAACACACAGGATATAGTTAGTAGATAAAATAGCAGATAAAGAGAATAACTAGCATTCATTCTGGAATGTAATCTATCAAGCTGTATACAGCAGCGGTGATGGGGTTCTATGAGTTCACTAGGCGCCATCTAACAGAAATCTGGTTGGCAGGCTTTGGCACTCTAAGACCTGTTGGCCACAGGGTTTATCTATTTTACAGACAAACACCGTTTGAACATGTATAGCATTAATAAGGGTCCCTGGTTCGAATGGGTGTTCTTTGTGACTGTCCCATCATCTTCATCTTCGCGAGTAGCCAAAAGTGGCAGAAAAGAGAAGTAAAATAAGCCAAATCAATGTAGCATTAATAACATAAACATGCCGGTTTGGTGACCGAGTATGTTAAGTGGCCGTCTTTCGATCTTGCCACGAGAGTTCTAATCTCGATCTGGGCATGGCTGTCCTTGTAAGTGTCCTTTCTTTAACCCATATATGCCCAACTTCTTTTCTTAGTTCAAAATTTGTTTATATTGACAACACTCACAATTTGTGTTCAGTTGATGATGCAAAATGTGAGAATTTATTTTTTTGACATTTCATTTTTGAAATGCACACTGCCCCAAAAATGGAGCACTGGAGGCTGCATGTTATTGAAACCAATTTTATTTTTGTTTCATAGTTATATTTATTTATTTTACTACTCTAACAGGAGTTTTACAAATGATATGTTCAGGTAATGTTAAACAATTACTAATGATACATAATCAAAGCAAAAAGCATTATAATTTTTACATTTGTGTTTCAGTAAGTATCCATAGATGGATAATGTGCATACACTTATGTAAGGAAGTTTTCAAAGCAAGGACGAGTGCTGTATCTTTGAGGGGCCTCCCCGATGGCGCAGTGGTAGCGTCGTCGCCTTGTAATCAAGGGGTTCCGGGTTCGATACCCGGTGGAGGCACAAGTGGTTCGGATCCCAGTTTAAACTGTAGGTCCAGTCCCGATTAGCTTTACTGTGCATAAAGTGGACTTAAAACACCAAATCAATCCAATCCAATGTATCTTTGAAGGTAACACTGCACATGTTCAATATGAAACATAAAAGTCGAAACCTTCCTTCCCTCTTCCTGCTGGAGTGATTATGTATAACTAGCAAGCATTGTCCACACTGCAACTTATTGGAAATACAAGAAGCTGCCAGTACGATTCCTTCATACAAACAGCAATCAAAAGCCTATTGTATTTGCAACATCCACATTATGATTACCGTTAAGCATGGCATACTTTTCGACCCTGTGACAATCACATTAATTAATTTATCATCTCAAGACATCTTAAAAAATCAACAGAAGACCTGTTTGTGTTTGTAAAATCTGTTCGTTTATTCTCGTCCTGGAGATATTGGTAAATCATCATTTGTCCGCTTATGGCCTGGTGAACCTTCACTTTTTTGGCAGAGGAGAATTTGTTTTTCTCGCTTGCTTAGTTTCATTCACTTCTATTCTTCGCTCCTTTTGATTATGATAAACTGACGGATCTTCGTCTGAAATTGCTGGCGATTGCACAGGCTTATCTGGGAGAGGTGTTCCCGAAGTTGCTGAAATGCCAGTTTGGCTGGAAATACTAGGACCATCAAAATGATCAGATTTGCCTGTTGTAAGAGAAACACACTGATTATTCACGAGATCAGCAACACCAATAGTTACTTCTTCAACACCATTTTCTGTTTTGCCTGTAGCCTAAAGTCCTCCCTCTGCTTGAAGTTGATTCCCTGATATATGATTCATATCTCCATAGTCATCACCACTTTCCTCGTCACTCAGCATATGATTTTGTGAAGGGCAGGTGTAGATAGCAGTATTTGTTAGCTGTTTGTCGCACCTTTCCAGAATCTGCAAAGCAAAAGAAAAATGTACAAATAAGCTAACAAAACACACACACACACAGTGTATGTATTATACATGCACACAGATTAATTTGTTCTTGTAAATCGTAGAAGTTGAAAAGTGAGAAAAATAACAAACAGAAGTGTGTTATAGGATTACACACGAGAGTCAATATTAGCAGATAATGTCGGTTCTAATATTCACATTTAAACAGTGTAAGAAATAAATGGAAATGGATGTAAAATATAATGATAAAAGAAACGACGTAGACTACCATTGCAAGAAAACACGTAGCCGGCCAATGCCCAATTTTTGGGGCATATGATTAGAAATAACCATGTGTAGCACATAAATCAAGTTTTCAACAGAATTAATTAATGAAAAATTAAGTAAATTGCATATGGTGCTTCCTGACTGTACTCCAGTTAGAAAAAAATGACAAGACGTGCAAATAAATTAATTAATTACTGTTATACTTACGTGTTTCAAGACAACAATACCTGCCATACTCACACTGCTGCTGCAAAGGGTGCAATGTCAAGGTTATGTACAGGAGTGCTAACCACATTCAAACACAACAACCAAAATCCGTTGTGAGTAAGGAGTAACTTTTGAAAAATTTTAAACCATAGCGCCCCAAAAATGGGGCAGTGGGCATATATGGGTTAATTTAATCACATCATCGCTGTTAGTCAGAAATTACAGAAAAACGACTGAATAATCATAAAATTCAAAATTACGTACTATCCTGCAACTGCCAGCATCTCTCCACTTTTGAATGGATATCCGGATTGAAGCTTTAGTACAATATAATTCTTATGCATGCCTGGTCGTCAGTTGTTGGATGTAGTTTCATAGCTACCGTAACAAGCTTCAACAATGAACAATAACTGTTGCATGTTAAACATTGTTGTGCTGTTTTGTGTTAGGTCACGTTCACTTACAAAATAATCTAGAATGTAAAAGAAGAAGTTTCGAACTTAAGGAAAGTAAATATTGAAACTAACGTGGAGTTAGTAAATCTCTGGCCTTAGCTCATTTTCCTTTTTTTTTTTTTGTAATATTGCAATTTTGTCATTGTTGCTCTTTACCTGTATTAGTTCATTTTGAATTTCAGAATGTGGATAATTATTGTGAATCTCATTTAATTGTGTACGTCTGAAATGTTCTTGTGGTAATTGGTCATATTTCAAAAGAAATTTCACCAAATACGTGAAGTTTCCTGAATTTTTTGTTCTTTCTTCTGTGTATAATGTTTCTCGATCGAACCGCTAAATTATGAGAAGTCAAAAATTGTGTTTACGCTTATCAACCTTTGTAAGAGATCGTTTCATTGTTGTTGTGTGGCTTCCTGAATATTCTAAAATCAGACGGCTACCACCCAGTTTATTTAAAATACTAAATGCGAGGTATTCATTCAAATTGTAATGTTTCACTAGAATTTATAACTGGTTAAAAACATAATGTTGAAGTTTTATCGCCCACAAAAATTAGCCCTTTCCATCTGTTTTTCTCACCTCTATTTATTACACTTTTTTTTTAAAAAAAAAATAATAAGCCCATGGCATGTGAGGCCCTGTGCACTCGCCCACCCTTTGCTATGCCTTTGTTGTTATCATAATTCCTCCCATTGTCACGGTAAACTGAAGGTCAGATATGAGGAGTAAAATGATTAATAAAGAAGCCTTCTCTGCAGTTGTCCCAGGTCCGATTCCCTTTTAAGGCACCTTTTAAACTCTTTCTGATCCAAATGTAAACTTTAGGTCCAGTTCCGATTAGCCTATCATGAGCATACAGTGGACTTCTCGAGCCTGTTAAACGTGGTGATAAAAATACAGAACGAATGAGTCTTGAATATTATTTGAAATAATAATATATCCATAAACATTCCCTTTCACCCTCCCCTTGGATTCGTGCCTGCTTACATGGTAATAAGAAGTTACAGTGCAGGAAATTTTAACAGCACTTTGCTCTGTTAGATTTCAAACAGTTTTGATTTTGTTTGACGTTTTGCTAAAAACTGTGCCACGGAGTCCAACTTCAATGTTGTATTGTCTGCTGCTATCTGCAGTGATGTGAATGCTCTTGTATTTGCATTTGTATGGGAATCAAAACTAGGAGCCTGGATTTGATACGTTGTAGGTCTTTGTAAATTGTAAAGAAACTAAGAAGTTCAAAGTAAATCCAAAATCAAGCACTAATATGTATGGGAAGACTGTTAAAGTTGACCTGATACTCTTACGATACAGATTCTTAAAGTTTGTAACAATTCAAAGTTGTTTAAAATATTTTTTATATTATTGGGTATGTCACTCCAATTTTACGCTACAATTTACTGGAGTTGTGCTTTAAAGTTTTATGGAATTAAATCGCAGTCTTAATATACCTGTTAGTAATCAATCCTTTTTTCCCAACAATGTTAGTGCAGAATAAGTGGAAACTTCAAATTTTACATAATTTTCAGGATACAAGGGTTGTTCAAGCTTGGCTGAGACTTTTATTTCCATGAAGAAAAAGGGGAGGCCTACAAGCACCAAAACATGACACTTTCTCGAAGCATTCCCTCTGAGTGGCCAGGCACTGCTCCCATCATCCAGGCTATTCCCACATACTTTTGTCGTAGCCACTGCAGGACATCTTTTGTCAGTGCTTCTTTGGTCTTCAATTTCTTCCCACTCAGATGCTCTTTAAGGAGCTCAAACAAATCTTATAATCATTGAGGGCTAAGTCCCTCCGTATTGTAAGGGCATGGAGAAAAACCTCCCAGTACATTTCAGCGGGAGTTGTTGTTGTCAGGTTGATTGTGTGGGGACGGGCATTGTCATGGTGAAGAATGGCAATTTCAGACAATGGCATTACATGTGCCACCCTTCATCCATGTGCACCAATTATGGGCATTTCTTTTGACCCTTTCTAAAAGAAAAACACTCTTTACATGTCCCAGTCGGATGACTTTGTCCATGTGGTTTATTCATCAGCAACTATTGTTATTTACTAAACTGTTGACATGATTTGTACACTCTTGCCTGTGACATCGTTTTTTCTCCATATTGTGCTTACAGTCTTTTCAAAATTTCAGCTGCCTACACGTTCTCCTTCCCAAGGAATTTGATTACTAAACATCATTGAACCAGAGCTACAGGCCATTCGCATGTGCCACCTATATTGGGGCAAATGCAATACTCATGAAGGATGAAGGTACATCCTCCGGCAATTTTATAATTCTAAAGGTATTCACCACTTTTTTATGCACAAATGTCTCTGTCAACTTTGAACAATTCTTGTAATTGGAGTACAAAAGTGCTGGATGGCATTTATGTAGACTCTTGAAACACCAAAATACTGTGAAAACATTGGTAAATAAATTCTGACCAATTCAGGGTTTTCCAAAAGTCCTTCCCACATTTAAATTCACTATAACTTTGTAATGAACAGAGATATTTCAGTGAAATAAACTTTGTACTGCACACTAGTCTTTAAAGTTTTACCTGGCGACACTGCACGTTGAGAGGATCACATGACTGCGAGTGATCAGGTAATTGCAAGATGGCGATATACTGGCACAACTACGTAGTCTGGGGCAGTCTTCCAACCCACGAGAGTGTTAGACCAAACGTGAATGTGTGGAGCGCTGTGTCGATGGATCTCCTAATTTGGCCTTTCTTCTTCAAGGAGGATACCGTGACGGGTGCTACCTACCTCAACATCCTGCAGACATTCCTCCTTCCCCAGCTGGTTGCACTTGGTATCAAGAATGACATGCACTTCTAGCAAGATGGAGCCCTCCCCTCCCCACCCCCTCCCCATTTTGCTCTTGCAGTCAGAAAGTTCCTGGATCAGGAATTCGGAGGCAGATGGAGTGGCCGCAGAGTACCCAGACCTGGCTCCATGTAACTTTTGACTGTGGTGTTATGTCAAGGCGGAAGTGTACGCGGAAAAGCCGAAAGATTCTGGATGACCTCAAAGCAAGTGTATATGTAGGCATTTCCTATGGTTTTCAGGACGAAATTGCAGGAATGTATCGATGTAAGTGGTGCCCAGTTGAAGGTGTGGTGATGAGGATGACAGACATCCAGTGTTGCCAGGTAAAACTTTAGAGACTGCTGTGCAGTACAAACTTTATTTCACTGAAATACCTCTGTTTGATACAAAGTTTCAGTAAATTTAAATGTGGGAAGGACTTTTAGAAAACCTGCTACTTTCTGATACCACTATTTGTGGCCAATAGTGATACATCTATGTAAGTACAATAAGGTCAGCCCTGGAAATAATTGAGTCCTATTGGATAATTTCTTTAATTTTATTCCATTTATGATGTACAAATTAAGTTGTTTTTTCTTCTTTCCTACAGTCCCTGGTGTAAGGATGAGAAGCTGGCGGATGTGAGACGCAGCTTAGCACTGATCTCACAGATGATATATCTAATGCCTTGCACTGCAGAAGCTTTGACTGCAGGTATTAGGTTCTCAAAAGTCAGGGTGATTCCTCCAAAGAGGATAGTGCGAGAGGGCGTTGCTGGAAAATCTTCTCAAGATGAAGGCGAAATTGGAAATAAGTGCTTGGAAAAGAAAGGAAGTCCTTTCTCCCTGCAGAGAGCAAAACGATTGCATCTTTTGAGCTCTGGTTCAAAATCCATGCGTGGAGAAGCAGTGTGCAACAATCCAAAACCTGGCGCATCAACTGATGCAGTTCCCTGGATAGAAAGTTTAGGCAATCAAGGAAAAGAGGATGATTCGGATTCAGACATAGAAATTGTGGAGGAAAACTTAGTCAACCAGTCAGAATACGCAAAGCAAGCGCAGGATAAACGTCCAGGTGATAAGGTTGAATCAAGTGAGCAGAGAAAGGTCTGCGAAGATAGTTCGCTGCATTTGACAAAGAATAAGTACTGTCAGACCAAACCAGGTGATATCAAAAAGTGTTCTGTGTGTGAGAGTATTGTTTCGAACACGAAACTTGAAACCAGTGAAGAGGCTGAGTTTATTTGGGAAGAGATGGAGAAGTTGGCTTCCCTAATCAGCAGAAAGGTAAGAGTATTTTAGGATTATTGCAGCGGTGTGGTCAGAAATCTTAGACATCCCTGATGCCTCTTTGCACTGACATCAATTTAATTGTGAGTAAAAGTAAACTCAGAGTTAACCCAATAATTGGCTGAATATCTGTTGCACCAACAGAAACGTTAGATAAGCTGGGAGTAAAAGGAGGGTCAACTTTACCCTCCGAGATCGGCAAGTAAAAGCGGAGTTAACCCACGTGCAGCAGAATAATGGCTGCCATCTGCAACCGGTAATGTATCACTTCAGAATTTCAAAACTAAATAAATGTAAAACAGGAAGTAATGGACTCAAACTATGTACTTAAAAAGCAAGAAATACAGTGGAACCCCGATTTTAAGTTCCGGGATTTTACATTTTCCTGCATTAAATCTTGATGGTCCCAACATTACAAAATGTTGAGTTTCCTCGATTTTAAAATTTTCCTACATTTTAAGTTTTTCCAGCTTGTTCCCCCGAAAAACGTAAAATCAAGTTTCCACTGTACTTTGGTAGATGTTTACTGCACACATTCCGCAGTACAGAGTTCATAAAGTTGCAGGTGCAACATAAACATACACCCAGTAGCCAGAGAAACCATAACCATAAAACGATCGTGAATGGTCATGGAGGTAGACGTATATATCGAAATCTACTACAAACACCGTAAAACTACTTACTATGATTGGAAGATGTAATAACATCAAAATTTATTCATGTAAATGTTTTTTCCCATTTTTATCACATGCTTGAATCTTTTTTTGCCAGTTGCTTTTCACTGTTTACAGATAGCAATGATCTGCGACCTCCATCCTTTCTCTTTTCTTTCTGTATTTCAGCCATGCCACACTTTCTCAAAAGAGGTAACCAATCATGTGCTTCCATCTGTATGGCACTTGCTTTGATTTGTTGTTGATTTGGTGTTTTAAGTCCACTTTATGCACAGTAAGGCTAATTGGGACTGGACCTACAGTTTAAAGTGGGATCCGAACCACTATGTACCTCCACTGGGTATCGAACCCGGGACCCCTTGATTACAAGGCGACGACGCAACCACTGCGCCATCGAGGAGGCTGGCACTTGCTTTCAGGCTACCTACTATCCTAGAGTAAAGCTGGGGTTTCATGACTTGCCCGGTCGTTTCAGATAGGTGCAATGGAAAATGATCCTAACTCAAGGATTACCCTGATGCATGGATTTTCCAACTCACGGGTTTGTACAATGTTGATGCAAACGGCCGTGAGAGCATCATGGTTAACATAAACTCCATAGTGCAACAGCCCTGTGAGGACCAGGAGCTGACAAGCAGGTTTTAATTGGCTGATGCATGGTAAGCGCATCGAGTCCCATCACCGTTGTTTTCTTGCTTCTTTTCAAGGTGCTCCCCAATTGTCTTCACAGCACTAGGTCAGCACCACAATTTGGGGTACTCCCACCAGGATTTGACCCTGGAACCACTCACACCAAACACGAGAGCACTAGCCATTTGGTTATGCCATAGCGTGAACAGTGCTTGTGTATGAAAATTGCCACTCTTCAGGGAAGGAATGCAAGAAAATACCAAAGGAAGCTGGTGGAAACTGTGGGGAATAGTGTCCTGCCATGCCTCTTTTGTTCCTGTAATGCTCCTATGCTTTCAGACTTGTATACACACATGGCACGATGCTATTTTTAAGGATTATTTTTGCTTACTTCCTCATGCTATAGCTGGTACACGTGATCTGCATTGTTCATACATTCGACATTACAACACACTGCCCTCTTTCATTTGTATATTTCGGATTTTTGTGCCGTTCCCACATTCTTGCGATAGTAATAGTTGCCATTACTTATACCCAACCTTTGTACATAAATTGTCTTTTTTGTGACTAATATGTTTGAGTTTTTAAACGTGCTTTATGCACGGAAATGTTAATCGGGACTATATCTATATACTCTGTCCTGGCAGAGAAGGGGGAGAAATAGTCTTCAGAGCAAGGCAGAACACACTGCTGTGAAGGTTGGTAACTGTGGTCGCTCCCCCTCCTCCATGTCCATGCAATCCCATTCCTCTCACTTGTTAATTGGTGGAGACATCTTGTGTCACTACTTGCGCAGACACTTGTTTTCGTTTACTTGCTCCAGAGATAGGCGGGACAGAGTATAGTTGAAAGTGGGATCCGAACCACTGTGCGCCTTCACAGAGTATCTAACCCAGGCCTCCTTGATTAGAAGGCAGCGATGGACATTGATTTGTGTATATAAACAATTTCCTTTCTGTATTTTTTTTATTCTCACCATTATGTTACTTACACCTATATTTTGTATTATTATTTGTAGTGTCACTATGTCGAGACTACAGAAGGAACATTGTTGTTTTTTTCTGCCTCTTTTGGCTAATTATGATAATGAAGATGGGTGATCATGAGATGAAAGTAATGAATAGATACTCACAAAGAAACAAATATGCCCAGGCCATGATTTGAAGGTGGAACCTCCTGTGATGATTTGACTGCTTAGAGATAGCAACATTGCTTCATCTTCCTTGTCAGCTTACATTTTGATTGTCATCCTATATATCTTGTGAAGCAGTGACCCAAGTGCTGAAACATAAAATATATTTAAAAAATAGTGAAAATAGGGTTCAAGATTTTGAAATTTGTGATGCTGCTGTGCCTGGTCCAAGCTAAACATACCTTAATTCTTTCCAGAGCAATTCTCATCAGTACATGGGTGTGGTTGGTGCATTAGCATGCTTAATCAAGAATTTGCGGTGGATTGTAGGCATTCCCACCGAGAGGTAAGGAAAGTGCAATACATGTTTTGTGAACATTGTTGCTTTGTTTCTTTGGCAATAAACAAACACACGTGCACACATCTCCCCCTTTTTTTTCTATCCACCCTCCCTTTCTCCTCTTTCTACCTTTCTTTTTGACATACTCTGAACTTATTGTACTTAAAGAGTCATGGAATTTTGAAAATGCACCCAAAAACCTACAGTAGTAAGGAAAATCAAATGTTTTGTGATACTTTTCAAGATTTGAAAATGAAGTTCATCTTTTTCTTGAAACATTTCCTTGACAGGAGATGTTCTACATATATTTTTTTTCCTTTTATGTTAATGTAAAAGCCAGTATTATAAAATTAAGAGTTTCTGGATGTAGAGAACATTCGGCTATAATGAACCTATAGTCCTGATTCATATACAGTAGAACGTCATTTATCCGTCGTCAATTATCCGCAACTTCAGTTATCCACACACCCAAAAAAAGCAAGATTCTGTTTTATACAAATGTAAGCAATTTCTTAAATTGTACATTGGATCTAGATGTGTTTTAGTTTTTTAACACAGTTTTCTCATTTTCTCATGTCTTTTGTTTTCTTGTACTGTACGTGCTTTTCTTTGTTAAATAAACTCATGTTTGATTATCCGCATAACCTTCGATCCCAATTAAGGCAGATAAATGATGTTCTACTGTACATAACAAATTTCATTGAAATAAACATCCAACTTTGGTTTGTAGTTTAACCTTAACATGAAATGTGTATGAAAAATTATCATTGTTAGCATCATATAGAAGCACAATGGAACTTGTAGCTTTCTGAATAGAAATATCCAATATTGTATGTAATTATAAATCTTTCGAGGTTTTACACTGACCAGTATGGAATCAGTTATTTTGTATCTATGAGTTAGTAATTAGGTGTGTGGTTTGAAAGTATTATAAAAGACAGAGCTTAGATTTTACACTGGTATAAAGTTGTTATATACCCATAATTCTTAGGTTTTCATTCAAAGAATTCTGGGTCAGCCTTGTATTAAATATGATAATATGAATGATATGAGATGCAAGCTTTTATTGAGATGTGAAAGAAGTGAGTATCGTAGACAACGTCATCACTTTCCTGAAACTTTCAGAGTACCTTATCTGTAATAGTTTACAGTGATGTGTATTTTACAGGAGAACCAGAGTGATCAAGATCATACAGGACCTCCTGCTCAGCAGACCGACATACAAGACCATGCTGCTGATCTTCGATTGTCTCCTCTACTTTGCACCTGACACCGATGTTATGGATGCTCTGTGTGGCAAATCAGGTATGATTTGTTGTAATCTGAGTAAAACCATATTTGGAAAGTTCCTGGAGGCATTTTGGCAGCCAGAGATGGACATTGTATTTAGTAAAGGGCTGTTCAGGGATTAACCTGTCCGGGCACTTACACCTACATACCTAGCTGTATGAGAAATTCCAGAAAAATGTCAACTTTGATGGTCAAAATTAGATCAATATGCTGTGTGTTGTTTTAAACTGGCAGATGCACACTCTCCACTAGGATGTAAGCAGTGGTGATGATTGGGTTCCAAAACTAGGGGGGGGGGGAGGCCAGTTTGCTTTCCCTTGCTACATAGGGTTTTGCATAGTGTGGGTGGCAACTGCCACCTCATGCCCCATGCCTCATGCCCCCCCCCCCCTGTGCTGTGTAAAAATGCCCAGAAGCAAAAGTACTTCTTAAGTAAATTTTAATTGTTTTAAATATGTAAATAATAATACATTTCTTTGATTAATCTAATTTTTTTTAAGATTGAACATTTTTATTTCATTATGCAAAGATAAAGTGTAAAAAACATAAAGTGCTCCCCTGTGCTTTGCACCATGCATGAAGGCATATAGGGGGTGTGGAGTTAAGGCCCCACACTTTCTTGATCACAGACAAATGTGCGGGTGATGTGATCATCACCATGCCCCTGGCTGCCTTTACCCCCCAGAGTTACCTCCAGGTACCCACTTTATAAGATGCTGGCTGGGTGCTGGAGCTGCTTGAACAGGTGGAGAATATCCCGATCTAACTGGGGGTCTCTCGCATGGTAGCTACCATGGCTCATGCAAAGATAAAGTCGAGAAAAATTAAAAAGAAAAGATAGTAACGGTAAAACTAGTGTTTTCTGCCATAAGATAAGGACCTGCACTAGGCAAAAATTACTGCTTAAGTACTAATTTTAATAGTTTTAAAACATGTAAATAGTAATACCTTTATTGATCAATCTAATTCTATGAATTTTGAATATTTGCATTGAATGACAAAATTGATAAAAATGGGGAAAAAATAACATGTTGAAATACAAACTGAAACGAATGAGCGCACATTAGATGAAATTTACCCAGGCAGTGCTTCTACGGCCCTGCAAGCAGAACTAACAAACTGACAAACATCCAATTCAGGGTCCTGACACTCGGGAAGGTTCACTTGAAAGGTACTGAGAAGAGTAGCCTCAGACACTTGTCGGATGTGATCATAAAATGTATTTCAAAACTGACTTGGTATCTTTTACACACACAAAGGAGAACATCTTTGCATTGCGAATATACAATACATGTGTTTCTAAGTTCTAAAGCTTAGTACTATTCCATTAACTTTGATTCAGAAAATCCAGATTCATCGGTTGCCAATCGTATCAGTCTGTTACCTTCAAATTTATTTTTCTACTGCTGGCAAAATACACTGGAAGAAATTTTGCTATGCAAGAAGAAAGACTACTACTTGTAAATTTCTTGGGTTATATTTTTTCATTATATGTTTCATGAATCATATATAAAGAAATAAATATAAATAAAACTGCTTCTAAAGTGGCAGTGTGTTGCATCTGGAGTTGCTCATGGGTATTTCTATTGTATTAGAGAATATTTTCACCTATTAGGGATGGTACAATGAAGTGTGTGTACAAAGTGAGTCGGTAAATGCTAATGCTAGATTAATAATGTATTTTGCAAATGATGTGTGTACTTGTTTATTTATAACACCATTAAGCCTTGTTTCTACGAAGTGAAATGTAAAGAATGTCAGAGTGTGTACATAGGAGAAACGAAAAAAAGGCTGAAAAATAGGTTGAAACAACATAGGGATGATGTACGAATTAAGAGAGAGAGAAATGCGATATTTAAACACACGAGAGAAACTGGACATGACATAGAGTGGGATGAGGCTAAGCAGATAGGAAGGGAGAAGAGAATGCTAGTGAGAAAATGGAAGGAAGCCAAGGAAATAGAGAAGAAAGGTGAAGAAGACATAATGAACTGGAATGGGGGACTGAAGTTAAACAAAGAATGGAAGAAGGTGTTAGAAAGAGTGGAAAGGACAAGAGAGAAAGAGGAGAGGAGAAGGGAGAAAAATGAAGGAAAAAGAGCATGAGATATTCTATTTGAATATCTCTTCACATTCTATATGAAAGTAATTATGTTTAGCCTTTTAGGTGAAAGTACAGTGAAAGCCACCTGCTAGAAAGTTCCTAACAACTTTCTAATAGTCTGGAGGGAGTAATGTTTGTGTATATATAATGCCCTTTTCGTGTATCTTGTTACTTTTGTACTTGATACAGAGTCTGATGAAGACCTTGCTAGAAGGTTGAAACGTTACATTTTAGTTTATGTTTTTAATAACATATTTGGTCAGCATATTTAGTTTTTCATTGTTTATTTATTGGAGTTTTTGTTTTGAGTCTCCTTTATGCACAGAAGGCTAATCGCAACTGGGCCCACAGTTTAAAGTGGGATCTGAACCACTATGTTCCTCCACCAGGTATCAAACATGGGACTCCTTTATTAAAAGGTGATGGCATTACCACAACTTGTACAGTATATATGTTTGTAGTATCACTGTGTTTTCCATTCTTTGATTGATTTGGTTCATTTTACTTCACTTTTCTGCCACTTTTGGCTAATCTCAAAGTTGAGGATGACTGATGAATTTGATGAAGGGACACTCACAAAGAACACTCATGCCCAGGCTGGGATTTTAACCTGGACCCCCTTCATCATAGTCCATTCTTTAAAACAAACAATTTGTATGTTCTGATAAGAACAGAAAGTTACTATTTCCTATGACATATTTTCCCACAAATCCAACTAAAATACCCAGAATCATACTGGAACATTTTCTTGATGCTGGAATAACTACACTCAGAATATACCATGAAAAAAAATATTCACAATTTACATGAGAGCTTTTAAGTAGAAACTGTTGTATTAATATTTTCAGTATATTTATTGTAATTATTCTCCGACATTCATTGCTGGTACTTTGTGCATTAAAGTTCTATTTTATTGCAGAAGATGTTTTCTCTTTGAATGACGATAAGGACAAGTACATTATCAAGAGAGGTAGGTAGGGTTGCCACTAGAAATTTGTTTACTTTATGCAGTTCATAAAAATAAACCTGTCTGTTTTATGTAATTACCCATGACGTAACAGCTAATGAGAGCCAGTGCCTACCTACCGACTGCTGTCGGTCCCACCGCCAGAGGTAGAAGATCAACCAACCAGTTATGGGCTGACATGTGATCAGCACGAGGAACCCCCAGTCATTGTTGCAGGTTGTCTCTGACCAGGTTATGCTACTCATTCATAGCTCCCCAATTTACTCACGATTGTGGGCGGCCACCAGTCACATACACAAGCTGAAATCTCAGGAAAAGTTGTTACGCTTCCCCCAGAAGACTCGAACCTTGAACATGTCCTGTAGTCAGAGCCCAAGGCTTGCATCTCAGGCCATGGTGTGGAACTTTTTTTCATGATAACATTGAAAAATTAATATCATTTCAGCCATTCCTCTGTGCCGTGATTTATCCAACCACCCCTCTTCAGCACCCCTCTCCTCCTGAAGTTTTCACAAAGGCCCAATTCATGGTCATTTTGGCTCTAAATTTACCCTTGCAGCCCCTAAATGCAAACTACTCCCAACCAAATGTAAATTTTTTGATAGATCCCTGCCTCTGTGTTTGGAGAAGGGTGCTTGTCATTTCTAGTCTGATTGTTTGGCCTGAGAGAATTTTCTAAAAGTCCTTCTTGAACCGACCTTCACAGATTGTTGAAAACAGTAATTAGTGATGGCCAAATCTGGATAAAATTTTATCCGGATATTGGATAATTTTCTAACCGAATATTGAAATTGTCCAGATATCCAAAATCTGGATATTCATTCGGAATATCCAAAATGTCTGGATATCCAAATGTGTGCTGTATCCAGCCACTTTTATTGTTTATTCATTTTACAAGCTATCCACATCTTTTATTCGTCATGTTCGTATTTCACTGTACGGATTTTCTACAAATTCTTCATCATATCTGTACTATTCAGATTATCCAGATATCCAAATTATCCTGATTTTCAGATATCTGAATTATCTGGATTATCTCTTGCATCCGAAACTGATATCAGACAATTAGAAATCTGGATATCCATTATCTGGAATTTGTGGCTATCCCTAGTATCTACTGATGAATTTTGACATTGCTTCAGGAATGAAGTGTGAATTGAATTCATATTCTTTTCTATTTTCCTTGTTGGGGACATTCCATGTCAAATCAACCAATAAAAAATATTTTTGAACCTTTAGGATTCAGATTTTGTATAATTTTTATTTATACGTTGTACCTACCAAGAGGTCAAAAACTGCCAAATTTCAGAATTTTTTGAGTCTTAGTTTTTGAGTTATCGACTTACAAAAAAATAAAAAATCCCAAAATTTGACGACATTTTGAAATCTTGAGACAGCTGTAGATCAAAAACTATTTGAGCTCAAATTGGTGTCATTCTCTTCTGATTTTAATGAGCTTTAATTTGAAATGCAACGTGATTGTGGTATTTAAATTTTAATATAATATTAATTAATATATAATATTATTTTTTAAATATTTAAATTTTAAGACTCGAAAAAAGTTGTTTTTTTTTAAATCTCAAAAATGCTATTTTTTAAAAAAAAATATATATATATATGGTTCGAAGACATCAATTGACTGTGTGCAAAATTTCATAATGGGTCAGCAATGGGATCTACAGCTGTTCAAAATGTCATCAAATTTTGGATTTTTTTTTTTTTTTTTTTTTTTAGAGAAACTAAGAATTGGAAAAATTCTGAAATTTGGTAGTTTTCGTCAACTTTACTGGTACTACCACTGCACCAAAAATTATCAAGGTTCATGCCTTGGTTGATTTGACATGGAATAATCCATTGTGGGTCACTTTTTTGCCAGCTTTAGCTAATGAAGATAATGAGAATGAATGATGAAAGATTTACAGTATTGGAAGAAGCAAACCACATCATCTGAAAATTAATATATTTAACAGCGGAAGGAGATTGTGAAAGAATAAAATGGTGGCTTGACTTCCAATTGGTTAGTGCCTTGCTTTGTTGGGGAATCCCAAGGATTGGCTGTGAGGAAATTGGAGTTGTGTAAGAAATTGGTTTTGGTTTGTGGCAAAGCGAATGTGTGTAAATGAACAAATGGACAACGAAGAAGGTATTTTGCTGTCCATGGTGACAGGTTCATCCAGTGGCGTCGCTAAGCCATCTGCTTTGGGGGGGGGGGGGGGCTGCAACCAGATACAAGACTTACTACTATTGTAAGTATTTTTAATGTTTGAAAATAGCAAAGTGATTAATAAGACAATAATATATAACAAGCATATGGAATTAAAACTAACATAGACTTACTGCATTAATTTTTATGAAAACAGATGGATATTCTTGTCCTGTTTTTCTAATGCTGGTGAACTACGTCTTTATGTATCAGCTGTGCTCTGCGGTTTGAATTTCTTGCAAAATTATCAATAACACAATCCACACACAATTCATGACACTCTTCCTTTTCTATGGCCAGTATTGCAAGTGAGGAAAGTCTGTCTTGGCCCATACTATTATGCAAAAATGTCTTGATTCTCTTCAAACAGCTAAAACTCCTCTCACACGATGCTGATGTCAGGAATTGTCACTGCAATTTGCAACATTCTGCATAAGTTCAGAAACATGTCTTTTGGAATGGCGTTCATTAAATGTAATTTTTTTTCTTTGGCATAACGTTTTGAAATGTTACACTAAAATCAGTATCAAACTTTCCTAATGTCTTCAGAATTTCACGCACATCTCCTTGATTGAAACTTTCTTCACTTTCATCATGGCCTCTTTGTGCTATGCACGGAACGTCAGCCATTTTTCAGTTGCTATTACATGAGAAGCACATTTCTCGTGATCTTTAAATTTGTCTATAGCCTTTTTCCAGTTACGAACACCAATACTGGTAAATGCAGGATCTGCCTTACCTGTCTGGCCTACGAAATGTCTACAGGGAAAACAAAAGGCTGCATCGTGATTAATGCTGTACTCAATCCACCGGAAACTTTTGCACCATACTTCATTAAAACGCCAATTCTGATTACCGAAAACACTACCTGGAAAGAAACGGTTGTTTAGGCCCTTCGCTTTTACTGCCTAGACTTCTTTTGTAGATGAACTTGGAGTGGGAGGACATGTTTTCGATTCCTCTGGTGCAGTTGAAGCAGGTACCTTATCTTCATCAAGACAATCTGTGGCTGTGCTGCATTCGCTTAAAGCTTCCGATTTCAGGCACTTACTTTGAATAATAAATTTGTCCATTGTTGTACGAACAAAAGTAAATGTCACAAAAAGCTTTGATAACAAACACAATATCACAAACTCCGTAACACAAAATGCACCACTACAATTTCCTCGCGTAGCAACCGTTGTGAAAATAGATCAAATGACGGCGATCGTTTGCACTGTTGCCAGACATGATGTGTCAGATGTAAGATCGTGGTTTTAAAAAACTATGTCACAACGAAACAATTCTTTCCCAGAATATGTATTTAAAGGTATGTTCCTGCATTAATAATTGTTCAAATATGTTTTCTTGAAATACTGTATGTAATAATAGCTAAAAATTGGGGGCTTATCGAGGGATTGGTGGGGCTGAAGCTCCCCCCCCCAAAAAAAAAGGCCTAGCGACGCCACTGGGTTCATCACCAGGAAAGGTCATTCAGATTGAGTACAGGAAAAAGTTATCATTTTAGTTACATCCGACAGAATACTAAAATTGTATACATTGTGAGGTAGATGACCATTCTGCTAGAAATGTGTTGATACTAGGGCTGAACTCACACCCATACTCTTACCGAGTCTCACTGATAGTTGTTATTGTAAAATAACAATATAATCATGATAATAATAATAATTATTGTTGTTGTTATTTCTACTAATCAAATTTTATCAGCAGCCTGATCCCCCCTACAAAAATTTCTGGCAACGCCCATAGAAATGAACAATTTTATGTACATTTCAAAAGCAATTTTCCTTCTCTATTTTGGTCCCTCGCCTTCAGGCTTTGTAGGTAGTCTAACTAGCTAGCCTAAAATATATGCTCCTGATATCATCTTTTTCAGTAACTTGCAGTATATCTGTACCGATATTGATAGATCTGTATCAATTCAAAAAATTGTATCTTTTTGTAGGTGCCTGCCCCCTTGAAGTCCTGTTCGCTTCGTTGGAGAGGAACATGGCAGGCAGATCATGGATCGGAAATGCAGTCGTGGCGAGCAGACTTGTCCAGTGGCTTCTGAAGTGCTTCAGTCTGACGAATGCTGGGACAACATGGAGGGTTCCGTTCAGCAACAGGATCGTGGACGAGACTTGCATGTGTCGGCTGTTTGTTGCCGAAAAGCTAATTAAGCTCCTTCTTGCAGACTACTTGCAGTTGCAAGCTTGTAAAGGTGAGCTTCAGTGGAAAAAAACAAGAGTGTCAGTGTATGTACCATTCTAGAAAACCTGGAAAAGTCGGGATATATTTTTTTTTCTGGAAAACGTCATGGTAATGTCAGAAATTGACTGTAGAAGTGCACTAAAAGTAGGTTTTTGAACTAAGAGAAACAGGACAAGCAAGAAATTTAAAATTTCAAACTCTACGTCAATTCATATACCGAGGATCATCTTCAAGACTTGGCACATTTAACATCAGCAGTCCATTTTTAATTATTTTCCTGTAGTTTATGGTTATTACAAGCAGTTTTTCATTGTGACGTTTCAGGAGAACACACGCTCCCTTCATCAGACATTTATTTTCATTTTGACTAAAGATACAGTTATAACAATGGTTAGCAATTTTTTAAACAAAAAGAATCCGTTATATAATGAATGTTGTCAATGTTACATTATTGTAATATAGCAACTTAACTGTGAAAACAAGCAGTATGTTTTATTTTCATTTCAGATAAAAAAAATTGATCACATTATTTTTTTTATTTAAAATTATGAATCCCAAATATCATCAGGTAATTCAATTGTTTTCACAAAGTCTCTTGATGTTTTCTGTTACGTTAAATTTTAAAAATGGTGGCTTACTCCATTCGTGAAATAGTAAACTCCATACTGGATCTATGTTACCATTTTCATTATTTAATTTATTCCATTGTTATTCTGCAATGAACGAAGCTTCCCAGACATTCAACTCGATGTTTCCCATCAATCTTTTTAAACCCTTCTCTTTTAAATCAAATCCTCCTCTTCGATGATGTGAGCTGACAAACCTGTTCTTGGGTTTAGATTTATAATGTCCAAATCGTGGCAATAAGATGGCAGGAACATTATTTGTGTTCCCCATATTCCCCATTAAACCCTCTTTCACAAAGAATTTTATCACTGCACAATATTGAATTTTATCCATTTTGAAGAATACACAGAACACATCTGCTTCAGTATAAAATAAACTGTTTGATAGAATGACTTGCAATTGTACGTATATGCTTATCCCAGATGTGCAAACTTAGAAGAAGGAAATCTTGCTGATAGCATCGCCATCTATGATCAATGCCGAGAACTTTTCAGATCACCCTCGTATTTCAATGTATATTTAAAAACCTGAACATGTAGTAAACTTGATTACTGCCTCTGCATATTTTCTATTCTTCTTTCAGAAATGTACCTCTGGCAGGCAAAGTGGACACAGAAGCTGCAGAAAGAAACCCTAGTCTTTGCAGTAGAGTTGCTTTATCAAATGATGCATAAGTATTCAGAGTTCACATCTCAGCTGGAAGTTGATGGGGATTATTTATTGTATATCAGATATTTGGGACAAATAAGGAGCTCGCTGGGCCTTTCAGAAACGAATGGTAAGTACCATGGTTGTATCATATTTGTTGTTGTTTGTTTTTATTATTGTGTATGTAATGTTACTAATTTGTGATGGTGTAAAATAGCTTCTATGCATGTGCTCATCCTGAGTTCTGGTGGAGAATAATTCACGATTGATTTTGCTTATTTTACTTCACTTTTCTGCCACTTTTGACTAATCGCAAAGATGAGAATGAATGATGATATGATGAAATTGATGAAGGGACACTTATAAAGAACACCCATGCCCAGACTGAGATTTGAACCTGGGACCCCCTGGTGTTGTAGCATGCTGTGTGCCACTTAAGTTTGAAATAATTCATAACACGAATAATAATAGCAAACAATAATTATTGAGAAAATCTATATATATATCACAATTTATGCAGTGAGAACTTAATGTTCTTTAGGGAACTATGACTGAAGAACTCGTATTGTGAGGATATGTGCAATGTACAAAAATTTTATTCTTTGCTTTATTGGAACCAGATAACCAAGATATATGTAATCCAGGAAAACTATAACTTGCTTTATTTGAGTCAATTCTATGCTGATATGACTTTGAACACTGCTAATACTCTTAGGAAGATTTCAGACCGAAGTGACAAATGGCATGTGTCGCTTGGAAACGAACCACCACTAATCAATGCAAGCTTTTGAACCAGAGAGGCATGACAAGCTGCATGGGTCACTTGCATGTTGCTCGTACTGGGTCCTTTTCTGAATACCGTACATTGTGTCACCATGGTCTGTTGTTTGTGCATGTGGAGTAAATGTTTTGCTTTAAACTGAATGGGCTTGTCACTCTGGTATGAATTCTATGTGTCACTTGTCATGTGTTGCTTCGGTCTGAAAGCTCCCTCACAGATCCCCAATGATAGCAATACCTTTACTTGAAAATTGTAAGAATTCAAAGTAGTTCAGAATGTTTATAAATTTAATACATAATTGTCTCCATTGAAACTATTTCATGGCAATCTACCAAGGTTTTGCTTTAAAATATTCATAATATCATGTGAGATAATCACCTGTTTGCAAAATTAATTTCTCCCCTCAATATTGCAAAAATAATGAAATTATGAATTTTTGGAGACTCCAGAAAAGTAACAGCCAGCATCAGGGGCTGGTGCAGGCCACATCCAGCTGCTAACATTCACTAAAACTAATTGCTAAGATCTCTAAACCTGGCCCTTCTAACCTGACAATTCTGCTTAGTTCTAATAATGCATAGTCAAAGGCACTCCCAAAAAGGCAAAGGCGTGGCTAAGTTTAACAGTCGCTGCCGGTTAACAAAGGAATGGGTCTCTGATTCTCTGCCTCTACCGGAACTGCAAACAAGGTGCATGTTGACAGGAGAAGGTGTTTACTGGACACGGGTGTTCTTTGTGAGTGTCCCTTCATTGATTTCATCATATCATCTCTCCTCATGTTTGCGATTAGCCAAAAGTGGCAGAAATGTGAAGTAAAATAAACCAAATTGATCAATGGCCGAGCGAAAATCAGGCAAGATCACTTTTTGCAGATCGAAACTCCCACATTTGGAGATGAAAGGTCTTGGGTTTGGATCTTTGGTCGCTCGGGCTTTGAAACATTTGCACATAGTTTCAAAAGATTTGAAGGGAAGGAGAGGATATCACAGATGTGCATAAAAATGGCTGTGATTACATGGACCAATGCGAAGATATATTTAAAAATATCCTCATCGTTGTTAGTAGGGCTCGAAAATTGATGAAAAATCATCCTTTTTTTTCTGGGCCTTGAAAACAATGCAAAACCTGATATCAGTTAGAACCAGAAAACACTGTTTTTTATTTTGCTTTTGTCACCCTTTTTGGCATTTAGGTTATTGCATTTTTCTTCAGTTTTGAGGTTCATTTTTCTTCTCCCCTGTTATTTCGTGAAATTCAAATGCATTTGCGAGCATAATTTATGTATTTAAATTTCCTGACATGGGATTTTTATTTAGCAAGTTCACCAATGGAAATGCTGAAAGTTTGGCAATGGCTTATATAATTAATTGTGGTAATTTATTTTTCCTCCAGCACTTAAAATATTTTGTGTGAAGCCTACTTTGAGTTTCCCTTGCTGGCCACTATAATCACTTTAATCTTGGGTATTAGGCACAATACAGCGTAAGACAAAATGATGTTCCCGATTTCAGTGTCTATTTATATCATTGTAATGATATGTAAATGACTGAGATTACACACACAGATAGAAAAACTCTAAAAGTTTTTCCTGTCATATTATAAATATTCTATGTGCTATCCACGTGTTACACGACACACATCTAGTCTATAATCAAGTTCCTGCCACACTCTTCCTAGCAAGTCAGGGTCCATAAACCTTCCTGTTCAAAATGGCACAAAAGACATTCAATTTTGGAGAATCACGTTCATATTGCAAAACAGCATGTGACTTTTCTGTTGCATGCACTGTTGTAACTTTTCACAGAAAGATGCCCTCAATCCCAAGTCTTTTGGTTTCAGAGCTTGCACCAGCTGTAGACGATACGGCTTCATGTCAAGATGTTTCCATGAGACTCGTCAGAGTGTTTTCTGTTAAATATAGTTTTCTAGATTTGCCAGAAGGTGGTGGTTCAACCCCAAATCTTGTTTGGAAATGCCACGGAACAAGCATGACAGACTTATTGGTATGAAAATCAAGAATACAGAACGCTTTCTGCTGTCCAGTGGTAGCCATTTTCCTCACTGTGACTAAACTTCCTCCTGGTGGCCGACAGCGCAACTACTAGTTTGCAATAGAAAGAACTTTTTGATATTATATTCCATAAAAAAATTACGTATGCAAGAAAAGCTCATTACCTTTTGTATAAGAAATGAACGAAATCAGGAACATCATTTTGACTTATGCTGTATAAGCCAGCCTCCATGGAGTGGTTAGCACATTGTGCTACGATGCCAGGGGTCCCGGGTTCTAATCATGGCCTGGGCATTGATGTTTGTGAGTGTGTATTCATCAATTTCGTCATATCATCACTCATCACCATCTTCGCAAATTAGCCAAAAGTGGCACAAGAAGCATAGTAAAGTAAAGCAAATCACTCAATCAAATCAATAGTCACAATATAGAAAAAATATAATCCGATGTACGCGAAACACAACTGTATTTTCAGACGGTGACCGACTGCTGTATTGTGCAAGGACTGAAAGGAAAACAGAAAAACCTTGAAGTAAAAATAAAAGAAAACTACATTAGCACTTAATAGCTGCCCCCCCCCCCCTTTTTGCTTTAGTAGTTTAAAACCCAAAACAATGGGTTTTGTCTGATTATTCAAGGACTCTGTTGTAATTTATGAAAAAAATATCAAGCTTTCATTTTAAGAGCAAAAGTAATTTTTAGGTCATCAACTTCTGAGCGCTAGTTGTTAAGTGATGTATGTACACTATAACAAGTCTGCTGCATGTGTACTTAATTGTAAACAACAGATAAAGAAATAAATCTCTTTGCAGAGTCTCGACTGAACGAGTTGCTGGAGGTTGAAGCTCACCAGCCACGCCCTTCAGTCTCACAACTCATGAAGGAGGAGATGCAAGAAATATGGGAAAAAATATTTGATGTATGATTTTGTTGTGTATATATGTGAACCACTTTGTATTATAAATTATATTTTGATAATGAAATTATATACTTTTAACAGATTTTTTTACGTATTACCTTTTATTTATTAGATATATTCAGAATTTGCCAATACAGTGAAACCTCGATTTTACAAATTTCAAAAGACGAAAGTGAAAAAATTTAATATCTGTAAATATAAAGCCTGGGAAAATGTTATAATTTTGTGCTCTACTAGGACCATGAGGATTGAATGTATAATACAGGAATGTAAAATCGGGTTCCATTGTACTAATAGTATACAAGATGAAGTGCACTAAAACCAGTTAGTATTAATACTCATACCATTTTCATTAGCGTCTTTATTGTTTCAGTCTTCTTTTCAGACCAATCTTCATGGAGTGGTTAGCACAGTGCACGATGACGCCAGGAGCCCTCAGTACAAACTCTGACCAGGGTGTGGGTGTTATTTGCGAGTGTCCCTTCATCAGTTTCATCATATTATCACTCATCTTCGCCATCATCCAAAAGTGGCAGAAAAGTAAAATAAACCAAATCAATCGTTCTTCTTTTCAGGTTGTGCATATTTTATTGTATATCTTAGGATTTGATTTGATTTTTGTTATTTACTGTTGCTTTTCTGCTTTGATATGAAATTAATGCCCAGGTCAGGATTCAAACCCGGGACTCCTGGCATTGTAACATGCTGTGATAACCACTCCACCACAGATTTCATATCATGGGAGAAATAAGGGTGTGGTAAGGAAAAAACAATCGATTTATATTGTCTTTTGCAGCAGGTACAACAGAATATTGTTTCCATAAATTGCCCTTTACACCATAGGGTGTACTACTTTTTATCATGATTATTGTGACTAGTCTAACATTTTCTTTCAAACAAAACACTATTAAAATATTGAAATGAATACTCACTTATGTATGAAACTCATTTCTATGCTGTTCTATAATTTTGGTGTGGCTTCTAAAAGCATCATTTTTGCTTTTGTACTGTCAGCTGATGACTAAGGGCCGGTTGCACCATCTCCGCTTAAAGTCTTATCCCCCACTTAACACCATTTTGCGGTTGTTCAATGTCCGCCTAACGTTACCTAGCACTTAAAGTTCCGTGTAACGTAAGTGGCGGTCGGGGCTCCGCCTAACGCGTTAAGTGCCAGGTAAACATGGAAAAGCAGTACACTGTGCAGCCAACAGATAGGGGCAGCACCTAGTATAATCTGTGTTTACACTTTTATAGTTGATAAAATGGCAAAGTCTCGATCAGCTGTTGCAAATTGTGAAAGTTTGCTGCATGTTTTGCATTACCAAATAACAGCAAAAAAAAAGGCGGATTTGTTAATTACCCCAGGAACGGCAATAAATAAAGCAACGTTTGTAAATATATGTGTAGAAATGAATATTAGATGGTCATTTTCGTGTGTGTTCCGAAAATGTTGTATATTGATATTAGCATTAGCAGTTTCACTGTAATTTCGTATGTAGGATTTGAGTGCATGCGGGTACAGAAAATAAAACCAGGTTAAAGTAATGCGTTTGATGCTTGCAAAATTGTATTGAAATGCCGTTCCAAATAAATGAATGTGTGTTTGCTGTAACATTTTTTTCAACCAAACGCAATACACGAAATGTACACCATGCATCAGTTGCTTTTTCGCAATCCTGGTAATTTGTAACCGTCGCCATTGGTGTGAATGTAACATTGCAAATAAACAAGTAATGTGTTGTTTCCGAATAACAACTGACAAAGAATGCACGTATAATATTTAGCAGTAGCTACTCTTACCGTCCAGTTCATACATATGTACGTACAAGGAACAATTTCCGAATGGTGGTGTGTTTTTTACAAACACACACATTTACAATAATAACCTTGCAAGAAACTACATACCTAGTAGTACATAAGACGTAATACCAATCTTTTAAGAAACGAATACGTTGTATATGTGTGATTTTGTATGTTAACTTCCAAAATTGGCAAAAAAAAGTTTACTGTTAACAAGCATCCTTACGATGTTGACATGCATGTACAAGGAACAATTTCCTACTGGTTTTGTACCTAACCTAACCAACCCTACCGTAATATTCATGGGAGAGCATAAGACGTAAATGCCAAAGTTTTTTTTTCGGTATTTACTACTTAGAGGAAACATTTTATGCGAAGTAACATATTTTTAATTACATTGTGCGAGATTTTGTACTTTAACTTTAAAACTGGCAAAGAATAATAATAATAGAGACAGGTACAGCAGTATCGTTACGGCGTTGATACGTATATACAAGGAACAATTTCCGAATGGTGTTACGTTTCGTAGATACAAAGAAAATGCACCATTGTAATAAACCTTGCACGAATCTACATGCCTGAAGATGCATAAAACGTGCACTCAAGTTTTTTCTGATTTTTTTTTTTAACATTCATATGCAATACACATGATCTTTTATTTGATTTTTCAAAATAACTGGCCTAAAAAGACGAGCGGTTAGGGGCAGCATTAGCACCTTGGGAAATACATGCTAACACCACCAAACCTGGCCTGCCTAACCTATCCACGTAGGCATATAATAGCATAAATAAGCATGTAAATAGGTTTGGCAAATTATAATTTGTTTATTTAAGCTATTATATACATACGTGGATAGGTTAGGCAGGCCATGTTTGGTGTTGTTAGCATGTATTACCCAAGGTGCTAATACTGTCCCTATCCGCTCGTCTAAAAAGGACCACAGCTTGTACATATGTACAATGTATATTTTCCTGGTGAATATTACTGTTTTTTGTAAAGAAATATATACGTTCTTGCATTGCACTAGCATATAACGTTGCACGAAACTATCTATTTGAAAGTATATACAGCCTGGAGTTTCTTCTTTTTTCTTAAGAATAAAACATGCATACATACAGTACTACGGTACTTTACATTACTATTTGATTCTTCCTTTTGTGCTAAGATGATAGTAATTCCCAAAATGTACCTTGTACATGGAACCGTTGATTAACGATTTTTTTTTGTGCTATTCGAATTTGTTTTGAATACAAAAATTTAATTTTCATCTGCATCGTTAACCAACTTTCACAAAAGCTGCATTATAAATAAAGAAGAAACCTATAAGATGGTCAACGTTGATAATACTAGTACTCGCTATTCGCTAAAGAAGGGGTTACGGATTGATAAATTATTAACAGAAACAAATGATAAATTAGTAAGAGCAGAATAGAAGATTGCTCTTCTCATTCCGTATATTTACACAAACTCAGATATGTCAGCCTTGCACTAAAAATTGAATAAATGTAACTTGCATTTGTTACGACTTCGTAAAATTTTGGTCACTGTTTAGTAGTGTTTAATATTTTTAAAAAAGTGACCGTATGTCTTACTGAAAGATAAGACGAGGAATATTCTTTTTTGCATTATGTTAATTGGAGTACGTGAAAAATAAATTGAAAATTTTGTAAGCTTCCCACTACTTCGAAAGATTACTGGTTATATTGCATCATATAACATACATTTGATATTATATGAGAGTATGACACATGCATTACCTACTTCTATCAGCTGTTTCATTTTATTGCAATAAATATTTAGTTTTTTTAAACATATTTCAGTTGAAAAAGCATGCATTTGGAATTGACAAGCAGATATTAGCACGTAATAAACAAACAAAACACAATCGAAAACACAACTTTCTCCAGTTTCTGTTGCCAGGCCGTACGGCAAGCAGGAGAAAGTTCCACCTTACAAGGCCGAGGATAAAAATGCTTGGTGCAACCCACCGCCGCCTAAATCTCCCGCCTGTCGTTATCCAGCACTTTGTAAAGTGGCAGATTGGGTGGCGATGGTGCAACTGGCCCTAAGGCTGTGCAATGTCTTGCTATATCAGTATAGACATAAAGCCAATATTTTAAAAATATTGAAGCACCAATATCATTGCTATCGACAATATTTTCGGTACTTGATACATATTTGTCTTAATGTCACAACTCTTAACAGTGACTATATATTGACACCATATTTTTTTTTACAGATTACTATTGGAATTTGGAACAGTTGTTACAGCTAATGCAGCATCGTTTTTTTTAACCAAATACATGCTATTATTTAACTTAGATGCTGGCCGTCACACCTGGGTATTGTCACTAATGCCATCTGTGGCACCCCTGGTCACAAGAAGTGTTGTGACTTTAGGAAGACCCTGTGTATCAGAGATAATGTTCTGAGATCATGTTTTGAGTGTCATAAGACTTGACGTATGTCAGTAGCAATAAAGTAAGTTTAATTTCATTCTCTATATTTGGGGGGAGGAGTGGGCAATTTCCCGTTGGAAAGAAAATAACCATCATTCCACTAGAAATCATTTTTCTTTCTCTGAAAGTATTGGCAGCAAGTGTGCAATTCTTGCCACGAGAATAGAACATATCAAGCAATATTCCAGGTACCGTTTTGGAACAATCACGTCCCAGCATTGTCTACGTGGGGGCCGGCATGGTTCAAATTGCGTAAACAACATTATTTTAAAAACTTTATTCTTCTACTTGATAAATGAAAATTAGGTTTCTACAACCAAAGGCATACAGCCTAGTTTATACTGAAGAAAACTAGATATAATTTTTAACTAGCATTCATAGTATCAGATATATTTTTAAAAATCGGAATTTTTAATTTTTAGCCAAACAAGAAAAGCACTTTACAGTACAATATGTTTTTATCCAAAACTATTAGCAGTAAGTGAGCAGTTCTTGCCATAAGAATGGTACACATATCAGGTAACATGGAGGTAATGTCTTGAACCCTCACATCCCAGTGTTGCCTACGTGGGGCAACTCTTAAATGAGAATATGTTTTTTTTTTCTTTTTCGACATAGGCTTGTAGCCTACACTGTACGGAAGAGAATAAGTTTTAATTTATAAGTCAAGCATTCATAGTTACATAAATGCAAAATTTTATGAAACTTGAAAATTTTAAATTTCCCGCTGCAAAAAAGCACAGCTTTTACATTAGAGAATATTTTTTTTCCTCCAAAAGTATAATCAGCAAATGTGGAATTTTTGTCATGAGAATGGAACACACATCAGGAAATATATATGGTTTCAAACCCTCACACATGCTGGCGTTGCCTATGTGGGGACCCGATGAAATTTATCATTTCTTTAAAAAAATATTTTTTTACTTTCTTGTTATATTTGGTAAAGAAAAATGAGGGTTTTGGACTACAGGGTTGTAGCCTAATATTTTTTGAAGAAAACTATGTATCATTTGTCAGTCTAGCGTTCGTAGTTTTCAATATAAAAAAATATTACTCAAATCTTGAATTTCAAACTTGAAAATGCTCCTGGCGTTCAGGAAAATCAGCCCCGAGATCTAGTCAAAAATAACTATTTAGATCACTTCATGAACAGAGCACATTAACTTGTTTGAGACCTACACGAATCATACATTTTTCTGACGAAAGACCATTCATTGCAAGTTGTGAAAGCATAGCTCATACATATACAATAGTAAAGAATTAAACCAGATCCAAAAGCCCAAATGCAGAAACCCTAGGAAAAACACATGGATCACAAGGCATAAGTTTAATTAAACATTGCTAAATGACACCCTGAGTATTGGAGTCTCAAATTCTAGTGCAGGGGTTCCCAAACTTTTTTGTTTCACGGCACCCTTACGGTTTCAAGATTTTTCTGCAGCACCCAAGTCAGAATGTAGACCTTGCAATGTTCAGTGTGAGATTACTTGCCTTAAGTTAAAAAATAACACCTATTTCAAATTCAGAAACATTTTGTGTGTACAAAGTACTAAATAAATAAGCACATATTTGGAACAATATCATCATTTCAGTGAAAATATTGGAACATTTTGCGGCATCCCTGGGTGCCACGGTGTACACTTTGAGAACCTAGTGTACAAGATGAGCCAAAAGCCACGATTGGATATTGATATATTTATGGCTAAACCATTACCACTTTGAACAAATACAGATGCTTTAAAATTGTAATAATTAAAAGTTGTTCACAATATTGATTAACATTAATGGCATTCCACTCCAATTATAAGCATCAATTACTAGTTTTGATTTTAAATATTTTTAAAAATTACGTTAGAATATAAAATTATGTTATGTAATTACGTATTTTTTCATAATATTGGTTCAAAATCAATTTTTTCATAACTTATGGGACAATTAAGACTGTGAGTGTTGCAGACCCTGCGAACAATCAAAACACCAGAAAAGTATCAGCCATTATCAGTAAATAAAATCCAACCGATACTGATATATCAGCACCAGTATCAGCTCAGCCCTAGATGCATTATTATTAGCGTGAAAGAAAATGCAACAAGATACATCAAACAGTGAAATAGGACAAGAATACAGACTGATCCACTGAAGTGTAGAGACCGCTGCATTAGTGTTTGCACTATTGGCGGGCACTTGCGGCTGTATGTCGGCACTGTAGACTGTCCATGAACCAAGCATGCAAGTTTCCGTAACTAGTTTATTGAATTACCAATTTATTTAAGAACCGCAGTAGCTCAATTGTTAGGGTGTCCGATTAACATGCGAGATACCCAGGTTTGATCTCCGGCATGGGAGAACTGGAATTTTTTCCACCTGTTCAAGCACCCACCCATTGTCCTATAAAGTGGGTACCTGGACTGAACTCTGGGGGATAAAGGTGGCCAGGGGTGTAGTGCTGATCACATCACCCCCACCTTTGGCGTGATCAAGGAAGTGTGGGGCCCACACCCCCTATATGCCTTTATGGCATGGTGCAAAGCACAGGGAAGCACTTTACTTTTACTTTACCAATTTATGGAAGAAGGTGCTGAAACTGGCCACCTTCTTCGTCCACACATTTTTGACACCTCTTGATGAAGTTACCCCTAACTCGAAGCATGGAACTTTCACACCAGGGAATATTATTTCAATTTGCCTTTGAACTTCATGTGCCACATATGAATGATAAATACACATACATTGTGCAGTAGAAAACATTTGCTGAGCCATAACACATTTTGTGGTTGAATACACTAGAAAAAACACAATACATAACAAGCACGTATCACTTCAGTTTCCAGACTAATAAAGAGGCCACATAATATAAAACAAGGACCCTTATCACTTCACAGTCTCGTCTACTTTCAGGACCTCCGTAAAAAAAAAACAAAAAAAAAACATTTTTTTGCCCCCTCACCAGCTTACATTAGTGGGTGTCTTAATCAAGATGTATCAAAAATGTGTGTACATCAAATGCAACATCACGTTATTAAATAATTACAGAAGTTGTTGTGTGTTTGCTTCATTGACTAGCGCAAACACCAAAGCAGTGGTCTACACTTCAATGGATCACATTGTATTTCACAACGTGCATTGCAACTGCTGGCTCCTGGTGCAAAAACCTGACTCTTAACCACAGTATTGGAATAGACAAATTATTACAACAGAACGTATGCGAGGAGGATGAACATTCGTCTCTTTTTACATCAATTTCGCTTGAAATTCTAGTATCCAATCGTGACTATTGACCCACGGTACAGCTAGTTCAGTTGAATTAGCATTGGTGCTGCTTATAGAGCCACAGTGGTTTGGATGACAAGCAGGAGACCAGTGCTAGATTCTCGGGTGGAAATTTTTCCGACAAAGATTACTTCATGACTCACTCGTTCGTGTCTCCAACGCTTAAGCTATTACAATGGAATATCATTTTAATGTGACAAGCACATATGTATGTAAAATATCCGTCCTGGCAGTATCAGTCCACAATCATGTTTCATTTTCATATACCACTGTACTGGTAAGATAGACTAAACTACATTTTAACATGGATATAATGATTATGTTTACTTTTTAATTTCACTGCGTATTTCATCTCACGATCCATATTTGAGGGCCCGCTACCACAGACAAATTATGGTTATATGTGTACTACTGGGCTTCGAGCGTACACCTGTTTTTGTCTGTTTGAGAGTGTACTGCTCGTTATTCGCTCGAGTGAGGTTCTCAATTCCGTACTCTATCTAGTATGAACTATTTGGCACTCGAGCGAAACACACTTCCTGCATCACGCTAGTCCCTACATATAAGTACATATTGGAATTTGGAATAGTTGAAAAAACTGCGCCCACCCAGCGTCGAATAACATGGGTACCTGGGGGAAACCCTGGGGGGTAAAGGCGGTCAGGGGCGTGATGCTGATCACATCACCCCCACTCACGACCGGATCAAGAAAGTGTGGGGCGTTACCCCCACACCCCCTATACGCCTTCATGGCGTGGTGCTAAGCACAGGGGAACACTTTACCTTTTTTTTTTTTTTGAAAAAACTAATGTATTATTGCTTTTCAACCAAATACATGCTATTGTTTAACATCTGTTAAAATGAACTAATTTAGAACTACTTCATCTATCTCTCTCTCTTTTCTTCCTTCTTTCTTTCTCTTTAGGGGGGGGGGAAGAAAGAAGGAAGGAAGGAAAGAAAGAACGAGCTTGTTTTCTATCACTTTTGGCAAATCACAACCTCAAGGGTGAGTGATAATATGATGATATTGATGGACACTCAAAAATAACGCCCCAGCTGGGCTTCAAACCTGCACCTCTGGCATCGTAGTGTACTCTGCTAACCCACGGAGATCAGCTCTACATAAAGTGGCTCCGGTCTCACCAAGTCTTTAACAATGGGTACCCGTGAAATAAAGGCAGCTGGAGAATTGTGCTGATGACATCACCACCACTACATAGCTTACAGGAACTGAACTTACCACATTATTTACAACTTGTAAAAAGAAGTTATGTGATGCCAGTTCATCTATAAATGTACGGAAAACAACTCCCAAAATATTAACAAAATGTGCATCCAGAAAAAATTAATTACTCCTTTAATATAAGCACAAATTTTACAACAAGAGATTTATTTCAAATAAAAATACCCAATAGGTTAACTGAAGTTAACAGTTATCAAAATCACATTTATTTAAGGCTAGTAAGCTGTTTACAATGGTACAATCAACCAACTGCATTTTTATATATATATTTATGTATATTTTGTAATAGAACAGAGTCAGGAGGGGAAAAAAAGAAATTCATTGAAGAAGTTTTTTTTCTTTTCTTTTTACCAACACTGAGTTTATCTGTATTTTCATTTCACATCTTGTATTCCTGTAATAACAATTGTCCTGGCAACAATGCTATGGTGTTAATTATGCTGTCTTGCCCATAACAACTTGTCTGTAGAAAAAACTTCATATAATTACACATGCATATCCCACACACGAAAAAAAAAGTTGTGAACTGACTCAAAGTTCCATGATTAATATTCACAGAGAATTTTGTTTTTGACCCCAAAAAACAGGATCTCAAAAATTCTTTACTTCTAGCCATGGGTGTCTTGGGGCAAATACCCCTCCCCAACCCCAAAAAATTTCCCCCTCACAATGTCCTCAGAGGTGCTTTGCGTGGATATGAACCCTATGTACACAGAAATCTTCACTCATCAAAGTTTTGGGACAGCAAAAAATTGGCAGCTAAATTCTCGTTCTTCTCACACGCGAAGTAAGCCTGGACAACCAAGTGTTCTGGGAAACCAAGTGCTTTTAACTGGAAAGGAAAAAAAAGTAAATATGAACTGCAAATATTGCACTTCTCATGTAGACACTTTTCTTGTTTGCATAATCATGGTCGCACCCAAGAAGAAAAATGTTTAACCCTCCGTCAGACTTGTGGATGTCCAGTAGGGGTGTGCGGAACAGAATTTTATTGGTCAAGATGAGATTTTTTTTTTTTATCCCAATGTTCAGGATGGGAAAAATTTGCAATTTTTAATTGCAATATTCACACTGTGAATATCTAATTCTATACATATTTTCTCCTTAAGAGATTGTTTTTTGCTTTTGTGGAATGAAAACTAACAATTTCCAAGAAGTTTCAGCCACTTACAATGCAAAACACCCAAAAATTACCCACTTTTTAACATGACCATTTGGAATTTCCCGACTGTTTAGGATCCCAAAAAGTAGGGAAATCATTTCCTAAAGTCAGGATTGGGACAGGAATTTTTTTTCCCCCCAGATCCTGGTACCGAATTTTAAGGATCTCACACACCCCTACTGTCCCATCCCGCACACCTGTGTCACCCATCAACATTCATTTCAAGATTGCAACACTGATTTATACTGTGCATATATGCTTTTGTGTGGCTGAATGTTCTTTCTTTTTCTTTGTTCCAAGCTCAGCTGGGGCTTAGAACAAAAATAAACGTTCATCACACAGGCGCAGTATAGTTCGCACTGTAAGTCATACTTTAAATTAGGGATGGGACAATATGAAAATTTGGCTGATACCGATAATCTACTGATCAGATATAAAATTCCAAATGATCTTTGAAGAACCTGAGTGGTTCATTAATCTCCTTAACTCTTTCGCTGTGGTCGTCGCTTTTATGCACAGCACGCCAGGTGCCTTACTCTGCGGAAGTCGCATTATTGTGAGTTCATACTTCTACTCGCTGCGGATGTTGCATTTTCGAAGTACGTCGCTTTTAGTAGCCTTCTGACATCTGTTGATAGTATTTTGAACTATTTGAACTTGTAGGTTTGTTTTTATCCGTATGATGTCGCTAATTTCGCCTCCGTTTAGAATTCTTTGACATACGAGCGTTGAGTGCTCTGACATGTGTTTCAAATGCTTTGACATACGAGCGTTGAGTGCTCTGACATGTGTTTCAAATGCATGTTCGAATGTAAACAACATGGCTTCGTCAAGTCATCAACACTTGTCTGATAATGATGTTACTCAACTGTTATTTGCCGACTCAGAATCAGGTGAATTAAGTTGAGACGATAATAGCGACAGTTTTTATGAGACTTCAAGTGGTGACAGTGATTGTGTAGTGTCTGATGAAGAATTTGTACTGCCCTCCGTAACATCATGGAGCAGAGTGCAAAACAGCATTGATCTAGGTGCGGGAATTTCAACATTTTTCAAAATATAATACCACCAGGGACTACAGAATGGTTTTACAGTGCAAGGAATGACTTTTGTAAGTTCTCTCTCATATATAATGCAATGTAATTGTGAAAACTATTTTTTTATATAAAAAAATACATTTTCAAATTTAATTACGCAGCCAAGGGATACTGTGTGCCAGAGAATTTCGCAGCGAAAGAGTTAATAAATGTTTGTTTCGAGGTGACTGCAATGAAAAAAAGCTGCACATCTACATTACTTTTTTAAAAATTAGGGCATGGAGACTATCCATAAACATGAGTGCAAATGGTAGAATTTTGCACTAAATTATAAGATATTTATAGATGGATTGGTAAAATTATCGGTAATTTTACTGATACCTATGTCCTTATATGCCTCTATTGGCCCATAGAATAGAGAATAGAATAGTCTTTTATTTTCTACTGAGCGATGTTCAGCCTAGAGCTGCTCTACCACCTAACTCAGGATTAGGAGTTACAAAGTAAGATTACATGTGAGAAGAATTTTAAAAAATTGGTTTAAAATTAATAAGATACATGAAAAATACCGATAGAATACTGATTAATGTCTCCCATCCCTACTTTAATAAAGTTAAAGGGTTGGTGACGTGTTTCACCCATGTAACCAATTATACCGTGCGTTCATTTCGATCTTCAGCCGAGAGATCGGGAGAAGCTTGGCGGGCGGCGCTGACGGAGATGCTGACATTTGCACCCTGTAATGCCCGCTTATTTTTATGGACTATGCAGACATTTAATTAAATATTGCAAATCGAGCACTAACCTGTGTTATAAGAGTACGGTTTTAATTTTAGTAGCTTAGTGGCTGTATGTGCTGATGATTTTGACACCAATCTCCTGTGAAACACGGCGTAGAGGTTTGTTTGGAGAACGTTCTAACGCTGCACCAATTTCATCGGAGTTTTGCTTCGGTTAAAATCCTTCGTCTTTGCTTAGGTGTTTTAAAATTTAACGATCCAGTTTCTCATAATTTAAGGACAAGATGTCTAACTGTATCTCTATGTGGAGGTGAAACGCCTGGGAATTTCTGTACAAATTGCCTACACATGTCTCGACAAGTGTCTGTTTTCACGTAAGTGTCATACATAAAAATTCTTTGTTCTAACGTGAACCTTGCGGCTGGCATTCCAATCATCTCACTGACACAACACACATACACATTGCAATAACACAAACAAGTAACGGCAAGTAACCAAGAATATCACTCTTGCGCACAGTACATCTGCTTGCCACTATATTCACAGCTCTGTATTAATCTACTCGCGAAGGAACAAAAAACTCGAGCTTGGAGATTTTGGATTGCAAGGAAGCTCACGAAAACCATTGACTTTTAATGGTTTCGTCTGGAGCGTAATCTTGATACAGTGTTGCACATTCGAAACCTCCAAACGATCCTCATCGACACAAAACTCTTTCAAGGATATAAACTTAAGCAGGACGTTACTGGTCAAAACTATGATTAAAATGTTTTATTATCTGTGGCTCTTAACATCGTTTCTAAAGCGTATTTATTTGTGTATATAAGGGCAGAACTTGGATGAATTACAGAATAACTTTTGCGTGTTATAACACAGGTTAGTGCTCGCTTTTTGCAATATTTATATAAATGTCTGCATATGTCCATAAAAATAAGCAGGCATTACAGGCCGCACATGTCGGCATCTCCGTCAGCGACGCCCGCCACTCTTCTCCCGATCTCTCGGCTGAAGATCGAAATGAACGCACGGTATTACAGAAAACTGCGCACATGTCACAGGGTTAACAAATGGAATGCTCTCAAATTGCAATGATTCTGCCCATTTCAAGGATTGTTCTCGGCTATATCGAACTATTTTTAAACAAAAAAGGTTATGATTGAAAAGTTGGAGATGGGCAGTAAACTAAGGAATGCTTTATCGTAAAAGGCTGTCTGTAAGGCACGACACAGACACCTATCTCTGGGAAAGTTTTATCTATAACCTTTTACAACAAAGCATTCCTCACATTGCTACCAATCTCCAACCTTATATTTCAATCTTGTAAACATTTTACCTTATAACTAGGGTTAAACCGATGCTCCTATCAATTCTCAGAGATATGCCAATGCTTAAAAATTGTAACTATTAAAAGTTGTTTAAAATATTAATATTAGTGTATAAGTATTGCATTCTAATTACAAGAATCAATTTATCCATGCCTTACTTCAAAATATTCAAAAATTACATCTGAATATTAAAATACCTCTTGCGTAAAATGAAGTTATTGGTGCAAAATAAATAGCAACTTTGAATTTTGCATAATATACAGGATAACTAAACTCCGCAAAAATGTCACATAGCAATATTGCAGACAACATGACAGAATGAAATGCAGGAAAAGTATCAGCCTGTATCAGTAAATAAAACCCAACCAATGGTTTCCAATAGAGATACCTAGAGGCATGCATATTTAGTTTTTGACAGACACAAAATGTGAAATAATACATTGTAATATTATTTTTTTATGATTTTGAAAGGTGTAAGGTGCATTTTGCTACCATGTTTTGTCACGAGATGAACTGCAAAATGCAAAATAAACTAAAAAAAAATTGGTTTATTTGCTGATGTGACACTTTTTGAGGCCTGAATTATCCTGCGAGTTATGCAAATTGCGGAGAATTGTTAAATTCTGCTGTAAATATTTGAGAAGCTAAAATGGTCTCCTTTACACAGGAATAAACTTAATACTCGGATAATTATATAAATATGCTATTAGAAGTGAAATATTAATTTTGTGTAATAAGGATAGTTTTTAAATTAAATTTAGGTTTATATTCATTATTTTAACACTAAAATGCCATTTTATATACACAGCTTTGGATCCAGAAAATATCTGGCTCTACAGAGACCACTTGTGTTGGCTGATATATTTTATGTTTAAACTAAAATAAAAAAAAAGCTAGTTTCAGAACAATGCACTTGTTCACGCAAATACCATTTCTACGTAACACAGCATAGACTCACCCTCTCAATGGCCTCTTTGTCTTGTGGAGTGACTTGAATTACACCAGGTGGGAAGAGGGTCCCAGCACCCTGACCCGTAGCCTGCCCTTGACCCCCAGAGGTTGGAGTAGCACCTCCTCCTTGGGTGGCTGGTGCAGGGGTTCCTGAACCTAAAAAAATTAGGACCTTATTAATATTACAATTGAGATTCCACCACAGCTTATTTTCATGTTCACGCAAAATAATGTTCTTGTCAGGACTGGACCTACAGTTTAAAGTGGAATCTGAATCACATCTCCACCAGGTATCAAACCATGACCCCTTGATTACAATGTGTCAACACTACCACTACACCAACAGGGAGGCTCGATAATGCTTCTTGGAAAGAAAGATGTGGTAGCTAATTATTATAATGAAATAAGTACCCAATTGTGTACAAAACTGGCTTTTAAGAAGTTCTATTAATTTCTACAGCCACTGTTTCCAAGAGGGTGTGGCATTGAATTGGGCATCAAAATTAACAGAATCTCTTAAAAATTAGTTTTGCAGTTAAGTTAGTGCTTCATTTTAGTGTGAAGATAAAGTCCTTGTTCTTCATGCTATGAAGGAGGTTAGTAAAACTTACTTTCAACATGATTATAGTTAACTCCCTGCCTTTTCAAGGTTTCCCATGCATTTTGAAATGCATTTCCAGACCATTCTGGAATGTTGTAACGTATTTACAGTATATTTTTAGAGGGGAAATAGCACTGGCTCTAACTGCAAGATTTTATTCAGTTTGGTTTTGATTTAGCATTGCATTTCCGCCACTTTTGGTTAAACGTGTCGATGAGAATGTGTGATGGTATGATGAAATTCATGAAGGGTCGCTCACAAAGAACACTCATACCTAGGCCAGGATTTGAACCTGAAACTCACTGTCATTGTAGGAGAAAACCAATAACCAATAACCACTCCAACATGGAGGTTGGCTCTGGCTGCAAGAGCAAAAGTTATTTCTTTCCAGATACAAAATGCCTGTTATATCAAATTTGCATTTACACCAATATTTTATATTTCTTGACATGTCTAGGTTTTTGAGAATTTTTTTAATATTCCACGCCCTTTACACCCATATGGCAAGTTCCTCCTCAGTGGGGAAAGTGCCATAATACAAGCCAGGGATATGTTAAAAAATAAATATTGATTTAGTTTTGTAATACTCTAGCAAAAGCTATGTTTGAAGCCATGCTGGACCTTTTGCCTGTGGATGCAAACGGGCATATTCAGAAAGAAATTTTGGAGGAAGGGGGGGAGGTTCCAACCAGGAATGACCATCCCCCAAGTCCAATGACATGTTCCCCCCTCTATGATAGTATGAGGATAGTTGTTTTTTTTTTTTTTTTGTTATTCTTGGAATCATAATTTCAGAATTGAATGTCTGTTGACACTACACTTACTTTGCTTACTGTACCAAAATAGTTTCTCACTGAAGTCAGATTACTACCCAGTGTGAAACAAAATAAGAAAAAACTTTTAGTGGATGTTACTTTCAGAATCCACAAATCGTGCACACACAGAATTTTCTATACCTGCCACATCAAGTGTCTCATTGGGAAGTATGCTGAATCAACCTCCTTCCATAACACTGCTATAATATTTCAAATTCTAAAACATTACATCATGCCTTCCAGAGCATTCAAGTTAATCTTCGTATGGTTTGCTTTTCTGTTGTCCAGATATCTGTGATGTGCTCCACAAGAAATTCTCTCAACATTAAATTTTCCAAATTTGGAAAATCACAGTGATTTTTTGAGGACGATGGGTTTTTAAAACAACTTTACAGCTGCAGGTATTGTATTTTTGGTGCAGCATGGTATTATTCATTACATCCAAATTTTTGTGGCATATGGGCACAATGGCTGCATTCTCAGTTTGTCAACATGACAAACATAATTTATAAATGATCAAGTCAAGTCAGGCCCGCTGGCCTTAAATACAAGGTGAGCCTAAAAGAAATAGATTAAATGCTTCATGAATCGAAAACGGCTTGTCTTATCAGCAAGCATTTAGTATAGCTTTATAGAGAAAGTCTTCAATTTACCACCTCCAATTTTCGTTTATTTTTGTAATGTCAGCATCACGTGAGAACCCTTGATGCCAGTTGAGCAATATGGCCACTAGCCAGGTAGAAAAGGCTTTCTGTGTGCTTGAATTTGCAAGAACAAATTCTGTTTCTCTTGTACGGCGTTGTTTTAGAACATGGTATGGCAAACAACCACCCACAAGGCAGTCTAGCTACGATTGGAGCAAGAAATTTGAGGAAACTGGTTGTCTGTGGGAGACTAGAACTGATATCTGTCATGTTACAAAATCTGTCACACAGAGAATATTTGTAACTTAGCCATGTAAATTTCAGGACACACTCTTCCAACCATGTAAGCATTTCAGCCATGTTATTAACACACTTGTTTCTGTAAAGCTTTGAAACTGTTTATGTCTTTTAGGCTCACCCTGTATAATATGAGCATTATGTAATGAATATTACAATAACTTTACTACATACCATGCCCCTTAATATTTATTGAAATTGCCCAGATATCTATGCTCTGGTGAGCTCAGAGAAGGGCTCAGTGATGAAACATTAGCTGAAAACTTACATTTGTTTGCTGGTTGAAAAACAATTTAAAAAATTAAACAAGTTACAATAATTATTTCTCTTGTAGTCTACGGTTATTACAAGCAAAAAACAAAGTTTTTTTTGTTGTGACGTTTCAGGACAAGCAGTCTCCTTTATTTTTATTGCAGATAAAAAAACAATATCACATTATTTTTTATTTAAAAATTATGAATCCCAAATATCAAATGGTAACCCACTATGGAGTTTTCTTTTTCACAAGTGGAGTAAGCCACCATCTTTAAACTTTAATGTAACGAAAAACATCAAGAAACTCTGTGAAAGCAAAGCAATGATGATTTTGAATTGCCTGATGATATTTGGGATTCATAATTTTTAAATAAAAAATGATATTTTTTTTTATCTGAAATAAAAATAAAGCAGACTGCTTGTTTCCACAGTTGAGTTGCTATATTACAACAATGTAACATTGACAACATCCATTGTATAAGTGATTCTTATTTGTTAAAAAAAAAATTAACCATTGTTATAACTGTATCTTTAATCAAACTAAAAATAAGTGTCTGATGAAGGGAGCGTGTGTTCTCCTGAAACGTAACAACAAACTGTGTTTTTATGCTTGTAATAACCGTAGACTACTAGAGAAATAAGTTACAATAAATCCTATGCAGGTAATACGTTACTTTGGTTTGCAGATACATTTATGTATCTGGACTGTACATGAACACATAAAAAGCAAATACGATATAAAGTATGTTTGGCTGTTTTGTTCTATGCTGTGTTCTGTGTTTAAAAAATGATACTATAGCTTTCGCATGAGAAAAAATCCCCAAAGTTACACATGTTGACTTTCTTGATTATTTATAAATTTTGTTCATCATCTTGACAAAGTGAGAATTCATCCATAATGACCACATGCCACTAAAACCAGGAATTTCTGAATACTTACCATGGTGCATAGACTGTTCCATAAATAAGATAAGATTATCGAGATTATGAGGGGCACTGATAACATGCGTTTCTTTAAAAGAAAAATAATTGTACAAAACACTTTTGTATCATTGTACAAAACACTTTTGTAGGCATCAAAGTAATTGATTGATATGATGTATTTTACTTCATTTTTTGCCACTTTTGGCTAATCGTGAAGATGAGTCGGTATGATGAAATTGATGAAGGGACGCTCACAAAGAACACCCATGCCAAGGTTGGGATTTCAACCTGGGAGCCCTGACATCGTAGCATTCTGTGCTAACTACTTTTCCATGGAAGTTGGCATCACCTCTTCAAAACATCCCGCAAAGTATTGAATCATTTCCCATGAAGTGATTTATCTGGTTTTCGAAACAAAGAGTGTAAGTGTGTTTTTAAGCTCACTTTATGCATGAGTAAAGGCTAAATGGGTCTCTGCGTAGCATTTTAAAGTGGCATCCGAACCACCGTGCAATGTGCCTTCACCAACATGGGGGCTCTTGAATTACAAGGTTACCACTAAGCTGGGGAGACAATGTGGGTTAATGTTAGGTCTGTATGGTTGTGGGGATGCAGTTCCCTTCCACACTTTTCACAAAACTGAAGAACTCAGTCCGTGGGAAGTGTGTCAGTACCACTCAGGATATTTCTAATGAGGTAACCTTAGTATTCGGATACATTAACAATGTAGGCACCTTGATGGGACCGCACCACAACAAATGCTCAAACACTGGGTCACTGTGAGGCTTGCAAATGTAATTTGGACTATACAGTCCACTAGAGCTTGTTTGGTTTAATGCACAGATAGGCCTACATTTGAAGTGGAAGCCAAACCGCTATTGGTCACCACCGAGTATCAAACCTAGGACCCCTTGACTACAAGGCAACTGCATTATCACGACACCATCAGAAACTGTAAAAATGATTCAGTTAAGAGTGAGTTGGAGTTGTGGGGTGTGTCCAGTATCTGAATGCTGTGGTAGAGTACTTTCGCTCACTCATACTCGATCGAACCTCCCTGCTCAAGCATGATACGCTGAAGATCAAATATAATTTCAATGTGATAGTAATTGTACAAATATAGATGTAAACATCTGTCCTAGCAGTTTCAGCCCATAATAATCTATTCATTTACATATATTGCTATGTGTTGGTAAAATAAACTAAATTACATTTTAACATGGAGATGATGACTATGTTCACTTTAATTTCAATTTCACTTTGTCTTTCACTTCATGTTGTATCTGTTTGGCGGTTACACGGAGATAGGTAATTTACTCTGATAAGCTTACTTTTCATTTTTCTGCATAAATTTTTCTCTCGATCGATTTCACCACCCGTCTGGTGGCTTCGTCAGACATGTAACAGAGTAAATTTCACTTCATAATTCATATTTGAAGGCCCACTACTAAAAATAAATTATGGTTAATGGGCTTTGAGCACATACTGATCGTTTGCCTGTTCGAGTGTTACTCCCTCAAGCAAAGACACTGTCAATTCCGTAAGACATCTCGCATCATCCATTCGAATTATTAGACGATCGAGCAAAAAGGCGATGCAGCACACTACTCAGTTGGCAATGAGATCACTCAGCTACTTCACATCCAAATAAGCTTCACTGCCCCATGAGGAAAGTTTCAGCCTACTCTCGACTAGGCCACAGACTATGGCATTGCTGGAGGGAAAGTATTTGTTGTTGACGAGATGGAATTCTGAATGATTCCAGCAGAAACCAAACAAACTCTGCATATAATTTTACTATTAATGAAAAAAAAAAGTGCATGTGTTACTAATGGTTGATCACAGACACTGAAGCCATTGAGTAAATGATCAGTCTGCTCAACAAGCAAAAACATTGTTCAGATACTGACGTACCTCTGAATTAAGTAAATTTGGAAAAGCAAGGACTGAATTTGAAGCAATGGAATTTCCTATCATGGCCAAAACTCTAGAAAAAAAAAATGGTTTCAAGGGAACATGCTTCGTCAAATAGAGTTCTCACTAACGTGGAGAAGTAATGAGAATCCATAAAAATATTCAAAAACATGAAAATGTTAGGAAATGTTAAATCTGGTTCTTGTTTCATTTTATTACACATCTGTAAACACTAAAACAGATTATAAGAGATATATTTTTAAATAAATGATTTCTCTTGGCAGGAGCCAGTGTTTTCACACTAGGGATGGACAGATGTAAAATTCATTGATCACCAATATTCTACAGATCCAATCTAAAATTCCAAGTTTCATGAACCCGAATTGTTTATTCATGTCTGTAACTAATTCTTACATATATTTACACATTAACTTGTTTCTTGATGTTCATCATTTTCTGTTCCACTTTTTTCTTGCTCAAAAGTTTATTTATTGTTAAAATATACCTATTAATTCACCTTCCCACACTTTAATGAAGGAAGTTTTTTGTTTTTACTTAATGTTGCAAAAATAAAATGCACGTTTAAACATTAACTGAACAAAACCATGATATACCAATTTATATTTATAAAATAAATGGCAAAATTTTTGCACTAAGTTAGAGGCTATTTGTAGAAATATTGGCCTAGCAAAATATAACTTGTCTGCAGATACTGAGAGAGTAATTTCATCCTATCACTACTGAAAATATACTGTAAAGAAAGCTAAAGTAAGTTAAAACAGTAGAGGATCATCTGAACATTTATTCTGAAAACCAAGGAGTCTATCCATTTCATCTATGTACTGACATGAACAGATATGCCTGACGAAGATGCCAGAGAGGTGGAAAATCAATGGCAGTTCAAAAACCACATGGAAAAGTTAACAGAGTTCATTTGAATAGATTACCTTCCCCCACATACCTGAATAATTAATATCCTTTGATATAATGTATATCAGGGAGTTTGAATGTACCGATTTATTTTACATTGTGTTTCTAGCACATTTGGCTAATTGCAAAGATGAGAATGAATGGCATGATAAGATGAAACAGGTGAAGGGATAATCACAAACACAAATGGAGAGCACAAAACACACGTCCCATTGACATTCGTGAGTCAAGGTATCAGAGCATTGTTAGTCTTCAAAATGCAGTCCAAGGTGTACTACACGGAAGGGAGGTTGACATTGGGGTGTCTTGCGAAAGTGTCACCCCTTACACCCCATCAGAGAGATTGTATTGGTTAAAATCAGTACAAAAACTGCGATGTTTGGAGGTCTTTGTTCTCACACTAAAATTAAAGTTGTAACAGGCCATTTTGTAGTGATATACGCTAGCTACTTGACTGCAAGATTTGATGGGTTTTTCAAATTCACAGTCAGTCCATTGCATCAAACTTCGACCAACTTCTTGCGACAGTACTTGCAACGTTGACAGTACATCACAATTCTTAAAGGGAGAGCATGTTCAACAATGTGCACTACAGATAAAAGAATGCCAATAATAAATTTAAACAATGTTACCAATACCACACATATCTATAACACATGAAAAATCTTTACTGGAACTTCACATAAGGATGCAATTCTTGTTGGCTGAAACAAGGACACTGTTATTTCAAATTCACACTCCAATTTAATATTCTTATATCTAGCTGTATACATTAACTTCTTTGCGTATGTTCAATTTCTTCATCTTTTCTTGTATGAAAGTTTATTTATTATTAAAAATATACTTAATAATTCACCTTCCCACAACTTAATGAAGGAAGCTTCTTTCAAACCTTTTTAAACTAACAGGAGAGTAATTACGTTTAAAAGCAAACAGAGTACAGCATACCCTTGCATATTCGGTTAAGGTCTACATTTTTGTGCATTGAAAAATCCCCAAAAATGTAGTTTAAACAACTGAATGAAATAGTAACTGAATGCATTCCTTCATGTATATTTAACACTATTTACAACGAACATCACAAACAAAACTAAAGAAATCTAGCATTCTTACATACTCTGATTTCATGTATTTGTTACCACCTCCCAGTGCAAAGTACAAGACTGGCTGTAAAGCAAGGGGTTAGTCAAACAATAAATTGTATTTTTGTACACAAAAGTCAAATACACATCTTTTTCTACAACAGTGAACGCATATCATGATGTATGATAACTTAAAACATTTGGCTTACCACGAGCATATCTCACCCCTTTGTTGTTTTGTACTGTAAATATATGTATTAACAACGTAAAAAGTAACAGAATGGAGTGATTTTTACCCAATTTGTTTGTTCTTTTCTTTTTACAGTAAACGTACGTTCAATTGGAATATCTACACTCAATTTAATTACTATTATATCTGAAAACCTTACATTGTAGAATAAAATCAATTTATTATTATAGTACTAGTATAAATAAGCTGAAGAGGTTTTGTACCAAAATATGTGTATAATATACAGATTGCAAACATGGAAATACTTCTTAAATATTAACACTTTTATTATGAATTCTAGCATTTATGGCCCCTAGTCTAACTACACACATGAACACTAAAATATGCAAGTGTATACTTCGTTTACAAGTCCAAAATAGCCTCTTCTTTAATCCAACATCTAGCTGTTCTACTGTTAAGTATTATTGTCCTTGGTTAAAGGAATACACACTTAATAATACTAAAGTAGTAGTGATGAAATTTTCAATTTGTTTAGTAAAAAATACTGTGCAACTTGCAACAGAGCTAGTTACTGATTACTACTAATCGTCTCTTAAAGACACCGGTTAAAAGAACGGTGTGCATAGATATTCTCATTCTACTAGAAATGTAATCTTATGGCTGCCTATAAGGTCACAGCAAACAATAACTCTTTTTATTGCTAAATACTGGTCAGTTAACACACTATGTACCACGTAGGAGTTCAAAGTTGTCTCAATAGCAAGTATGAAGGAAGAAAAAGTCATTTGATATGAGGAACTCTGGCAACATTTGATCACCACCTCATCGCTGGCCAATCAGTAGTTGTAGTAGTAGTTCTTTCTACATTGTTGCCACTTTCAGACAGTAAAATTTTGTATGTAATTAGAGAAATGTACATGATGGAGATTGTATGATCTCACTTATGTAAGGCTGCTTATTTGTACTCTTGGGTTAACCACAACAGGGTATAATCAAATGGGGAATTCAGTGGTTTCCTTTATAGGTTCCATATCAGCATTTGCCTCAAATGCCATCGAAGGGGGGGACTAGGAATGAGCTGATACCCATCCCATTGAACCGGAATTCCAAAGCATTGGTTGGGTTTTATTTACTGATTCATTCCATTACTTTTCTGGCATGCAAATTTGTAGTTTCCACATATTTTGCACTAATACTATGTGAAAAATTCTTTTGTGATTGCACCCCTGTGTTTTAAGTCCACTTTACGTGTAGATAGGTTAATCGGGATTGAACCTACAGTTTAAAGTTGAATTTGAACCACCATGGGACCCCTTCATTGCCATTGGATTTGAGTCTGCACCAATACCCAATAACAGGATCTTAACCACTTGTATCAGTAATATGGGATGTGAAGGAAATCTTACTAACCCATGGTTCAACATAATATTTTCCTGCCTTGGTGGCAAAGTACTCAACCAGACGAAGTTACCACCAAGTTTCTAAGTTCGAGTTCATGCTTGCATCATTTAATCTAATCATTATTCATTTTCATCATCATGATTAGAAGCTGAACTCCTAAACTAAACTTGAAACAGTCCTCTAAGAGCCAGGGTAAGCCAAGGGGCTGTTCATTGGGTGATGCATGGTCAGCGCATTGAGTCCCATCACTGCTGTTTTCTGGCATTCAAGGCTGGGTCAATGTGAAATTTGAGGGGCTCCCACCGGGAATCGAACCTGGGACCACTTGCACCAAAGGTGAGAGCACTAACAATATGACTATTTGAGAGCCTTGAAGAAGTAGAAATGCCATGTGAAGTGAAACAATGAAAAAAAATAATACTTTTTGACAAGTGATCCGTTTTGCCAGTCTTGCAAGAGTAAAGACATTCAAGTTTCATGAAACCTCTTCATATACAGGGTGTTCAGATGAAACCTCTTTGATTTAAAATTACAATTATGAGGAACTATTTGACAGACCCCTACGGTTTGTGGCATCATGTAAAGCAACTCAAAAAGTTGTTGTTGTTGTTGTGTTTGTTTTTTTTTAAAGTTCTAGGTGGGCTCCTTTCATAACCAATCACCTCTACCGATTCATCAGATGTGTGTTTTATGCTAGAACCTGACTGTTGGTGAACACCCCCAGTGGCTTGGAATGTGTTATACCAAGTCTTAATTGTCTTTACACCTGGTGGTTCCCTTTCAAATGCACGTCTGAAATGTCTTTGGACTGAAATTGACGATTTCGTTTCCGCACACCACACACACACTGTGTTCTCTCTTCTGCTGTCGTCACCGTTGCTAATAACTCAGCAATTAAAAAAAAACTGAGTTGCTTTACATGCCGCCGCAAAGTGCAAGGCTCTATGTCGAATAGTTTCCTCATAAGTGTAAGGTAATTTTCATCAGGGGAGTTTCATGTGGACACCCTGTATATGCTTTGGATATACACTTACCAGTTTCCAATGACAAAAAATATACGTATACACCAGTATTTAGCAAATACATACAGGTATTGTTCACCTAGACATATATTCAGTCTTAATCCAACTGCAAAACAAGAAAACTATCTCAATGCTAACACGAATTTGGTTCTGTTGGACTTGTAAGTACTCTGTTTGCTTTTAGGCGTAATTACTGAGCTGGGACCGTTAGCACAAATGCTCCTTAACTAATTTACACACCTGAAGCAGGCTCATTGAGCATCCGGACAAAGGCCTCCTGATTCTGTGAAATAAGTTGGAGTAAGGCCGGGTTTGTTTGGCCGATTTGTTGTAAGACTGCGTTGAGGAGCTGCGGGTTCTGCTGTATCACCTGCCGCATCTGTTGGAACTGCGGCTGGGTTCGAAGGAAAGCCAAGGGGTCTTCTGGAAGGCAACACACACACACACTGCACGCCACTGTCTTTTAAGAGTTCGCTTACACCGTAGGCTATCGGAAGTGTATGATAAAGGCTGTACTTGCATGTAGTTTACTCCTTAGCAGGGACAGAAAGTTTGCAGCAAGGCTCGAGTGATATGAAACTTTTGCTGATACTGATAACCAAGGAATGGATTTATTTGTAAATGTATATTTTTATATACACGATGAAATAAGTTATACTTTGTATTATCATTTTCCAAACTTATACATATACAAGGCTACTATAAATGATTGATTCAATTTCAAAACACTGTATTTTCCAAAGTATTGCACATACAGATATGAATGGTACATGAAAACAACTGTACACTCACCAAGTTTACATCATGACAGACCAGTTGGCAGCACAAGTACCGTGCCTGTACACAGAGAAAAGAATTCTTGTGTGTTGGAATATGTGAGATGTTCATCTCAATGCTGATTCCGGGAATTTCATCTACCACCCCAATGGAACATCAATGTTCCCCGCTACCTAAACGATAAACTTCCACATGAACAGATTGGGCATGTTGGTATGGATGAACTTGACTACCGTTTGGATGTGCGTCGTATGACCAGAGGGGCACACACAGAACATTTGTAGAATGTGAGGGAAACTTGGTGAGTTTACCGTTATTTTCATGTATCATTCATATCTGTATGCGCAACACTTTGGAAAATAGTGTTTTGAAATCGAATGAATCATTTATAGTAGCTCTGTATTAGGTTTTGGCTGATATTTTTTATATTTTAGTTATTTTTACATATTATTTCCATATTTCAGGACATTTCTCAACATATACTCCATATTTGGGCAATAACTACATGTCCGCGCGTGACCGAAAGAGTTGGGTGAATTTTTTTTGCATATAACTGACAAATTTGAAATACACTGCCATTATTTATTGCGATACTGAATGCAGTTTTAGTCAATATAAATCCACCTCAAGAGACACAACAGAAATTCACGTTCGAACACCTACAACAAGGTTTTGTTATTCATTGTTTTGCAAACAGAAAATGAAAACACATTTTTTTGTTGATTTACAATTAATGTCAATGTAAGCATACTGTATTTTACATAGCTCATGTAGTCTCTTATATTATTAAAAAGGTAATTTTTACAATTTGAAGTTCATATTTAACTCCATATTTTGGGGAATATAACTAAAAATTACTTACATATTTAGCACATTTTTACTACGTATAAATCCGTTCCCTGCTGGTAACCAGTGTAAAACTGAAAATGCTCCTTGAAGAACGTGAATAGTTCATTAATTAGTATCCCAGATGACCTTAGTAGAATTAATTTAACTTACTGGAGGGGACTGCCAGGCCTACCACCTATCGTTTTTCGATTTTTCAACTGTGAATAATTTTTAAAAAAATTGAAAATTAACTACATTATTTCCGAGGCCATTCCCAATGTTTCTGTACTGCTTTTGTTCATAAAATCATAACGTTAACTTACATAGCATGCAAAAATACACATGGTGGATCTATCAGTGGCCACTTCTATCATCCACATTCCTAAGTGATGACAGTGGCCACCATCATTAACGGAACCTTCTACGAGTAGTTTCACAGAAAAACAAGTATGTACAGCATATAAATTTGCTACTGGCTTTTTACTTCCCTGAAACATGAATATCTTTATTCTTTATAGAAATACAAGATCTGTAAACTTATTGGCGAACACTGACATGCCTATATCTCATGTAAAAATTTCATTGTAATAGTTTGTTTGGAATCTGGATATATACTAAATTTGTAAACTACACAAAAGTACGACCTTTTATTCATTCATTCCCATATTATGATCATGATAATACTTAATAAAAGGGAGTCAAGACCTAGATATACACTTGCTACACCTCACACACCCAGATATGGATTAACATTCACAAATGCAATTGAGAAATATGCTCAACTCTTAACAAGCTGGTACTGAGAAAAATATGGTTTTGTCATATGAAAACACTAGAATACTAAAGTTATATGTTTCACAATGTTCCATTGGCATCTTCAGGTAAAGGTGGATTTACATAAACTGTGCATAATAATGATTTTACTGATGGTGATGCATTCTAATTCAATATATTAAACGTTCTCGGGGAAAAAATATGTCAATAAAATATTTAGCAACTTGTATTAATAGTAATAGTTTCAAATGACTTGGATATGACAGGTTTTCATGTTTCCTACAATTGAAACCTAGTGAAAATGCAAACCCAATCAATCTTGGGCATACCATTCTATAGCTTCACAACTGGCAATCTGTGTCTACCTCGGCTTACTTTTTCATTTGTTTTACATATGTAGAATTGAATTGCTCAGGAAAATGCAGCAGACACTGTTCCCATTGGATGCACCCAGAGGTAGGCAAACACAAGATGACAGAATATTTTTCAAGTGATACACCTGAATTTCCAAATTCAGTTCTCAAATACACACATATTTTAATATTTCAAGTTCCCTCATGGAAATTTCCATTACCTTTCTTTAAAAAATAATAATAACAATGTTTACGTTTACAGTATATGTTTTTGTTGGATATAATTAATAATAAACATGCCACAGGGTTGGGCTGCTATGATTTTTTTGATTATGAAATTCCCTGACATTTCCAGATTTTCCAGTACAGAAATGAAATTTTTCCAGACGTTTATCATCATGATTTTTGCTTTCCAACCTTGTGTTTTTCAATTAAATATATAATCCGTTAATTATTATGAATATTCACTTTCACAACTTTTACTTAGCAAATTTCATTCTACACACACACAAGAACATGTGAAAATTCGAAAAGTAAAATGACAATCGGCATAAAATGTATTGGGGCTACAATCACGTGCATCTAGGCTTCAGTCTAAGGTAACAGAGGTACATTATTTTACCATAACAGATCTCCATAATATAAAAACAGAAAAAGTTCATAAACCATACATAATTTTTCATTTTCTGGTGTATTTATAGTGTCATAGAAAATGCTGCTGTTTTGCATTTATAAGTACACAGCATCTGGAGAAATTTGGATTGGATTGATTTGGTGTTTTAAGTCCACTTTATGCACAGTAAGGCTAATCGGGACTGGACCTACAGTTTAAAGTGGGATCCGAACCACTTGTGCCTCCACCGGGTATCGAACCCGGGACCCCTTGATTACAAGGCGACGACGCTACCACTGCGCCATCGGGGAGGCGCCCTCTGGAGAAATTTCTCGTTGCATATAGGAATTCTATAGGAAATGCCAACAAGACTAAGATCTATAAAATAATAAGACGATAAACTCATCTTCACCAACCGTTCTGATAATTATGATCATATTGTCGGTGGCGGATCCAGCAGTTATAGTTGGGAGGGGCAAATTTCATTCGGGTACCTGACCTCAATTGCACTGGTTTATACAAACAATACATTCTACTATAAGCAGGAACTAGGTTAGCATCCATACTTGAGAGATTACAGAGTAATTTTCCAAAAATAAAGTTCCAGGCCTGAAATAGATGGTTGAATTTCATTTGATTTTTGCTATTTAGTGTCTTTCTTCTGCCACTTTTGGCTAATCGCAACGATATGGATGAGTAATGATATATGAAACTGATGAGAGGATACTCACAAAGAACAAATCCCAGTCCTGGATTCGAACCCTGGACCTCTGGCTGGAATAAATTGCAATTATTGTTTGTCGTTATCATAATTCCTCCCACTGTCACAGTAAACTGAATGAACAGATATGAATTAATAAAGTGAATAAACAAAGAAAATTAAATTGGATTGTTGTTTTAAGTCCACTTTATGCACAGTAAGGCTAATCGAGACTGGACCTACAGTTTAAAGTGGGATCTGAACCTGGGACCCCATTATTACAAGGCGACGACACTACCACTGTGCCACCGGGGAGGCCCATATTACCAAAGAAAAGAAAACCCTATTCTTTCTAGGGGTGTCAGAGTCGATCCACTTTGAGGCATATTGCAGAGTTGTTTGGATCCAACTTATTAACCATAAAAATAAAAATCCAATAAATAATTTTCTTAACCCACTACTATAACTAGCATATAAATAAGACGTCTGAAAAATAGGTCCAGTTCCGATTAGCCTATCATGAGCCGAAAGTGGATTTACATCAAACTTCAAAAAAATATTCTCGAGTTTGTTAAACTTGGTGATAAAAGAAGGAAATTTTGAGTCTTCAAAAATATTAAGCATAATAATACGTATATCCAAATTCCTGGCAGTTGGGAGGGGTGATCGATCGCCCCTATCGCCCTCCCCATGGATCCACGCCTGCATACTGTCAAAGTACTTTAGTTATCAATCAGATATCTGGATTCCAGGTTTTACTTCGATATTCTTTCTAATATCTAGTATTATAAAAGTGAAAATTTATTACAAAAATTCAAAGGGACCATAATTTTGCACAAGACTGAGAATCGTAAGAACAAAAGAAACAAGTTTCTACACTGAATCTTTTTTGGGAATGGAATCACAAGAACAGAATCCAGAAGTGGAAGTGAACTGCTTCTTCATTTTGCAACTTTTTCTCTTGCAGACTCCAAATTGCATGTACATTCCAGACAATCTGCAAAATTCCGTTTTCCAGGTGCATCGCAACCCTGCATGCCATTATAAATTTTTGCACGGTTGCTAGCCGAATTTTGAAATCTGCAGCAATATGGTAGTTGGGTATACATTAAAATGTATTACATAGTTATTTATACTATATATATAAAAAAAGTTATTCATACTGTCAGCAGTAGACTCATGTATATAGTTCTTTAGTTAGATCACTCCGGCTCAAAAATAATTACTTTAAATCCAATCCTGCGTTAATTAATAAATTAGATGTTTTAAACTTGCATTTCAAGATGTGTAGCTTTACCTTGGGTTCACTGCTTTCTTAGCCCAACAAATAACATGTTAGCTAATGAATTATTTTCAGTTTTGTGTACCCTTGAATGCACAGTGTATTGCATTATGACTGGTTAAGACAATTTCACATGTGAAAAATTCAATAGTGGGGGAGCAATTCCATAATATTCCATAAAACTTGGTTCGAGTCTTGACTGAGCCTGCATTTCCAACTTGGTACTACCATAGAATCACTGTAACTGTATGGACAATCTGTAAAGATAATGTATACAGTTTGTACAGTCACGGACACTTCTGGGTTACAACAATTCCATTAACTTTCAATGGAATCATTACAACCCAGAAGTGTCCATGACTGTACACATGTGTCCACATACTTTTGTGGCAGGTTTGACAGACACCTGTCAAAAAATACAACTTCCTGAGAAGGGTATGGGTAATGGCCACCACTAAAACTACACAAGACACCCACAACATACAACCCTCCTCACTAACCTTCAGATGAAGCACCAGTTCCAGTTCCAGTTCCAGTTCCGGTTCCAGTTACAGGTCCCGTAGGGGTTAGCGAAGCCTGAGAACCGAGCGAGGATTCCGACTCTCTATCCTGACTGTGAGAATTGTCATCGAACATTATGCTTGGGATTCCTGTGAGGAGATACTCCACTGCTCGATCAGGGTTATTGAAACTAGCTCTAAGAGCCTGTTCCACCTAAAACAAGCATCATAACATTTAATAATTGGGAAAAGAGACATGCGGTAATATATAAATACAGAGAAACTAGTACTCACTTTATCTGCAAAACTGTTTTCTGTTCTTCATTCTATTAATTTCAGTGGCCACTGCGAAACGAGGACGGTGGCAGTGGCCACTGAAATTAATAGAACGAAGAAGAAAAAACAGTTTTGCGTATAAAGTGAGTACTGGTTTCTCCGGATTTATAACATTCAAAATAAAAACAACTTTTGGCACAGATATTAAAACAAATTATGGATGCATCGATATGAAATTTCAGCCAATATTGACAAATTTACACCATCTGGAATCAAATCTTGATTACAAAAACTAAAAACTACAGCTGAGCAGATACCACTCCTTTAGATTAATCATCCATACCAGCCTATAGCTTCTCAAAGTCTACGAGTCTAAACAACAACTCCAACTTCCATTTCACGATTCGAAATATCCTGAAAGTTTAGGAATAGTCATTATCTTTGCTACCATTGTGGGGAGAAGCAGGTTTTGCGATAAAATAATTACGAAAACACTGGTTTTGGTACATATTACGTTACAGTTCCAACGGAAAAATTATGTATTAAAATTAATAAATACTCTGAACCAGCATGCAATGTTAATTGGACATTACCCATTGTCTAATGCTTTTAACTATACTTCATTCTAACACTACGATTCGAGAGAGAACCTCTTCTCTCATATTGAGGTGAACAAATTTTATTTTCGTGATGGATGCGGTTAACGCAGCTTAGATATTGCCTACATGAAATCAAGATGAGATGACGTACCCTTGGTGAATGAAGGCACTGAGCCTTTGAAATTAATCGGAAAAAAACTATTCAATTGAGCAACGTGGAAACACAAAATTTCACTAAGGTAATTTCCTTTTGTTGCTGGTATGGATCGAACCTGACAGACATGTGATTTTACTACTACAAATATGGTGCTCTAACAAATACTTCCACAGTTAGATCATAGAATATGTAACATACATATTTTACACCAACTTTTCGCCCCTCTCATTATTCTAATAATTTAAGGGACTCCTGCCCTGAAATGAGAAATGTGAAAGCAGCAGAACAGACCGTACCTGATCTCGCTCATATCCCATATCCATTATGTTTTGCACCATTTGACTGTAGTCTTCCCCCATAAGTAAGGCAGATTCAGCCTGGGCCAAGCTGGAAGCTGGAGTCTCTTCAGTTGTTGCAGCAGCCACGTTGGATTCCACAGTTCTGAAAGGAGCAAAGGAAGAATTAACGAAAATACTCTCTGTCTTAAACACTTCTTCTTTTTATCTTTTTGTAGCTTATGGTTCTTACAAGAACATAAATCGATATAATTCTTAGAATAAATGTCTGACGAAGCGAGCGTGTGTTCCCCCAAAATGTCACATCAATAATGTGTGATATGCACATCCACCGGTCCTCTAGGAACTGACTGGTTAGAGTTCTCAGATAGGCTAACAGGTTAACAGATGACCAGGCCCTGAATGGTCACTGGTGTCAGGTTTATTACGCCTTTCTGTACTTGAAATGTTATGGACATTTCTTCCAAAAAAATCATGTTTATTGTCCTCATGCAAAAAGGCAATATAACTTATTCACAGGCAACCTTGGATCGAGTTAACTCATACAGATCTGCTTTGAAATCTGCAACGGGTAACCCATTTTAGTCAATGGTAACAGTTTGTCAGTATCGCAGTAGATCGTCTGAAGGTATAGGTTTCCGAGGAACAGCTAAAGGCCAATGTCCAATCTGCTTGAATATGGGTAGTTCCTCCCTACAGGCTTAACCTGTGATACCAGCCTTACAGCAACTGGTTAAAGAAGGCCAAATACTTCACAATTTAGTCCCTTTTTATAGAGAAAAGTTGTTGACAAACTGCCAAAGAAACTTGACCAATATTCACATGTATCTATGGTTTTACATCATTACATCATGTAATTTACGTTTCTACAATATCTACAGAAAATAATTAAACTTCGAAATAACATACCTTCTTGAAATATTCTTAAAATGCCAAAAGTACTTACAAAATAATTAACTTTTTTTGTCAAAAACGATAGCAAATTTCTTCCAGATTGTTGAATTTCATGGAATGATAATATACAATGTGAACATGATCAGATTAGACTGAGGCGACACATGTGCTTGTCAGAACAGTAAATTACAAGAAAAGTAATTCTACAATGCAAATAATATGCACATAGAAGGAAAATTAACACTCCTTTCAAGAAAAAACTGATTACAAATGTGACTCTGGTTTACTGTTGTCAAATTTTCATTCAGACCTGTGGTGGTCCAGTCAGTAAGATGTCCGACTGTCACACGGGAGACCTAAGGTCGGAATTTTTCCAGCCTTGTAATTTGGGACTATGACCTACTTCTGAGATACATATTCTGACCTAAAAACCGTACCAAACTGTTTGTCTCATCCTTACCTTTCGTTTGACATATTACATGACTATATTTAGATGACTTTGTGGTTTGCCCATTTTGGGTCACGATGTCCTTAAAATGACCTTTAAGGTCAAAATTTTAAGTGGCATCCACCCTAGTATTTCTGTCTGACTCATGACTGACTTATTTAGCATTGGTGCCAATTATTAACATTTCATGCAGGTAAAAGTCCCAATTTTGGTAGGACTGAGCCGATACCAACATTTGCCGATTCCAATACCGAAACTTGTATAATTCCAGTTTAAAATAACAAAGGCTAGTTACCGAGTCACAAAACTCATCACATCACATTCTATCAAATACTTATAAATTATTCCCATATAACATTGTATCACTTAAAATGTCCTGTGACATTTTATGTGAACTTCTTTCTACCCCCAGATGATGCACAAGAAGAAGTTTTGGAAATGTTGCAAGCATTGTTAAAATGTTGCAGATACAACGAAAAATCGGGGGTTTCCTATAAGTGTCCCTGCTTCATTTCATGATCCCCAATTTCATTATACATGTCTATAAGGGGAGAGAAAGTTATAGCATGTAAAATAAAATTTATGTAGCGCATATATATATATATATATATATATATATATATATATATATAATACTCATTTGGCAGCTCTGTATATGCCCTGTTGTTCATTATTCTCTGTCATTTGCAATAAAAACAAGTCACTGAAGTGTCTGCATCGGGTAGCACACACACACAAGGGTAAGAGCACAAGAAGAAAATCCACAACCCTTCCTCCCACATCGACTATTCATCCCTTTCACAGGAACTCCAGAATGAGTCTAGCATTATAATAATGCTGGTTTTGCAAAAGTTGCATTCTTGACAGAGTTTGCAAACAAGAATTGCCAATGGATGGTTTCTTTTATTTCCACATAGCATTGACCACCAGGCAGTTACATGCCTTCAGGGTCACGTTTGGGTGCAGCACTTTCACTTCAGTCCTCCATTTTATCTTGCCCTCTGCTTCCCAGAAGGATGCATCATTTTCAGAAATGTACATGGAATTCTTGTGCGGGACCCCAACCTGTCATGGAAGGGTGAACAGACTTCTGAAATGGACAAATCTTGACAAATGAGTTGTTTCTCTTGGTCGCTCTAGCCACTCAAAAACTTTGGTATCGGATGATATCCGGAGAAAAAAAATTGAACCAATACTTGCAGATACATCGGTATCGGTTCAGCCCTATATTTGGGTCTTTGGCTGGTCTACTACATGAAAACATTATTGTTTCAAAGTGAAGGATTTTAAGTCGACTTTGTGCACAGTAAGGCTAATTTGGACTGGACCTATAGTTTAAAGTGGGATCCGAACCACTATGTGCTTCCACCGGGTATCGAACCTGGGACCCCTTGATTACAAATCATCGAGGAGGCCTTCATCAAAGAGAAGGAACATTGTTATTATTGATTTAGTTGTTTAAAATGGAACACCAACTTTGAAGGCATTTCTGTTTTTTTGTTTTTTTTTAACTTGTCCTTACCTCTCTGGCCTTGGTGTCTCTTCCGACCTCGCCTGTGGCTTCTCCTCCTCCTGCTTGCCCTCCCCGGCACCCGAGTCACTGGCCACAGCTGTCGGGTCACTCGGCCCTACAGGAGGCGGAGCTGCCTTTGGTTTGGTTACCATAACAACAATAAATTTCTTTTCATCTATATTATATTCACTGAGGATGCTGTCATCGTTTAAGATTTTTCCTGCAAGAGAGAGATGCATCAAGCAAAAAAAAATCAACATTGTAAAAAACCCTACACTACTGGAGATTAGCTTTGGCCCAAGTTCCGATTGTGTAATGATCCTATATCAGGTCAAAATTACTGATTTAATTGGCCAAAATAATTGATCAAATTTTGTCAAATTACAGACTGCTTACTGGCCCATTTATTTGCATATCAATAAATTGACATTTAGGTTCATTTGTTAGAAAATATTTTCTGGCTACATCATCACAGTGTCATCAGACATTTTTAACTGATGCTAAAACAATGTTTTAATCATAATCAGGGCTCCAAAAAAACCTGGTTGCCAGGTTGCCATGGCAACTGAAAATTTTAGCATTTTACAACCAGTCAAACACCAACAAATGTTCCCACAAATTGTTTAAGATTTGGTATTTATTGTTGAAAATCAGTTCACAGAGGTTTTCAGCAAATTTACAATGTATTTGAAAATAATGTAATTCTTTTCTTTAGATAGATGCTATCATAAATTTATGAACCCAGTGATAGCCTACAGGATTAGTTTAGTGCATAAAACCTGGTGTAAATATCTCTTACGATTTTCATGATATACATTTTCAAATTTTGTATTGCGTGACTTTTGAAACATACTGTAGTATGCACAATTGCTAGTAGGTGGTTTCCTGGCGTCTGATTTTCAGAGCTGGCACCTAGCATTGAAGAAAATTATTTGAGCACTGATCATAATAAAAGAAAATAAGTAAGACAATAAAAAAATCCTATTTTAAAAAAAAGTGTGTAGCAGATACTGAAATGCAAAACACATGTTGTCTTTGGTTTCTGCAGAAAAAGTATTACTATTAAACTTTTGCTTCTCTATTGTTTTTGGCACTTCATCACCATGCATTCTTCTTTTCATCTATTGCTTTCTCCATGTAAAATAACATAGTAAGAAATGTGACTGGAGTCAGTAATATTTGAAATCTTCGGTTTGAAGAATGCCAATATAGTAAGTACAGAGGTTTTCTTCAGGTTCGGTGGAGCAACTGATGCCAAGCAATCTTATGCACTATATAGATTCACTTCAATTGTGCTCTCACTTTCCAGTACTCAACAGACGTTTATTAGCAGAAGCCTCTATCTCTTATCTTAACCTCCAGATCGACCATGACCAGTTGTCCCAAATTACATGGGCCCGACCCCACCCAATAATTTGTCATATTGTTATTATTATTATAACTGATAATATTATATAACAAACTGATTAATTCATTTATATATTCCATACTTTAAAGGATGATATGTCATGAAATAATTGTAGAAATTGGACGTGGTGGTGTATCTAGCGATTGATGTGCACAGCATATACAGGGAGGTTATTTCAGTCGTTTACTGCGAGCCAGTCGGCCGCTCAGCGCCACCTTCATGCAACAGGTCCCGGCAAATTGCGTTACAGGAAGTCCATAACAGAAACAACTTGTTTTGTAATGTTTCCACTTTTCACAATTACAGTTACAATTACAATTGAAATAAGCACGTAACTTGTCGCAAGGATGTTGTGTGTGGAAAAGGTGTCCTCCCAAATACAAATATTTCTGGTACCTTATTTCTGACAGCTAATCTTAGATTAAACATCGCTACTTTATCCTCAGTTGTCGAGACAGCGTCAGCAGCTTATCGGGGTTGGGGGAGTTATCAGCCGCGAGAGGGTGCTTCATACTGCACGAATGCAACAGTGTCGGCAGTGATGCCAACCGTAGGGACTTTTCACTATATTTCGCCCGCGTAGGGACAGATTTGCCAAATGAGGTAAAACGTAGGGACATTTTGGAAAATAACATTTTATTGTGCAAAGGTACAAAGCTTACTCGCCAGTCAGTTGCACTTTCCTCGTGCTCTGTTTGGAATGAATGGATTAGTTTATCTGGATACTTTAGCGAGGAGGAGAAAAAAGAACTAACTAACAAATCTCCATCAGAATTTTGGAACATGTTATCGGTTACCAAGAACTTTCAAGGCAAGTTCTTTTTTTAAAACATTTCCAGTCTCGTGAAAATAGTGCTAACATTGCCACATTCTAACGCGGAAGCGGAAAGAATATTTTCAATGTTGAGTGATAAAAAACAAAAAAGAGAAATAAAATGGGGCCAGAATTGTTCAAGACTGCAGGAAATACAGCATCACCAACCAACATCTATCTCTTCACAGCAGCAGCATGTATGACTTCAAATAACATAATCAACAGTAAATCACTCAACGTTATTCATTAGGGGTGTGCAGGATACAGAAAAGTCGGGACAGGGATTGTGAAAAAAAATTCCCATCCCGATCCCGACTTCGGGATATGACTTCCCGACTTTTCGGGATCCCAAGCAGTCGGGAAATACCGAATGGTCACTTTAAAAAGTCGTTACTTCTCGACATTTTCTGCATTGTAAGTTTCTGGAACTTATAAATTGTAAGTTTTTATTCTAGAAATGCAAAAACAATCACTTAAAGTGAAAATGACCTGTAGAATTCAGAGATTTCCAGAGCTTCGGGAAATTTCGAAAATTTCCCAACTTGGTCGGAAAATTGCAAATTTTTCCCATCCCAAATGTCGGGATTTAAAAAAATTCCCGTCCCTACCCAAAAAAATCTGTCCCGCACACCCCTATTATTCATTAAGGCAAGAATTTACAATACCGAACCATTCTGTAATTTCTATGCTACGTCTTATACTCACGAAATAATTAGTCGTGATGAATTTTCTCAAGTTAACATATTGGGGTGAGGTGAAAAAATTGCTCATTAACGTGTAGAAGTTGTAAAATAAAGTTTTCAATTCTCGCAATGATTCTCCGTGTACAAGTATGGTAGCCATATTTTTTGATATGAATAATTGACGTTCACAATTAGTTACGATGTCTACAGCATTGCCACACTGTTGATTTCATACTTGGAGAGTATGGATCGTGCAAGAATGGCGGAAGAGCACAGTAAAAAATTTGTTAATGTTGTACAGATTTTTAGGTGGGGTGTGCAGGAGGATTACCGTGGGGTAATTAATAAACTTATGGATTTCGGTATATTGCCTAAAAAAGGTGATTACATGTGACAGTGAAAATCACGATGTAGAAGAACATGTGGAATGTGGACTTATTTGATTACAGGTAAGTTAGGCAACAGTGCATCGATCGTAAAATTGCAGGATGGGAAAATGGCATCTTCGATGATGAACGTTTGCCGTTAAAGTGCTACGAAAATGGTTCATAATCACAATTAGCGCAAAACCATTCACGGATAGCCCCACTGACCATTTTCGGTAAGGTTAGGTTAAGTTTGGTTAGGCAAGGCAAACATAATTAAAATTTGGGGTCGAAAAACCATGCACGGGTAGCCCCACAAACCATTGACGGATATCCCCACGAACCATTCACGGTAAGGTTAGGTTAGGATGGGGAAACATAGTTAAAATTTGGGGTCGTAGTAATATCAGGAATGTATATTTCATTTTTTAAGTATTGGAAACACAAAATCTTCCGGTAAATAATGAGCAATCGTGCCGATCATGGACCACTCAATTTCACAAATTTTACAATTTCTACAGGTGACCCCCAAATTTTAACTTCAAATTCGTGATTAGGAGGCCTCAATTAGTGATTATGGGAAATATTACAAAAATCGGGGAGGGGTCCTGTATATAAATTCGCTCCTTCATTAATTGTGGAAGCACCGAGCAGAAAGATTTGGTAAGTAAATGTGTATATTTTATCTTCTGTTTTGCATGCTAATGAGGTGTTGTTTTTTTAGTCGCTTTACTTGGCGTAGGGACAGTTGGTCAGTTGTAGGGAGATTTTGACTACGTCTGTAGGGACATTGCCGAAAAATGGTTAGCAACACTGTCGGCTACCAGACGTAGAGAGTCTACGCTCATTCATGTTCACTTCTGTTTGCGTTTATGAGTACGCGTGTTGTTTATACTGTGTTATTGAGTTAGTGTGCTAGTGCTTTCTTGTGTGTTAATTTTTATTCATTCATTAGTTATTCTGCTAAACAAATATAGTCTTGGACAAAGAGTTTTTATGTACGATAATTACGTGCAAACGAACTCTTACAGAAAAGTGGTCAGGCAATTATGAGAGACAGGATCTCTTGAACCTAAGAAACATGTTGTATTGCTGTTGAAGGAGGTCATTTTCAATATCTCGTATAACACAGGAGGTTAGTGATCATTATTATTACTTTTAAATATCATTTTACGCTTTCGGTTTGCTTTATGCGCCGGGATGCTGTCTTCCCTTTCTGTCAACTGAGGATAAAGTAGCGATGTCTAATCTAAGATTAGCTGTCAGAAATAAGGTGCCAGAAATATTTGTATTTGGGAGGACACCTTGTCCAGCATCCTTGCGACAAGGTACGTGCTTATTTCAATTGTAATTGTAACTGTAATTGTGAAAAGTGGAAACATTACAAAATAAGCAGTTTCTGTTAAGGACTTCCTCTAACGCAATTTGCCGGGACCTGTTGCATGAAGGGGCTGCCGACCGGCCGACACGCTGGCGGTAAACGACTGAAATAACCTCCCTGTAGTAACAATGAACACTTATTACTATTAGAGGCATAGTAGAAGACATGTTACATATTTTTCTGTGTAATTTTGTACTGTTTTATCAGACTTAGTGCTGTATTAGGTTTTATACTACGACCAGAACTTCAAAAACTACTACTGTACTGAAACGTGGTTGACAAAAAACGTTTGTGACAGTGAGCTGCCATTCGCAAGCCATTTCACCATATATCGGAACGATCGTGCGACTCGTGGTGGTGGCGTTATGATCTGTGTTAACTCAAAATGGCCAAGCAAAGTACGCCACGACTTAAAACGGAACTGTGAAATACTGTGGGTGGAAGTTTCAGTGACCGGTGTCAAGAAGCTTCTCCTTGGTTCTTACTATAGGCCACATAAAAACAGTCCTTTGTTCCTCCTCAAAGAATGTCGAGATTCTTTCCTAGCTGCAGTTGCCCTGGGAGACGTTGCACTTTTCGGCGACTTCAACCTCTCAACCTCTCAATTGACTGGCAAGACACTGTGAATGGAACAGCGAAGTGTACGAATGACGCATGGTTTATTGAAACTTTCATCTGTGGTTTAAACCTGAAACAACATAATTTGTTCAACACCAGGAAGGACAGCAACCTGGATTATGTTCTGTCCACCCTAAACGATATTAGTATCACGCCACGTAAGAACCTCCTGACCTCCGACCACGACAGTTTGGATGTTTCTATTCTCATCCCCCCACCCCCTAGAAGAGGTCATCCCCCCTCCATCCAGAACAAACGCTACCTGTGGAACCGAGCACCCTGGGGGGAGATAAGACTTTCCCTAGACTCCTTCCCCTGGAGCATCTTCGAAGACGGGACTGTCGACGAGGCAGCTGACCTATTTACAGATGTAATTCAAGCAGCAGTGACGGACCACGTGCCGTGGTGAAGGATCTATTGTCGTCTCTTTCAGCTCACCGTGCCCTAGGACCGGACGATATCAACACCATGTTCCTCAGGAAAACTGTGCAATCCCTGTGCTATCCCCTCTCCATTCTCTTGAACAGATGTTTTTCGGAAGGCATCTTTCCTCACGCTTGGAAACAAGCTAACATCACACTGATTCACAAAAGTGGTAACAAAAATTTTGTTTCATCTTACAGACCAATCTCCTTACTCTCTCCTCTGTCAATCATCTGTGAAAAAGTAATCAAAGACAGACTGTACAAATTTGTTTCTCCGTACTTAAGCTCTAAGCAACATGGTTTTCTTCCTGGTAGCTCCTGTCTTACAAACCTGTCTGTTTTACTCTCACATGCTATGAAATGCATTTCAAATAATTCACAATTAGATGTAATATACTTTGATCTGGCCAAAGCCTTTGATACTGTTCGTCATAGTCTTCTGATTCACAAATTATGCAATAGATTCAACGTTCATGGCAAATTTCTCACCCTTCTCGCAGATTATCTTAGCGATCGCCAACAACGTGTCGTTCTTCCAGGAACTGTTTCTAACTTTCTTCCTGTCCTCTCTGGAGTTCCACAGGGTAGTGTTCTAGGACCTCTCTTGTTCATATTATTCGTCGATGACCTTGCCGACCATTTCACAGCTCCCTCTAGCAATTACCTTCTTTTCGCAGATGACTGTAAAATTTTCAGGGAAATCTCCACTTCCGACGATACTCATCTTCTTCAGAATGACATAGCAACATTTACTTTCTAGTGCCTGACATGGGACCTTACATTACATCCTGACAAGTGTACTACTCTCACTATCTCTCTCAAGAAGAATCTGTTAAAGTCATCTTACTCCATCTCTGGCAATAACATCAAAGCAGTATCCTCTCACAAAGACCTAGGCATTGTTTTCAACCAAAAGCTCACATTTGAGGAACATATTTTATTCACCACAAAAAAGGCCATGCGTCTCTTAGGTTTACTCTACCGTTTCACTGAAATTAGTGACATCTCAGCCGTCACTTTGTACTTCAAATCATTCATCTCCCCAATAATAGAATACTGCTCTCCCGTCTGGTCCATGGCATGTCCCACTCACCTCTCCAGAATCGATTCAGTCTTTCACTTCTTCCTAGCTATAGTCCTTCACAGGGTACCCTCATTACGCAATTTTTCATCTTCGCATCTCTTGTCTTTTCTAAACTTAGAAACTGCTTATCAGCGACGTTTGCAGAATGATTTCAGTTACTTATACAAAATTGTGAATGGCAAAATCCGCTGCAACACACTCCTTGAGGAATTCCACTTTAGAGTACCTATGCGCACAACTCGCAATACAAAGTTATTTTATACAAAAAAACCTAGACTAGAAATTCAAAAAAAGATTATCTTTTATAGACTTGCAGCACAATACAATGATCTCCCCTCAAGTATTGATATATTTTCCTCCGAGTTTGCCTTTCGGTCTTCTATCAGAAGAAATACTTGTAATTAATATCACATAGTGCCATCTCTTACTTATTTTTTTGTTCATTTGCTATTCACTTTTATGTTGTTTTGTTACTCTTAATTATTTCTTATTTATTTTTTATTTATGTATTTTATTTTTTTTTATTTTTATGCTTATTATAATTATTGCTTTCTCTTTGTTGACAATTTCAGTGTAAAATGGCCACCTGTGCTGTATCTGAAATTTTCTCAATAAATAAATAAATAGAATATGCTTGTTATCGTTGTGGAGTGTTTATTGAAATTAGTAAATAATAGATTTTGTAAAAAATATAACCAATGATGCATTGTTGGTCTCCATTCATACCATAATACTTGGAAGAGAGAATTTATGAGATTTTTTGTGAACTTAACCCAATATTTTTCAAAAGTTGGCTATAAGGCAATTTTCTCGTTTATCAGTTCGGAAGTGTGTAATGTTTACTGTTTATTGTGTTTTGTGATAATGCCTAGTTATTTCAATATTGTTATTTGATTGGACGTGTGTACTTTAACAACATGTACATAAATATGTGTAGCAGCGAATTGGGAACCCTTTCATTATTGAGTATGAGTATCAAGAGTACAAATTCTTGAATCTTTTTAACAAGTATTGTACAAGTTCCATAAAAAACAAGAGTGCATGCAGCAGAAACCAGCAATTTGATGCTGTGGCATCCCTCACTGTTGCAAGCCTGAAGAAAAACTTTCCTGTACAAGGTGCAAATCTGGTGCCCCTTGCATTTCCAGATATGCATGAATTCCAGGGAAAAACAGGTATTTATGTTGGAGAATGAAGATAATGAATGTAGCATTAGAAGTCCTGTCACTTGACAAAAGTTTTCTCATTCCTAAAACAGTAGGTTTGTTATTTAATACAGACACATAGAGAAAGACGTAATTAGCTTGACTTTCTTACTTCGGGATGATGCATAAAAGAAATATGAACATATTAGTGCAAAATAGACTTGTTGGTTTCGTAACCTTGACCCTCTGTATCCCTGAAGAATGTGAAATATTTTGCATGGTTAATGAAGATTTTGTTGTTCATGAACGTTTTCAGTTGATTTTAGCTCTCAGAAATGTGTTCTTGTGAAGTAAAGTACGTCTGTTATCTTAGTGTGTTACTTTACCGTGTAGCAGAACAGCCCGAAAACAACTTTCCACAACAGCAACTGCAATTTTACGTAGTTAGGTTAGGTTTGGTACTGATAGTTATTTTCGACGTGTTCTTTTGCTATTTTAGTATGCATACAAACAGTTTTTACTAACAAAAAGCGGCGAAAATACTCTGAAATTGCAAGATTTAACTTATGTGGGCCATTCTTTGGGATCAAATATCTCAGTTATTTGTGCTTTCCTAAAGCTGGAACCACTTTTACGTTACGTAAAACATTGAAATCTGTCAATTAAATAAAATTCAAGGTAATTCTCGAAAGAGTACATTGGGTAGATGGCCCTGTTGGTTTTTCCTGGTACTACTGAATTATCATTATCATCACACAATCTAAACTCAGGCCTTAGCTTTATTTAGTTGCTTTCTGTTGTGTATTGTATGTGTAATATGCCCTTAATACTCTTGTGAGCAAAATATATTTTTTCACTTGTAACATTTACTAGTTAAATACAATTACACTTGGAAAATTTGATATTAAAAAAAAAACTAGAATTTATTCCAATGTTATAGTATTCACCTAGTTGATGGATAATGAGATTCATAGTATTCATGATTTGTAAAACAGTGCAAGCAGCAAATGGCAGAGATGATTTAAGTTGGAGGATGAAGATAATGAATGTAGCATTAGAAGTTTCTCAGGGAATTGCATCCCTCATGTGATCATTATTAAGGAATTTACATCACAATTCTGTTGAATAAAATACTAACAAAATACAAAAAGAATCCTTGTTCGAATATTAAACCAGTCCAACTAGTGTAAAACATAACTTTTCATCTTTTTTTTTCAAGTACAGAAACTGAAACTTAGAACAAGAACATATTTCTATTATTATTGAAATCACATACCTGCATATATAAGTCTTTGATTAGCAGCCGGGTATTCTTTCCCTTTTTCTTGTTCTATTTTTTCCTTCAGATGTTTTACCTGCAAATGAGAATTATCTGTCAGTTTACTTACTTGCTTTTCTCCAGTACCACACAAAAATTCATGTAAATAATCAAGAACCCCAAGGCAGTAAAATGAAACCATACAACAAAAACATTTTAAGCATACTCACATTAAACATGTGTGTTTATAAAAGCCGAGCATGTCAGAATTCAAAATGAATCACCTGTGGGAGCCAGTCAGTGCAAGTCAGAAGAGAGCATCAACCTTATCCCCTATGCTAATTATCCCTATGGATTTGGTTTATTTTACTTTGCTTTTCTGCCACTTTTGTCGCAAAGATGAAGATGATACGATGAAATTCATGCACAGACACTATGAACAACAACCATGTCCAGGTTGGGATTCGAACCTGGGACTCTTGGTGTAATTCATACGGGGACTAATCATATCTAGCAATTAAACTGTAATTGCCAAACAATAGTAATCTCGTCTTGAAATTTCCACAATGTATAGAGGAACCACAAGGAAAGAAGAAACCTGCGCAGAATCTCATCGCGCTGGCAGGTGGGGGAAAGGAACTTTTCAGCGCGGCCACTCAGTGTTGCCAGACCTTAATAAACTATTGCTATGGAATCTCCAATGGCCTGCTCAAAAACACGTTTCCTGCTCATCTTCCTTGAACATGGTGAGGAGAGGTAGAGTGGATTAGGGGACCAAAAGCTTTGATAATGTTCAGTCCGTAAAGAAAAACCTCATTCCATCTCACTGTTTTATTGTATTGGTGGGTATAAAACAGGGCGTAACTATTGTCAGGAACCATCGAAAATTCCCTTAGTGTAATTTTAGGCATATATGTATGTATGTATGTGTGTGTATATATTAAATGCAGCAACATAGAGGCAGCATAACTGACGAATAAAGCATGTGGGTGGTAATAACAAGAAATTTGCTAGAGAATGAAGCGGCATAGTTCAATTACAAAGGAAATAATGCACCCCCTCCCCCGTAGTTGCTTGGAACTTTCATGGGCATGAAAATACTTCGTTTTCTATCCTTAATATACTATTCTATACTTAAATATTTAATTTTCTACAAAATTATATAGCGGCATGGACGTCCAGAATGAAGTGCAACAAGGATGGTCGCCACCTCCTACCCTTCTAGAAAATGAATGTTGACATAAAAGTACCGGCTCCGGTGGCCCTTTCTACACCCTCGATTTCAGGCACATTTCAAATATTTTCGTGAAAATATTTAGTTCCTCATAACAAACAGTGTTTGCAAATAGCGCGGAAGTTAATTTTTTAGATCTGTGCGCTACGAAACTTACATTTTTTATGAAATTAAAATTCCTTGCGTAACGTTAAAAAAGTTTTTCACAACTTCTATGATGGCGAATGATGGATTCATGTCACAGGCGCAAGTCTGAAGATTTCGGATCATCGATTCATGTCACAGGCGCACGCTTAATTTCTTTGTTTCTCTCCTTATGATTAATTGACTTGTGCAATGGAAACATTTGCGATTGCGATATGTTATTTCTGTGATATAATGGCGGATTGGACATTTCAGACATTGGATTTCATTTATGAGACTTCAGAAATTGGAAATAATTAATTCTTTTTGGCAACTGCAGGCCGTAAAGGAGAGAGTTGTTATTTCTAAATGACTTGTGGGATGGGATAATTTGCGACTTCTAATTTTTATGATGGGACATGAGTGGAGGGTGGTATTCTGTGGAAAAGGACAACAAGGACTTTCAACGTAGAGTTACTTCATTTTTGGACTTGCAAATTGAACTTCCACCCACAATTCAATACCTGGCCTTGGTAAAAAGAGGTAAGTTACCTTCTTAGGTTTAATTTTAGCCTTCATTTTTGGTATCTTCATGTGTCAATGCGGAAAACAGTGAGAAATAGTGTTGGGGGCAGGTGACTCCCGCCAATTTCTAACATGCCTTTAAAAGGGACTCTATAGATAAAGGCAGGTAGCCGGAGCGAAGCGGAGGTGGGGCCGAGGTAGCGGTAGGGGGCGGTAAGTCAATTACCCCAGGGGCGGAGCCTGGAATCGGTAGGAAATTTGGACTCAACAATTTCAAACAACAAAATCTCAACTTTAAACAGGTGTACAGTCGTAAATACTTCTTTCTGCGCTCCAATTTTTTTTAATTCACAATTAGGATCACATAATCTTCATAATGAAATAAAAAAAAATTCAAAATTCGAGAGTGTAGAATAGGGTACCCGACCCAAAGTACCTATTATTTCAGACGTATGAGTTGATTTCAGTCACACTAATTTACATCCATTTTTATAATAGGGATGTAGGAACGTGATAATTTCAAACTCAAGTGGTGTTTTCTGAGAGGGTAATATGCCTCGTTTACATGCCTGATAAAAATACATTGTTTCCCCTTCGCTGGAAGAAATCTGCGGACGACCCCTCGCCCCCAGCGTGCACGCCTATGCCGCCCCTGAGATAGTCGTTCATCTGCTAGTACTATTAGATCATCGGATCCAAGGAACAATCTCCCGATTTTTTCAAGTCTGACCTGGCAACACTGCTCCGAGCAGAGACAACAGCAGGGAAGGTGAGCGAACGCTTTTGACGGAAGGTTGTTTTTCCTTGTGGTCGAGCTATACCTTCAGATTATTCAATCTTAAAAAAAAATGTTTGAGTAAAAACATTGTACTTTTAGTTATGAAAGGCATCTCTCATTAGTTACATTACATTCCCTGTTAACCAAATTCAATTGTGCAGTCATTAGTTTTGTGTTAAGATCAAAATAAAAAATTAAAAAATAACCAACATAATCAATGTTAATACATTATTGAACATGCGGGAAGACCCTAAAAAGGATTCAAGACTGTTCAAGTGATAGAAAAAATTAATAAATTCCCATGGTCATATCTTGCTTTGCATTTATTTTTCAGACAAATTAATGTAATTAGTATATGGAAATCATAAAGCAGAACCAATCAATTTCCAAAGTTCAAAAAACTGGTTATGGGACATTATCTAACGTACAAAAAGGTTAAAATTATTGTACAAAATGCATTTGTGTGGAAAACTCGTGTACTCCCTTGCCTAAAAAAAAGTGGATATACGATCTATTTGTAATCGTACATTAAAAACCAACAAGAAACCGGCTATAAAAGTGCACGCTAGCTTCGTAACAGAATACAATATAACATGTCGAATATATTTCAATTCAACTGAATAACAAGAAATATAAATATCAGTAAACTAGCAATATCATTATGTGATACTGGCAAGTATAATTTTAAGCATTTTCTCTTACAATCTTTAATTTTCAGTTAAATATGAAATTGCATTACAGCGTGAATATAACTCAGACAGTCACTTGTTTTCGATTCAAGCGACAAAAAAAAAGCTTCTGTCCTCACTTACTGTTTGACTTGCGTCTATTTCTACTTGAAATGTTTGCTGCTGAAGATTCTTTAGTGTGACCAGCATTTTCCTCCGTTCCGATTTGCTACAGAGGTCCTTTTGACACAAAAACTGGGATTTATTTTTTGAAATTTCCTCACTTAATGATCTTGCAGCACTCAACCAGTCGCCATGTATACTGACATCACGCATCACGTGATCTCGGTATTTCCGCACAATTCCGCATTTGGCAGGAGTTGTGTTGTGTCTGTGACCGATTGAATGTTGTTAAAAAGGTCGTTATAAAGCAGAAGTTAATTATTACAGATAAAATATGGCATCACTCAGTGATCAAACTGATGCAACAATAAAATCTAAAAAGCCATCAGGTAAGATGAGAAAGTGAAACTCAAACATATGCACTAGGTGGCATGATGATATTGCAAGTCTTGTGTATAGGAGGCAATGTTGCCTAACTTCAAAATGTATTCGACGATTACAATGAAATTGCACCTTTGAAGAATAGGCATACAATTAAAATGTGCGGAATGTATTCAGCATACTCATTAGCAGAGTCTTTAAATTATTCATTTTTTTTTTAAATTTACATCTTTCCTTGTACATTTTAAGAACGACACTATTCACCAGCAACATTGTACACGTTACTATTTTCTGCTTTCCTTGCAATGACTTTTGCAACATTTCGATCGAAGTGTATTTTTATTTCTTCAAATTCCTGCAAAAGTTCGGCGACGAATATACGATGTTACATTTTTTTTCTCGCCTTGTACCTACTCAAATTTCACCTTGACAGAAAATGACTCATAGCCTATTTGTATATGTAAAGAAATACATTTATAAAAAAATATATCCCTGATGACTTCAGGCTCATATGAAAGGAAATGTAATATGTAAATACATTTAAATTTCTCTAGATTTAAAATTCAAAAAAATTTATACGTAGAAATAGCAAACATTTTGTATAGAAAATACAAATTGTTAAACCATAAATAGTGTCGATATCATTAAACTGTAAATAAACATGGCAGCTGATATGTTGCAAACTATCATTAATAAAAAAAATGCCAAAATTCAGCTACAAAGACTATAAAAATATTTAAAGTTACAATTATATAGTACATCCAGAATGTTTATTTTGGTATACCTTTATTTTTACTGGAAGAGAAGTTACTGAAATTATTATAGTTTCAGTAACACACTCAACAAATATTTCCATAGTAGGTGCATGTATACAGTATCAGAAGCAGAAAAATGTATATTTACATATATTTTTTTATTTGCTTTAATCAAACTTCCAAGTATTTTACAGGGCCGCTTACCATAAGAAGCCTCCCTATTAAAAAAAAAAGAACATATCTATATGTATGGTACCAAAAATCATAGAAGCAATTTTAAGCGAGTTTTTAATTTTAAAAAATCATGATTTTTATCCACCCTGCTAACAAATGAAAAAAAGAACCTTCAATAAGCTGACATACCCTAAATACATGAACAGCATTAATGAAAGTGTGTTATGTATGTGATACTTTAAAACTGTAACAGAGTATGTTTTTGTAATATTTCCAAAATGCACACTTCTTTACAGGCCTGTAACTTTGTTATCTCCTATTTAGGGTGCAGACTTTTGCCTATTTGCCTTTATTAATCCTTCGTAGTAAAGCGTACACTTTAATGGTTAAAGTTCGTTTTTTTTTTGTTTGTAGTCTGAAAATTGTTTTCTGAGGTTGGGTTGGGTTAGGTTAGGTTAGGTTATTCAATACCTCTTTCGTTTCTTTACCTAACCTAACCTCAGAAAACAGACAGTCTGAAATGATGTAGTCCATATAATAGTACAGTACCTGCTTGTTTTGAGGGATTAGTGCCTATTTTGCTTAATCGTGCTTGAAATTGCCTATGGGTCATTCCAAGCGAGATCACCCACAGCAGGTTGCTTCATAGATTGATAGATACTTGGTCCAATATTACAAATATGTAATATTAGACTTGACTGATAGATACTTGGTCCAATATGACAAATATTAGACTTGTCTGACAAATATGTGGAAAGTTGCAAATTTTCAAAAATTTGAAGATTTTCAGAAATTGTGTGGACTAATGAACTCACCGTGTGACACAAAACATGTCATATCTCGGAAACTATGTGGAGTATTGTGATATATTAGGTATTGTTGGAGAGATGGACAGTCCTAGCAGAAAATAACTGTGTTACCAATATTTTTTGCTCGGAAAGTAGAATTTTTTTAAATAAAGTAATATGTTGTGATCAAAAAGACACTCCGCTTCAGGCAATTGTTTGATAGTGAGTCCCAGGTTTTACAACAATGAAAATTGTTACACAGCATAATCAATACATGTTCAACGAAATATTAAAAAATCAGAAAGGTAATATTGTTCATAATAAAAATAACAGAGGTTTCAGTATTCAATGTATGAACCATTCTTCCACTGGCAAACAGTTATATTTTTGACAAATGGCCCTAAAATATTCACAAATTACCACTAGTATGAGTACAGATAATATTGTTAGAAATGATGAATACGTGGGAGAGGCACTACTATGATGTGTGTCCACTTTTAGCTCACAGAAATTGTACCAAGACCACAGATTTTGTCCAGAATACATATAGGTCAGTCCATACTGAATGGTCCAGCACTGGTTGCTTGACCATTTTTAAAATGTTCAATATTTTTGTTGTTCTAACCCCTATGCAAGGGTAGTTTTGTTTAAAAATAGGGTAAAAATTTACTATCCGTCGGACACCTATAACTTCTTTGTTTAGTCAATTTTTGACATTCGTACTTACCTGTCTGCTTCACGGAACATTCCTTAAGGTGTATTGACGTTTTTTTGATCAAAGTAATTGCAATTTTCACATTAAGAGTACTTCTTTCTCGTAGTCTTTTTGCTTGCCTGAGACACAATATGGCGCATACACCTTCCTACATAATCGCGCATCGTCTTGTGTTTTTATAGTTTATCATTCGTTATACATTGTTTCAACCTTCGGAACCCAAGAAATACCCATGAACAAAGCTCATCTGATCTTTTTTTTTTAAAAAAAAAAAAAACTTTTTCGCATTGTTTTACGAAGAAAATCGTAATGTTCCGCGGCACTATCCATGAATGGTTTTTGAGGCTATCCGTCCCGGAATCGATGGGACATTTCAACTAAATAATTATTTTAGTTTGAAATTTTTGAGTCCAAATTTCCCACCGATTCCGGGCGTAATGACCTTCCACCCCCTACCGCAGCCCCGCCTCCGCTCCGGCTACCCGGCTTTCTCTATAGAGTCCCTGTTAAAGGCACTTTAGAAATTGGCCGGAGTCACCTGCCCCAAAATGAGCCCCAAAATCTTAAATTTGAACAAATCTGTTTTCAGGATACAGAAAACTTACCTGAATTTCACCACGCATCCACGACACGTCATATTAGGCATAAACCCACAGCCCATTCCTTCTAACGAGTAGCTTACATTCACTGCCGCATTTTCGACATTCCTTTCCTTTCCCATGTTCAATTAAATTAAAAAATCCACTGGATCTTCCACACCCTGTACGAATTTCACCACGCATCCACGACACGTCATGTTTCTAACTTTCGTTGCAAACACAGACAGTTCAAAACACTGGATACCCAATGAACATGAACAAAACACAATCTCAACACGTCATGATCTACGAAGGTGTACGCCAAAGGCTATTGTCCGTCGGAGAATTAATTTTCAACAAGAACATGAATTTCCACTATGAAACATTCCCACATCACAGAAAACACCTTCCAGATGTTAGACAATGCTACCTAAGTAGTTTCTTATGTAAAAATGAAGAAATCTGTCCGATGTATAGTAAATTAGTACCGAAGACAGCTAAGAAAAATGATAGAATGCTGTGGTAAAAAAAACATTGTATTCAGAACATTTGAAGCTTTATTTTATGTTCTGCACCTTTTTTCACCATCTCTAATGAAAATGGCTTAAATTTAGGGCCAAGACTGATATTCAATTTCTAAGAAAAGTCTTAAGTTTAGGATTTATTTTTTTAGTAGAGAAGTGCTGTCATATATCAGACATAATTTTTTTTTGAGGAAACATATACATAGTTTTTGCATAAAACATTTGATCTTTGTTACTGATTTTCTCTTTGAGTTGAAATATTAGTTTTTCAAAGTTTGGACACACATCTCTGGCGGGGGACCTAACAGAAATTTAATATTTACAGCACAAAGAGTACTGTAAAAAAATTTGAGATTGATATTGCATGGATAACAAAATTACATCAGGGGAATTTGGGTAAAAGGTGTTTTTAGTGCCTATAAATATGCACTCTACTCATATTATACTATCATTTAGCTTTTTCGAGGAAATTCACAGTGGTCAAGGGTACCTGGCTTGAGATAGAATGGGCCATCTGCTTTAATAAAGATTAACATTATTATTATTCAAAGCTATTTTGTGAATCAATTTTGACGCTTAATTTTTATATGCTTGTGTCTTTACAGATAGTGCATTCAAGCAACAACGTTTGCCAGCATGGCAACCAATATTAACTGCTGGGACAGTATTGCCAACATTCTTTGTGATAGGGATAGCTTTTATTCCTGTTGGCATTGGCTTACTGTATTTCTCTGATGAGGTAAGTAAGCTGGGCATTGGTCAATAATTTGTTACATGTTTTCCAGTGTAAAATTAGTTGTATTCTCTTAAGTTGGGAATTTATGTTAGATTAGTTTAAGATGATTTATTTTGTTACTTATTGTATTACTAAAGCAAGTTAGAATCAAGACTTCTCTTTGCCTTATATGTCAAGCATATCTTCCTCTTGTTATTCAACAAAATATATCTTTTATTTCGGTGAAATTGGTGTCAATTGTCACCAATACTGACAAAATAACAATATATACACTTCATACACAAATATATAACTCGAGTGTGTTTTGAAAGAAATATGTGCCCAAAACTAATAACAAAATAATATGGGGTTCAACTTATTGTAGCCCAAGAATAGTACAATTTTAACAGTTTTAATTTAATTGTTATTATATTATTAACCCTTAACAATGTGCTATAATCACACCTCGTCTCTTGTGCACGTGTGTTGTCTCTTTCACATTCCAACAGGGGTGTAAGGGGTACCTTCCACGTAGGCGCCCAAAAGTCAACCTCACTTCCACGTAGTGCACCCTGGCTTAACGACTAACGAGGCTCTGGCGACTGGCACTATGGCCAGTATAATTTTGTGTGTGTTGTCCTGTTTTTTGTCCTTGTGTGTGCTGAGTGCCCGTTTCTAGCCTCACCTTTTAACATAAGTCAGAACATTTTAACATTTTTAGTTAGGCAACGTTCGAGTTGTTATTAGTAATGATAAGGGGCTGGCCCCCGTATAGTGTGACGGGAGCAAAATGGCCTGAGTGCTGACGCTCCCAAAATTTTAAATTCAATTCACATTCCAACAGATATATATCGTATTTTCTTCGTTGCTGAATTTTACTTGTACTCATATTGAATTAAGTTGCACTTTTGTATATACGCTTGAGAATTGCATTCAATAATTTATATGCACATTGTGGAAATTATTTACCATTCGGATTTTGGAGTTTCTGATTTTGATCCTAATAGGAAGTTTTTAGGTTATTTTCATGAATTAATTATATTACGTATTGAAAATATGTTTTCAGTAACTTTTTTTTACTTTCAAAAAATTGTTACAGAAAAGAATTTATATATATCTGTGGAAGGAGGAAGTGTTTTAGATTTTAGAAATATGACATACTTAACATATTTTGTATTATTTTTTGAAAACCAGCAAAAAAAAAACTCCTGCGGACAGCTCCGTATTGTCAGTCTGGTCCAGGAAGGGTTAATAAAGAGTTGTAAATTATGTATACATTATATTAACCATAACAGTGTTGTTTTCATGGGTACCTGGGGGAAACCCTGGGAGGTAAAGGCGGTCAGGGGCGTGATGCTGATCACATCACCCCCACTCATGACCGGATCAAGAAAGTGTGGGGCGTTACCCCCACACCCCTATACGCCTTCATGGCATGGTGCTAAGCACAGGGGAACACTTTACCTTTTTTTTTTACAGTGTTGCTTTTAAATTTAACTTTGTTAGAGTAAGAAATTGTTTTCAAAATCTTTTCAACCAATGTAGTGTCTTGCCCAATTTTGAGATATTGTTTATTTCATTACACAATTAGTGCAAAATGTTAACTTAACCCATTGGAGTGATTGAATCCATTTAACCCTCCCCTTATATAAATGTCCATAAATAACACAAGTGTCATCTAATAAAAAAAGTAAAGTAAAGTGCTCTCTTGTGCTTTGCACCATGCCATGAAGGCGTATAGGAGGTGTAGGGTTAGGCCCCACACTTTCTTGATCTTGCCCAAGCTGGGGGTGATGTGGTCAGCACCATAATCCTGGCTGCCCTCCCCCCCCCCCCCCAAGTTTCCACCAGGTACCCATGTTATATGACGCTGGGTGGGTGCTGGAGCTGCTTGAAGAGGTTGAGAAACTACCGGTTCTCCCCTGCCGGGGATCAAACCTGGGTGTCTCGCATGGTGGTCAGACACCCTAATGACTGAGCTACCGCGGCTACTAAACCAATCTGAAATCAAAAAACGCAGCAAGAGGGGGAAAATGGTCATATACTTTGTGATACTTGGACTGTCATGAGATTTATTGAATGCCAATCAACAGCCACTAATTGGTGATGATCGAGTCACTCAAATTGATAGGTTAAGAAAGTAATTTGTATGCAAAAAGCACATGGAACCAAGGGCATCCTCAGGGAAGGATGGGGGGCAGAGGAGGCTCTTGCTCCCCCCTGAGATTTCTGGAAATAGTGTAGGCCTAATTCGAGTGGTGAAATTGTAGCAATCTTTTATAATAAAAATATTGTTTTTTTTGACAGGCTACAAGTTACAGCAATTATTATTATTAATAATAATCATTGGCAGCAATTAGGAGGGGGAGTAGTTGCCCAACACTCTCTGCCACTTTTACCCCCACAAAACTTTATCTACCAATGGAAAGTAAACTGTCCTTGCCCCCCCCCCCCTCCCTAGTTTTGGAACCCAATCATCACCATTGTTGCTATTATTTGAAATATTGTTACATTTAAGCTGACAGTCTATTTTACGCTGATTATCTAACTATTAAAACAAGTTTGTTGTCCGACATGAATTAAATATACAGTTATGCAAATTATATATAGATAGACAGAATATGGAAATTACAAATGTGTGTAATTTAAAAAACAACATGAGAAGTAGTAGTAGTAGTAATGATGATGATAATAATAACAATAATAATAATAACAACAACAATAATAATAATAACAACAACAATAATAATAATAACAACAACAATAATAATAGCACTAGTAGTAGTAGTAATAATAATAAAATGTTTTTATGACTGCCCACCCTGAGAAAAAATCCTGTAGGTGGCCTTGCATGGAACTATTATACAGGGTGTCATTTTAATGGCGCCCACGGACCACAGATTCGTATAGAGGACATCAAAACAAACAACTTTTCCCCGCAACATCTTTCTCGTTCAAAGAAGACCGTTTTGCCACCTGGATGCTGGCAACCCAACACAACATTTGATCGTACCTGTGACGTCATATACTGCAGCGAAACAGCACACGGCACGGTTGCAAGGAACACACAAATTTTGTGAAAGATGACAAACAAATGACAATAACATCATAGCCTACCAGCCAGAAGATCAGCAGTCATCTCCGGGGAAGGGCAAAGTGAACCAATGATATGAGAAATGGTAAAAAACGTATTCAAAATGAAATGTCAATGTCGGATTTTGTCTCACTTACATCTAAAATATCAACAACAATAAATTTTATTGGACTTACAGCTCACACGTGGCTGTTTCCGCCCAGCTACATGTCAAATATTTGCAAATCTCGTTGCAAGGTTGATATCTACAGGTTTGTGTCCAGATGCCTTGTGGTACTTTTGTGCTAATAACGGAAGTATCTGAGGTGCAAGTTGTTACATTACGGCTAAAAAAAAAAAGTAACAATGAGAATGTGTGTTCCTGGCAACCCTGGAACGCATCGCTTCATGACGGGATATGACGTCACCAATGCAATCAAATGTTGTGTGTGGTTGCCAGCATTCAGGTGGCAAAATGGGCTTTTTTGAACGACTGTAGCGCCGAAACGAGGCACCAACGAGAAAAATGTTACTGAGAAAAGTTGTTTGTTTTGATGTCCTCTATATATACGTTTCCGTGGTCCGTGGGCACCATTGAAATGACACCCTGTATATTTGCATAATATGTGAATTTAACTGTGTTTGAGCCACAAACTAAAAAATATGATAGGAATTGTAGCTTTCCTGGAGACGTGATTCAAACAAGTGTTATCAGCCAGGAAGTTAACATCAATTAACCTGATTGATAACCCAAGAACGTCTGTTTGTGAAAAAATACTAATTCCACTCAATATGTAATTTATCATACTGGTTCCTGACTGATTATTCACACCACAGCATATGTAGGGTGTTAGGGAAAAGGCACATAAGTCACAAACCGATTTTTTGTTGCTTTCATTTAAGTCAGTCTGAATCAGTTAAAGAAAATATAAGTACAATTTTATATTATGCATATGTAAGGATTCTAAACAGTCATCATCCAACATAAAAACTGTCTGCTATGAAATTGCATTTTTGACGTAGGTGCTTTTTCCCCGAACAGTCTATATATAATAAGAGAAATTGTACTGTTCATGATAAATTATCCCCAAATATTTTTAAATATCGTATTTGCCGGCATATAATTTTGCACATTTTTTAGGAAAAATCTTTATCACTGAATTTATAATTAATTTACAGTATTTCAAACACAGGGTGGCACATGAAAAACCGGCCCGCTTTCCACGCGTGTTTATACGAACACAGATATAACCAAATAAGCAAGTGCAAAGATCTGTACTTACTGTTTAATGTTGACTGTATACTGTTTACAGAAGGTGCTGAATATGATCTCCTTGTGCGTCAATGCACTTTTGTGCACGCGACGTAAGTCTGCAGCGTCAATTCTCCGAATTTCATTACGAATATTGTTCTTCAAGTCTTCCTAATGTTTTTGGATTAGTTGCATACACTTTTCCCTTCAAACTTCCCCACAGTTGTGAGGTCCAGCGATCACATTCCTTTGCTGACAGTCCTTTCTTCTGTAAAATTCCTCAATGATTCCCATACATACACGTACACCTACACTATTGCAGACAGGCTGGTATTTCGTGTGCCACTTAGTAAAAGTAATATGCAAGTCTACTTTCAACAAATAACTTACCTAATCTAACTGGAAAGGATACATTTTAATCTTCTTCGTCACACGTCACAAGGAAGCAAGAAAGAAATCATCTGACTCAGTACAGAGAAAATTTTCAGAAATGGAGGTAACAAAAAAAACTGAGTACAAGATGCACCCTGTTTTTCAGGCGTATTTTTAAAGGAAAGAGTACATCTTATACACCGGAAGATATGGTATTTCCTTCATAAATTGTAATTCTTATTACTTAACTTGCAGGTGAAGGAGCATCTCATAGACTACACAGATTGTTACAGCGTTCGAAGAAGTGATGTAATGTGTGCTGAAGTCATCAATCAAACCAAGGGCGACGTATGCAGATGTAAAATAGATTTTCAACTGGAGAAGAATTTCAATGTAAGGATGTTATTTTAGTCGAATTATAAAAGGCTTCCATATTGCTGAAAAGTTATCACTTGTGTCTTTTGTGTGGTTGGTCCCAAGTTCATTTTAATGTGTGTTCTTGGATTACCAGGTTAAGTCTGTGTTTACTTCCAACCTTTCGAGCATATAGAATGATCTCATCAGCAGGTTCAATGATGGAATACCATCGCTATTCAGTTGAATGTAATCTTTGCCCATCCTTATCATTGTGATTACCGAAACGTTTAAGCTATGTAAAATAAGAATAATATTCTGAATGGATTAATTTTGGGGATGGATCAATATGAAATGTTTGTTGATACCAATATAAAATTTACCAATATTCTACATATTGATCCTACATAAAATGAAAATGCTCCTTAAGAAACCTGAATGATCCCTTGACCTCTTTGTATGTTGCAAAAGAAGTTTTGTATTTAGACGTTTACTTTTTTAAAATGTAGGCCATGGATATTACGTATTTATATCCATAAACATTATATCTGGCAGAATATTGCTCTAAATTGTAAGATATTTATAGATATATCAGATCGGTAAAATTATTGGTAATTTTACGGCCAATACCGATAGAGTACTGATTAATCTCTCACATCCCTAATAAATAAGAAATTATCTGTTGCTAATAGAATACCGGTAAAATTTGTTATTACAAAATAACGCAAATATAGGTTTTAATTCTTCTATGTTTTGTTTTAGTTCCCTGGAACTTTTTTGAAACGTATTCTACCAAAACCAAAATCTGACATGGCTGGTCATCATAAACTTCTAATGCATGCTCTTTTTATGTGATCAGAAGTATCAGGACACCCACCTGAAAATAAAATTCAAGTTTGGGCTGCCCTCCATCGGGAACACTGGTGGTTAATACGGTGTTGTCTTACCCTAAGCCTTGATGACAGCCTTCACTCTTGCAGGGATACGTACAATCAGGTGGCGGAAGGTTTCCTGGGGAATGCCAGCCCATTCCTCATGGAGTGCCGAAATAAGAAGAGGTATCAATGTGGGTCGGTGTGGTCTAGTCTAAGTCAGTATTCCAATACATCCCAGAGATGTTCTATTGGATTCAAATTAGGACTCTGAGCAGACCAGTCCATTAGTGGGACTTTGTTGTGGTCAAATCACTCCCCCCACAAGCCCTGCAGTATGGATGGGTGCTCGGTCGTGTTGAAAGACACAATGGTTATCCCCAAACTGGTCTTTGACGGTAGGCACCATGAAAGCTGTTAAAATGCTTGTGCCGTGACATTGCCACGTAAAGCAAAAAGGGGGGAACAAGCCCTCTCCAGGAGAAACATGACCACACCATAACCCCGCCACCCCTGAATTTCACTGTGTGCACTATACAGGCTGGTAGATGTCGTTCACCAAGCATTAGCCACACCCACACCCTACCGTCGGATCGCTACATTGTGTACCATGATTCATCAATCCACACAATGGTTTTCCACTGTTCTATGGTCCAGTTTTGATGCTCCTTGCACCACGCAAGGTGGCGTTTGGCTTTTGCCTGCATGCTTTTGGGTTGTACACGTCCCTTCACATTTCCACTTCCACTATAACATCGGAAACAGTGGACCTAGGGGTGTTTAGGAGGTTGGAAATCTCATGCACAGACTTCTTACTCAAGTAGCACCCAACCACCTGACCACGTCAAAAGTCCGGGAGTTCCTCAAACCGTTCCTTGCTGCTGTCTGCAGACTACTGGCGTGAGATCGCTGACCATGTGTTCCACATGGTAGGTAGCAGTACTTTGTCGCCCTCTATGATAAACACACGTTTCGCCGTGTGTCCGGATACTTTTGATCACATAAAATATATTTTGGTAGCATAAACTTGAAAAAGTTCTGGAGAGCAAGAACAAAACCTCAAAAAATTAAAACCACTTACAATATAAAATCATTGCATTATTTCTTAACACACAGCAGGTAGTTATGCAAACTTTCAATAAAATACAAAAGCCAGCTCAGTGACCCAGGTGTTTTCAGTGGTTTACTTTTGGACTTGTCATCGAAATTCCCTGAGGAAGGGTGCCAGTGTCCCTTCATCGTTATTTTAGCCATAAATGACAGAAAAGTGTCATTAAATAACAAGGCGAGGGGGGAAGAAGACCAGGAATTATAACAGTACGAATAGCCAATATTTAGGAACCTTAATTTCTCACATGTATGCAACAACACCCAAAATATTTTAATTTTTGTAAAAATTTGTTTAAGTATGTGCGGTGAGTGATATGTTCTGAACACATTTTTGATGCATTTTCAATTGCAAAATTATGCAAATGTGACCTTTTTTGTGATTCTCAATACATTTTCTGCTTAAAAAACTAAAAATAATGCAAAAATTCAACATTGGTTGCGGTCTGGCTTTAAAAGAAAAATGTACCATATTTACGCATGTGTAACCTGCAAGTTTTCCAAAATTTAATAAAAAAAATCATTGGTTAATGTTATACATTGAATAATTCAGACAGCTACATGAAAGTATGCATAAATAGATATTTAAAACAATTTTTCACCTCCTATCGGAGCATTTTGCCACAAGGGACTCTTACTTCGTTCCCTATGTATGAGCCATGTACAGGAGCACATCATGTGACTTAGAAATTTAATACATGTTTAAAACTAAAATGAAGGTATAATTTTAGGTATATTTGGCAGGGAAAAGTGTGCTAAAATAAAGAACACTGATTTTGGGGAAAATAACACTGATAAGTAACAAAAATAACCCACTTTTGGGGGGAAAAAGGAAACAAAATTGACGTTCCTACCAATACCAGTCTCGATAACCTAGAAATCCTAGAAAAGGTAGGGAATTTTCTTTTTCTGGAAATGTCAGGGAAATTTGCTGTATTTCTGGAGAAATCAGTATTTTTGTGGAAATTCACTGAAAATAGGTTCTTGAACAATGAAGAAAGGACACGCAAGAAACCTTAAATGTATTGTGGACAACTATGCTACGGTTAGATATACCGAGTATCGCTGGTTGTTACAGTAGAAATTGCATATTAACTCGTCTCGCATATTGCATATAAACCTGGAAAAGTCAGGGAAGTTAGTTTCACTAAATTGTAGACACCCTTATAAGGTATATCAGTCAAATCTGAAATGTAAATTATTTGTTAGTTTGAGTGGATAAAAATCATTTTTGTTCATTTTTTATTTTTTTATAAAAGCATTTAAAATTGCTTGTATGGTCTTTGGCACCATACATATAGATATATATCTTTTATTTTACAGAAAGGCTTTTTCTGTTAAATGGCGCTGTAAAATATTTGAATAGTTTGTTTAAAGCAAATAAAAAATTATATGCAAATATACATTTTTCTGTTTCTGATACGGTATTTGTGAACCTACTATGAAAATGTTTGTTGAATGTGTGAATGAAACTCTAATAACTTCAGTAACTTTTCTTCCAGTGGGAATAAAACATTCTGAATATTGTAACTTAAAATGTGTTTTATAGTTTTTGTAGCTGAATTTTGGCAATTTTTTAATGATAGTTTGAAAAATATTAGTTGCCATATTTATTTACAGTTTAATTATAATTACACTATTTACGATTTAACATGATTAGTATTTTGTATATTATTCTACATGAGTTGTTTGCTATTTTTGCCCTATTAAATTTTTGAATTTTAAATCAAGAAATATTTAAGTGTGTTTACACTTTACATATTACATTTCCTTTCCTATGAGCTCCACCCCATCACTATATATATTTTGTTTCCTTTCTTTTCCTTCCTTAAAGCCTAATAAATGCCATTAAATGATTACAAAATTAATGTACTTTCAACAAAAGTGATTCTGTAAGTAATTTAAATCCATCTTGCATGACTGTTCATTGTTTGTTTTATATTGATAAAAAACTATTTAAACTATTTTTATAATAAATTTATCAACAGCTGCATGAATTTGTTTATATTGTGTGATACCTAGATAGTAATGTTTCTTGCCAATACTTACTGTTGTTCTCATTTTACCAGGGCAAGGTGTACATGTATTATGGACTTACTAATTTCTACCAGAATCACAGGCGCTATGTGAAGTCTAGGGATGATTCCCAGCTGTTGGGAAATCTTCACACGGATGTTTCCACCGATTGCCAGCCATTTGACAAAACTACAAATGGCACCCCTATTGCACCCTGTGGAGCAATTGCTAACAGCATGTTTAATGGTAAGTTGTGTAAATGCTATCAGTACAGGGTGCTCCACTCCCATGCAACTAATTTCAGTTGCATCATTGAAGATCTCATTCAGCCCTTAAGTTTGCTGTTGCAATGTGGAATTCGTACATATATGTTTGGATTAGATTCAACTGCAAGTGAGGATCTCCCCAATGGCACAGTGGTACCGTCGTTGCCTTGCAATCAAGGGGCGCCGGGTTCGATACCCTGTGGAGGCACATAGTGGTTCGGATCCCACTTTAAACTGTAGGTCCAGTCTCGATTAGCCTTACTGTGCATAAAGTGGACATAAATACCAACTCAATGAACTGCAAGTGCTAATGTGAGATTATGCTAGCTGTAGTAAAAACAAATACAGTATCAGAAAAGAAAGAAGAGGAAAACGATTAAATAGAAGAAAGAGAGTATAAGTTAGATGTAAGAAAAGTTGTCTGCTCTCATTGGGCGTAGTTCATGAATAATATAAAATAGAAATATGGCTCAAAAACAAAGGTTGCATGATGCAAAAATTGACTAGCACTTTTTTGAAGTTCTGTTTTAAGTCCACTTTATGTGCACATAGGCTAATCGAGACTGAACCTACAGTTTAGAATGTGATCCGTACCACTGTGCATTGTCTCTCCACCGGATATCGAACCCGGGACCCATTATTTACAAGGCGATGGCATTACCACAATGCCATCGAGGAAGACTGATTTGCACTTGTTCACCTCTGAAAGCAGTGACAGTGAATCTGAATCAGAAAGAGAAGAAGGAGGGAGTGATGAAATGGAATTTGCTAAAAAAGAACGTTTTGCAGTAGTGACTTGTTCAAAATATTCCGCACTTAAGGGGTTAAGGAATAAAATTCATCTGTGAATGGTATGTTTACAGTTTTATTTAGGGAACTTTCAGACTGAAGTAACAAATTACATTGGCCACTCCAGTGTGTGAAAAAGCATTTGTTGCACAGTGTGTTCTTGTTTATTCTAACACAGGAGACTTTCTTAGTATATTTATCTCCTCTTTTTCTGTTTCTTCCCCCTTCTAGATGGGGCCCTTGTACTTTCTCCCTCTTCTCTCCTCTTTCGCCCCTTTCCCAAAAGAGAGAAGAAAGAAGCACACACATGCACGCTTCTCCCCCCTCCCCCCACGGAGAAGGGAGTTCTTACATTTGACGTTAATTTTTGGTGATCCCTGTGGAACACAGGACATCAACAAAAAATCTCCAACTGGTCCTACTAATGGCAATTCTCTTCACTGCATTCCAGCTCTTTCCTTCCTCTAATGCCTCAGCGTAGGGCTTCCCCGATGGTGTAGTGGTAACATCATTGCCTTGTAATCAAGGAGTGCCGGGTTCGTTACCTGGTGCAGGCACATTGCACATTGGTTTGGATCCCACTTTAAATTGTAAGTCCAGTCCCAATTAGCCTGTCTGTGCATAAGGTGGACTTTAAACATCAATTCATTGCCATAGCGTGAACAGATGTTCGCCACGTCTGGCTAGGCCTCCCTCTTTTCCTTCTACCCTGCGAGTTCCAATCTAGTGCCTCTCTCTCGGTAGCCTCATTTTCCTTCCTCAGTGTATGCCCTGTCCAATTCCTTTTCCGCCGTTTTATCCATATGGACAACTCAGTTTCTCCAGTTTTTAATCTTTTTTCAATGTATTTGGTTTTGAATCACTTCTGACCAGCAGATATAATTTTTTTTCTGAGGCAGCAATTCATGTGGGTCTGTAGTTTAAAGAGGGAATCGTTTCTGTTACTTTCCATGTCTCGGACCCATATAACAGCACTTATTTAACATTACTTCAAAAAAGTATGAAGTTGGTCTTCATAGATATTTTCTTGTTTTTCCATACAGGATAGAGCATCACAAAGTTGGCCGTTTGTTTTTAAATACTTTTGAGGAACATCTTGTGCTACCCCTCCGCAGTTTGCCACCACACTACCGAAGAGTGAACGGAGAATAGGGGTGCATTTTTTTTCTCCTTTTCTCTCTCTCTTCCTTCTTCCCTCCCTCCCTCCTGACCTCCCCCATGGAAAGTCCCCATTTGGGGGAGTTTGGGCTTGCACGGGTGTGCCGAAGGATATCTTTCATTCTTTCTTTTTCTATTGTAATACAGGGGGAGCAAGCTGAAAAAACTTCAAATGCTGGGAAATGTAGAATCGAAGAAAATTTTATAGCATTTTGCTCCATTGGGACCATGAATATTGAATGTATAATGCGCGGAAATGTAAAACCGGGGAACGTAAAATCGGGCGTTCCGCTCTATATAAGTATTCCATTGGAATTGTGCCACGTCTTTTTTACCAGAGTTCAATTTTTGAATATTCATTAAGTTCATATACATCTGGCAAAAGTCTTTGATACTGTTAGTCACCATCTTCTGATTCACAAATTCTGCAATAGATTCAACATTCATGGTAAATTTCTAACCCTTCTGACAGATTACCTTAGCGATCGCCAACAATGTGTCGTTCTTCCAGGAACTCTATCCAACTTTCTTCCTGTCCACTCAGGAGTTCCACGGGGTAGTTTTCTAGGACCTCTCTTATTCATATTATTCGTCGACGACCTTGCCTACCATCTCACAGCTCCCTCTAGCAATTACCTTCTTTTCGCAGATGAGAGAAATCTCCACTTCCGACGATACTCATCTTCTTCAGAATGACATAACAACATTTACTTCCTGGTGTCTAACATGGGACATCCTGAAAAGTGTACTACTCTCACCATCTCTCTCAAGAAGAACCTGTTAAAGTCATCTTATTCCGTGTCTGGCAATAATATCCAAGCAGTATCCTCTTAACAAAGACCTAGGCATTGTTTTCAACCAAAAACTCACATTTGAAGAACATATAACAGGCAAATGATTCATTTCCCCAATAATAGAATACTGCTCTCCTGTTTGGTCTATGGCGTGTTCAACTCAACTTTCTTCCTAGTTATAGTTCGATACAGGCTTCCCTCATTACGCAATTTTTCATCTCAGCATCTCTTGTCTTTTCTAAACCTAGAAACTGCTTTTTGAGTGACGTTTGCAGAATGATTTCAGTTATTTATACAAAATTGTGAATGGCAAAATCCGCTGCAACACACTCCTTGAGGAATTCCACTTTCGAGTACCTATGCTCGCAACACAAGATTATTTTATACAAAGAAACCTAGACTACAAATTCAAAAAGATCCCTCTTTTACAGACTTGCCACACAATACAATGACCTTCCGTCAAGAATTGATATATTTTCCTCCGAGTTTGCCTTTCGGTCTTCTATTAGAAGAAATGTTTGTAAATAATATCCAATTGTGACCTTTTGCTTATTTTTTGTCAATTTGCTATTCTCTTTGTGTTATTTTGTTACTTGTAATTATTATTTTTTAATATCTTTTTGCTTATTATTATTATTATTATTATTGCATTTTTATTGTTGACAATTTCAGTGTAAAATGGCCACCAGTGCTGTATCTGGAATTTTCTCAATAAATAAATGACACCTAAAGGTCAAAGCTATGTTTCAAACCCTATGAGTGTTGTGAGTTTAAGTCCGCTTTATGCACATATACAGTTGAGACTGCTTTATACATAACAATTCTGTGGAATTCTGTTTCATACGTAAATTACTGTAAGTCCCGGCAAAATATAATTTAACAACGTGTTGATTAAACCTTATTTCTACGTAATGCATTTATATGTAATTCGGTGTTATATGTTCTAATTTTCATAAAATACAGTTGATTTGTATGTAGCCAAGCTACAACAATGTCACAGAAGTGACAGTTTTCAGTTCCTACTGGTCTGTCACGGACAACAGAAAGAGGAAAACTTACATGCATGACCAGAAAATAAAATGTATACAGGAAGTGGACGCTAATCCATATAAAACTAAAACTGAAATAGCTGCAGATTTAGGCATAACTTATTTCTTTGGACAGTCGTCAGTAGAATAAATGCTATTTTAGACATTTTTTTCAAATTTGGTAGAAAAACTATAGTGTCTACCATATTAATTCAGTACCAAAGTGTTCATTAATAAAGTTGCAAAGAAAGTTTAAGAATCAAACTTTTAGATTCGTTAATTCTTCACTTTGACAGAAATATCCTGTATTATGTATAGCTTGTTCCTCAAAATAGATACAATTAAAGTATTTTAATAATGATAAATCTGATTTGTAAGTAATTCTCAGTTATATGTATTATTTCCTCTTCACCTTGACATACGTATAACTCAGGTTCAACTGTAGTCTAATTGGGACTGGACCAATGGTTTAAAGTGGGATCCGAACCACTTTGTGCCTCCATGGGGTATCAAACATGGGACTCCTTGATTACAAGGCAATAATGTTACTGAACTCTATGGAGTAACCATCCTGATTTATTGTGTGGTTAAATATAAATGTGAAAATCAATCTTTTCTTTTTCCTGTCCAGATACCCTGAGTATCTACTCAGATGTCCACAAGGAACTAGTGCCATTGCTGAGGACCGGTATCTCGTGGCCATCGGACAAGGAGATAAAGTTCCAGAACCCACCAGGAAAAAATCTCACCGAAGGTATTTTCTGGTGCTTCATGCATAAGCTGTTCATTTCAAAATTTCATGTGGTTCCTTCTACATGAAAATATTATACTACAAAGAAATATTTTTTTAAAAAATTGAACAAACATGTAAATTCATGATGTAGCATGGTAAACATTATTGCATGCAGATTTAAATGATTTCCTATTTCTGCTGTGCATTTATTCACTAATTTATTAATAGGTTTCTGCGCATCTTAGGATATCGCCTTCATATTCATGCAAACATGTGCTTAAAATAACATAGCCGATCTCTGTAACCAAGTCGTGAGTAAAGGTTGCTACAACACCAGGGGTAATTCAAATTCTGGCCAGGCCATGCTCCGTGAATTTCATCCTCACCATCATGATTAATCAAAAGTTGCACAAAAGTAACGTAAAATTACCAATATCAACTAACATAATTTATTGAATAGTAGGTGAAAATTTGAATCTCATCCTGGAATCAAACTAATTAAGCTAATGAACCTTGAATGCGAAATATCTCAGTTGATCTTCAGTTGAGCCTCAAATTTTTACTAACTTTTCAGCATGATAATATTAATTCTCTACAGTTCAATGTGCAAAGGGAATTCTACCTTTTTACTTCTGTGTGTCATTAAGATATTCTAATACCTATGTAAAACTTTAAAACTGAGGAGGGTTTTAAGGAAACTTTCTCCCCAAAGTTAGCACAGGGGTTTGAGTTGGAATTCTGTGTTATTTGTGAGTGTCCCTTCATAAATTTTATCACATCACTCATCCACATGTTCGCCATTATGCCTAAGTAGCAGAAAAGTGACACTACATATTAAGAAAAATCACGCTAAATCTTCTTGGACATTAGGTAAACCACCCATTCTGTTCTTGTGTACAATTATTCCCATTCAGGACTATAGAAGGTCTTCAGGACAGGTATCGTTTCATTATTAGGTTAATAGTTTTGTTAATTCTAGATTATTAATTTTCAATACAATTATGAATGTCTCCTAAGAGTGAAGGGTCATTTTCCAATTACAAACTTTCCGCACCATGGCCATGCAGTCTAAGGCACTGCAGCTGTTTGGTTCTCTTTTGACAGAATGAACGCCGTTGTCGATTTAAGAAAAAAGTTCTGAAACTATTTACACACTTTTTTTCATGAGAAATGAATACAATAATGCACGAGGACATGTCTTGAAAGAAAACTAATTTCTTTGATTTTTCTATTTTCGATTGTTCTTGGTTGAATGTAGAACGTAAATTCCTTATTTTTAATTTTACTTCTCCTACGCCAAATACATCAAGTCCCATCTCTTCATACGCCCGTAGATTATTTTGTTTGCTCCTATAATCGACACAAATTCCACGGACACTCACAGACACAACACAATGCAGACTCTATACTGTCCTTAAAGTGTTTACATTGACCGAGTGGTCTGTCGGGTTTACATGCGAGTGAAAAAATCGATGGGAGAAGAAGCAACTCGGTCGAGTCGCTGTCCTCCGTGGACAGTCACTTGACTGTCCTGACTGCTGGCTCCAGTGCTTTCCCCAGATGTTTACACAGGGAGAGTAGCTCGCTTTACCCTACTCGCTCCAGCTATTCTCCCGTCTACTTGACCAATGTGAACCAGGCTTAAGAGAAAGATTTGAGCAGCTTAAACATCATAGTGAATTTTCAATTTCTTTTATGATATTAGTAAGCACAAAGACAATGCTTGGCCAGATATTCCTGGACTGATAAAGCATTGAGAACCACTGCCCTGATGCCCATAAATCAGGACAGCGCCATTGAATTGCTTGACACAAACATTTCAGGACTTCAATATAAAAGTTTTGGTTTATCGTTTGTTCTTCAGGCAGATATTCATAGTGCACCAAACCTTTAGCATCAAAAAATGTGATCAACATTGTCTTTGTCACTCTGGGATTGTCTTGCACGGAATGGAATATCTTCGCTCACGAAACGTTTTGTGCCATTCAAAGACACAGCTCCTCGATAATGCCTCGTCATCATATACTTGTTGTATCATATTCAATGTTTTACTAGAGGTTTTCCCTTTCTTAATGCAGAACTTTATTTTAACTCTGCTCGGAATCCACGTCCATCACATCACTCGTCCAACTAAATGCGCCGACAAGCCGAACTGTGGGTTGCTAAGCACAGCCCTGCCACCTAGTGAGTTTACATGGAAACACTTCAAAGGCCATGTCTATTCAGAACACATATCAGGTGACTGAATAACACCTATTTCTTGTGTTTGAATATCACAGGTAAGAAATTAAAAAATCAGTCCTGGAACTTTTCTGACAAGTATTAAATTGCAAACAATCTCTGCATAATCTTGGATGAGAATCTACTATGGAGTTCTTACATTATGCAAAGCAGTTAAAAACTCAATTAGTCAACACACTTGTAATGCCGAAAGTTCATTACATGTCACCCATAGTTATCTACAGAACCCTCGGTTACAAACTACAGAAACTTCAAAAGGTACATGTAAGATTTACACTGAATGTCAAAATAAGAGAACATAGTTCTCATGCTTAAAGGAACTTAATTGGTTAAACATTAAAAATAGAGGAAATTTTGGACATTTTTGTAAGTCACTGATAAGTTCTCTATTCATTTTTCGTCGCAAATGTTTTCGCGATCGATTTTGCCACCCATCTGGTGGCTTCATCAGGCATGTACCCCGATACGTGGCAAAAGAAGGAAGCACTATGCCCACACCGGAACCACAGAAAGTGAAAGGACCGCATCAACTAGCGCCACCACGATCACAAGTGGAAGAAGAAGGAACCATGCAGCTCGCAGTAAGACAGTATATGCCTGACAAAGCCACCAGATGGGTGGCGAAATCAATCGCGAAGAGAAATTTGCATGGAAAAATGAAAAGTGAATATATCAGAGTGAATTACATATCTCCGCGTAACTGTTACTTTAGATACAATTATTGTAACTGTAAAGGATTCTGTACAGCAAGAAACCTAAATATTTATACAAGCAATCTGTCCTGTGCAAGAAGAATGAAAAACAGAAAACTATGCAATTTCCATGCACAAGACAACACCCTATGGAAATTTTTTCATAGTCAAGTGATAAAAGAATGGAATGAAGCACCACCACCACTGACCTCACAGGTGCTCCACCCTGCAACACACAAATTAAACTTAAAGAACCATCTACTTGCCAAACATTAGTGCATGACTTTGTATTTGCTGTAAAGAACAGGAATGAGGCATTGGTCTTAGTTTTAGTTCTAACTCTGTAATAGTAGTGCAGTAATTGTTTATATTGTAAATATATGTGTGTTATTTTTCTATATTTAACCTTTTGGTGCCCAAGCATCTCGAAGGAGATACCCAAAAGTAACCCTCGGGGTACCAAGCATCTCGATCGAGACACTGTGTCAAGGTCGTAGTTTTTACGTTATAACTTTTCTATTTTTGGCTAGAATATCGATTTTATTTTTTTATATTGTTCCTAACACATGTATTTAACAGAAATTGTTTTTTGCATTTTTTTTTTGTCTTCATGAAAATGGTGGGGAAAAGGTACTTCTCTTTTGCTGCTCTTTTCAACGTCAAATTTTTGCCGACAAAGGAAGACCGCCTTTGTTGTTCTGTTGTTACATTGGTCATACGGCAATGATGCAAATATTTTTCTGTTTCTTACATGCCAGCGATAATTTCTATGTGCATTTTGAAATTTTCATATCCTTTTTTTTGGGGGGGGGAGAAACCTTGTTTTTTAAAAAAAATCAGGGGATTTCCCCCCTTTCACCCTCCATATGTGCGCCTAATGTGAATAAATTATATATCGTCTGAATCTGTGATTCATTCTCCGTACTACGGTATATCGTTCATATCTCCAGGGCAAATAGTCTCTGAGCTAAAGTTATTTCAAGGTACCGCTTCATTTTGAAACTTGAATCAGTGGCGTGCCGACAATTCCTTTTGGGGTATAACTCAAGTTACATTGGTCATATGATAATAATGCAAATATGTTTGTGTTCCTTACATGTTAGCGATCATTTCCATATGCATGTCGACACTGTCATGTACTTTTTGCTTGAGGGTGAAGAACAATTTTTTTCCCGAAATTTTGGAATTTTGAGAGTTAGCCCCCTCCCCCTTGAAACATATACGCCGAATTTGCAAAAAATTCATATAGTCTGAATCTCTGGTTCATTCCGCGTACAACGGTATATCACTCATCTCTCTAGGGCAATTAGCTTCCGATCTATACTCATTTAATTGAAACTCTGCATTTTGCTCAAAATCGGCTCGGTACCCAGAGGCTTACTTGTGAAAAAGGTCTTGGGCATCAAAAGGTTAAGGCAAAGAGTGATAGTTTCACACCAGGTGTACACTTATGTCAAAATCATCTGAATTGGCACTGCTAGAGGAAAAGGTCTAAATGTGGACCCCCCTTTTTATGTTTTGTCATTTTCGGAGGAAAAAAAATAATATATCAAGCATCTGCCTTTAAAATGCATATCTATGAAATACAAGTTGTGTTAAAAAAAAAAAGACCGAACTTTTGCTGTTCTTGCTTTATTGCTCATGATACACACTTTCAACCACTATCCCCTTCAAAGTACTCCTCCCAGTGTCAATACACCGTTGCCATCATTTCATCCTATTTTAGAACGCACTTTCTTCGATGGCGCGCAGTACTCTCATCGCATTTTCCTGAATTTCCTCGATGGTCTGGAAACACCGTCTTTTCAAAGGGGTTTTCAGTTTGGAAAAGAGAAAAAAGTCTGCAGATGCCAAGTCCAGAGAATAGGGTGCGTGGGGCACAACAGAAGTGTGATTTTTACCAGATAACTTGTGACAAGCGATGTGTGAGGTGGAGCATTGTCATGATGCAACATCCACGACTGATCCCCCCACAGTTCAGACATCTTTCTAAGCACAGCATCTTTCAATCGTGTTAGAATTCTCTGGTAGACTTCCTTGTTTACCGTCTGACCAGGTGGTACAAATTCATGGTGCACAATGCATTTCCAATCAAAAAACACAACCATCATCACCTTGATTTTGACAGACTCATCCGCACTTTCTTTGGTCGAGGAGACCTTTTCCCCAACCATTGCGAAGACTGCCTCTTCGTTTCCACATGATATCTGTAAACCCATGTCTCATTTCCTGTTACAATGTTCTTGAGAAAGTTTTCATCTGCATTTGTAAGCAGTTCCTGACAGATTTGAACTTGATTCTGCATCTGGTAATCTGTCAACAAACTGAATGAATTTTGCACTGGCACAATGCATGTTATGTTTTTCAGTCAGGATTTTATGGCAGGATCCTACACTTATGCAAACTTCTTCAGCAACCTCACGGACAGACAGTTCAATGACGATTTTCACAAATCACAGCGCGAACAATTTCAACATTTTGATCGTCTGTTGACGTGGAAGGTCGTCCAGCCCTTGGATATTCGGGAATCAAACTCCTGCCCTCCTTAAATTGCTTAAACCAATCATAGCACCTCCTTATAGCGCTTAAACCAATCATAGCACTTGTTAATCATTTGGAATGTTTCCGTAAAAGTTTTCCCAAGTTTTACGCAAAATTTCACACACACGCATTGCTCCTCCAACTCTTTCATTGTTGCTTTGTCACTAATCCGACAATCGGCTGCTACTCGAGAACGAACGCATAGATCGGAACCCAGTAAAAGGCGATCTCTTACCAAGATATGCTGCTACGTGCAACACGGTAGCGGGATCATGCCATCTGCAACCATTGGCGGGCTATTAAAAAAGTTCGGTCTTTTTTTTTTAACAAACCTCGTATATATTTAAATGTAATAGCATGCTAAAGTATAGAAGGTCTCCATTTATTTTAAAAAAAGCAATGTCCAAAAAATGGTAAAATGATGTATTTTAAAATTGTGGTCTAAATATGGACTACTAGTGGCAATATCACAAAAAGCAATTAAAATTTTTAAAAAACCGTCATTTATCACTAAAACATTATAAAATTCATATTTATGATTAATCTGTTGTTTTGAAAATCATGCAGAATGGGAAAAATCGAAATTAAGATAAACATCCAAATATTTGTTGCAAATGTGATCTCAACATTACACCTCATGTCATAGCCCATATTTAGACTATCACGCTATTTTTCTTCTTCAATTTATTTTCGCTCTCTGTGATACATATTTCTCAAACAAATCATTGCATTATAAAAGTCCACATTTGTTTTATGTACTGCTAATATCATAACCTATACAAAGCAGATGAGAATTTAGAAAACGCTGAGTGAAAACATACCTGCAAAAAGTTTTCGGAGGTTGCAATTCTATAACAGCATCCAAGGCCGAAACTAACCACCACTTTCTCTTGCAAATTGGCACCGCAACCTTTATGCTTGACAGATAACCAGTTCCAATAGCTTCTGCCAAGCTGCAGCACCCAGCAGCGGTGATAACTCCAAAACCCATATTTAAACCTTCGCCCATATTTAGACCTTCTCTACTAAAGGAAAGATACAGGAGAGTATGATTTTCTCCCCATGTTACAAGTGGAAACAGTTTTTCAAGTTGATTATTAAGTACATATGATGAATAAAATTTTCAATATCCCATGGATTACTTACGGAGGAAAAAATGCAGCCAGCAACTTCAAATTACAGCTAATGAAATTGAAGTTTGACTTTCCTGACAACAAATAAAATCTTCAGCAAGTCCTCTTCTCGTTCATGTGTTTTTCTACGCCATCGGAAGTTTGATATTCCCAAAATGACAAAATAATACTCCCATAATGTTATATTTCCGTCCCCTCGTACAACTATCTAGCGCATAGACCTCTCTTTCTCCAGATCACCTTGGAAAAAGGGGTCAGTTGAGGATAGGGCTGTTTATGGTCTCTCCAGAACCTTGTGTCTGGCCTGAAAGAGTTATGCAAAGTATCAATTTGACAAGGTTTTGTTGTAAAAGTGGCCCATGAGGTTGAAACACACAGGCTCAAAAGAGGTGATTCTACTGTATTCCATTCTTTTGCAGCATTTAAAGATTTTGCCAAACCGCTGAATTGGAGGGAACCTGTGTATAAGCTGGACCCCAGTGACCCGAGCAACAACGGCTTTGAGAATGAAGATTTGATAGTGTGGATGCGAACAGCCGCCTTGCCAACATTCCGAAAGCTGTACCGACGGGTGGACCACAGCCAAACAGGCTATCTGAATGGGCTTCCTAAGGGAAATTACACTCTCCATGTTACTTATGGTAAGTTTCTGATTGATGCATTCAAACGAGAGAACTCTCAAGCATGTTACTTTTTGTCTCAAGCTGGTACTCACGTTTGCAGTCTGGTCAATGTAATCAACACTTTTGGCCAAAACGTTTGAGATTCTTGATTCTTCTATTTTAATGAAATAATTGAAAGCTGGAAATGTGTTCCGATTATTCACAAATAACTAATTTCTTATTTATTTATTTTTTATTTATTTAAAATCTTAAGTAGAGAAAAAAATATACTATCACCATATCAACAATAACGTGCGCGCGCGTGTTAAAATCCTCTCAAAAATTTTCCAATTTAATGTGAAAATCCCTTGGAATACAGATGAATTTCTCTGCAACAGGTTTCTCGTCCGTGTCACTTTTCTTGTTTCCTTTAGTTTTCATGTAACTAAGCAATACATACATACAAGAAAAACAATCATAACAACAGAATGACAGTAAAACCAATTTTATTAACTTTTCAGTGACTTGATGACATTCATTACACTATGAAACAGTATAATATGATAGAAAGAGTACATGATAACTAGAGACGTGCATATTTTGTTTCAACGGAATTACGAAATGTGAAAGAACATGCTGTAGTATTCATTTTTTCATAGCTTTGAAAGGTGTAAGGTACATTTTCCTACCATATTTTGTCATGAAATTCAAAATGAACTGCAAAATGTGAAGTAAACACTTAAACACTAAATTTAGAGTTGCTGGAACACTTTCAGATGTCTGAATGATCCTGTGAGTCATGCAAAATAATAGAAAATTGATTAATTCTGTTACAAAATGGACTCCTTTACACAGGAATAAACTTAATATTCTGATAACTATATACATAAATTAAAAAGGAAATATTTATGTTGGTGGCTCAGTCGGTAACGCGTCTGACTACCATGCTAAAGGTCCCAGGTTCGATCCCCGGCCGGTTCAAATCCGGGAACTTTTCTAAAGATGGAAGCGGCCCCAGCGCCCACCCAGCGTCGAATAACATGCGTACCTGGGGAAACCTGAGGGGTAAAGGTGGTCAGGGGCATGGTGCTGATCACATCACCCCCACTCACGACCGGATCAAGAAAGTGTGGGGCGTTACCCCCACACCCCCTATACGCCTTCATGGCGTGGTGCTAAGCACAGGGGAACACTTTACTTTTTTACTTTTATTTACTTTTTTCAAATCAAATTTGGGATTTTATTCACCAATTTAACACTGAAGTGAAATTTTTATATATCACTTCTGACTGAAATGTGCTCAGTTTTTGTAATTTAATCTTGATCTTTCATTCACCACAGTGCTCTAATAACAATAGTACATTAAGAGTTTTTCATTGCATCATCATTACGTATATGTTATGAACATGCTTTTGTGAAGATGTAACTTCAGTTATGATTCTCTTGTGCCTGCAGCGTACCCAGTGAAGTCTTTTGAGGGGAGGAAAAGAATGATTTTGTCCACCACATCTCTCCTCGGGGGAAAGAACCCTTTCCTAGGAATAGCATACATTGTGGTGGGCTGTATATGCTTGCTTCTAGGGATAATCTTCCTTTTTATACATATCAAATGTGGGAAAAGGTAAGGATTTTTAGCTGTAACTGTAACGTGTAATTTAGATATACTGTAAAACCTCTTTAATTCAGACTCCGATAAACCGGACTTCGCTTAATCCGGACCAAAAAAAAACAACAGAAGAATGCAAGGTTTTAAATGTGGCTAGAAGTCAACAAGAGAACTTCCCAAAGAAAAGGCAGTCAACCACTAATGAAATTCTGTTTCCCGCAGATTTTGTACTGTACTGTATAGCGTATTTAGGCCTATGCCCTTTAAATACACCATAATAAACATGTTTTGTTGCTATAAATGGAGTTTTAATGCACTTTCTACTGTTCTTTTAGGTTATTTGAGTAAATCCGGACTTTCGTTAAACAGGTCAACTTATCCCCCCATTAGTCTGGATTAACGAGGTTGTACTGTACCTTGTTTTCATATGGAATTAAGTGTTCATATTAGTAAACAATTTTTGTGTGTAATTGAGAGTGTATGAAACAGATTTTGAGAGATATGATGTGGAGAGTTATCTTACAGACTTCAATGGCCTCATCAGATTACTAAGCATCCATCGATGCCGGCTTCCACAGGCAGTTCTGTCGTGGGACCACCTTAAGAGTATCTATGTGTAAGAGGTAAATTAGAGAACGAAAATGAAAAAATTCGAGATCTGTTTATAATGTAAATAAATGTATAAAGCCATTTATGAGACTATTCAGGAGCATCCTACAACAATAATTCTGTAAGTTGTTGCCTGTCATCTTATTCTTTGGTTCTAAGTGCTCTGGTGGGAACGGGATGAGAACCCGGGACTAATGAGCCAAATTAGTTGTTTATTTGTAGTTTTCTTAGCAGATGCGATCCGGCTAAGGGTGGTGTATTACAGAACAACCTAACCTGTACTTGTTAGGGGTCCATTCCACCCCACCAAGCACAGAATTCTAGTAAAATGAACTTGGTGATTATTTTGTAATTTTTCTTATTTTATGTTGCACCCAAGCATGGTGCTGATCACTTCCCAAATGGTCGAGATCAAGAATGTGGGGGGCCCTACCCCCACAACATCCTCTATACAGGGTGGGAAATAACATTTTGCTAGGGGTCCACAGTAAAAAGTAACAACAATTAAGAAATTATGGTAATACCAAATGTTTACTACGACAATTGTGGTTACAAAAACAAAATTAAAACTTAGTATGCCCGCCGTTTGCTTCTCTCACACCACGAAGACGATCAGGATGGGAGCTCAGAAGATTCGAAAACAGTCCGTATTCCATTCCCTGTCACGGAGGACTTGTTCCAGATGTGCAAGGAGTGTTGGCCGGGAATAGCGGTCCGGTCCGCGTTCCACTATCATCAAGGACTCAACTGCGTCCTTCAGAATAGCCCCAAAGTGCTCCGCTGCATTCAGGTCTGGTGATGCACCCGGCCATTCAGAACTGCTCAAGAAGTCAATGCCACTTCGCCGAAGAAGGTCTTGGTTTTAGCATTTGCCTTGAAGCAAGGTTGTTTGTCGTGAACTAACTTTTAATTTTGTTTTTGTAACCACAATTGTCGTAGTAAACATTTGTTATTACCATAATTTCTTAATTGTTGTTACTTTTTCCTGCAGACCCCTAGCAAAAGGTTATTTCCCAACCTGCACATGCCTTCATGGTATGATGTGCTATATGCATGGGGCAATTTTACCTTTTCCTTGCTATTTGTGATGACAAGGATTAGTGATAATGAGACAAAATTGATGAAGGGACACTCCGAAAGAACATCCATCCCTATGCCAGGACTTGAAGCCAGGTAATGTGGGTGGCATGATTGAAAGCCATCCACTTAACATGCACTTAGGGAAACCAGTTATTTTGCCACTTGCATACCGTGGGATACATTCCACTGAAAATACAGTCTGTCTCCAGCCTGAGATAAAGTAGGAACTATTTAACTTTGCCATTTTTTTTTCATTTTTATTTGAATACAGTAAAACCTCGTTAATGTGGACTAATGGGGGGATAAGTTGACCGGTTTAACGAAAGTCCGGATGAACTCAAATAACCTAAAAGAACAGTAGAAAGCACATTAAAACTCCATTTATAGCAACAAAATATGTTTATTGTGGTGTATTTAAAGGGCATAGGCCTAAATACACTATAAAGTCTGCGGAAAACAGAATTTCATTAGTGGTTTACTGCCTTTTCTTTAGGAAGTTCTCTTGTTGACTTCTAGCCACATTTAAAACCTTGCATTCTGCTTTTTTTTTCCTTTGCCTGTCCGGATTAAGCGAAGTCTGGCTTATCGGGTTCTGGATTAACGATGTTTTTCTGTACCAACATACAATTTGTGTGCTCTAGTTTGATGTGGCAGTGTTTAAAGTGTCTAAACATGTTTGTTTTTCTAAAACAAAACCCATTGTAGACATCTGGTTACCTAAATTTATGAAAGACGTGACTAAACCATTCATTTAATGGTGGGTGCAGTAAACGCAGTATTAATATTACACAAGTAATGTTTTGTGTTCCTTCCATGTAATTATGAAGGACCACTGCCTTCATTAACAGAGGTTATGACATCCTTAAAAATTAATCAGAAAAAACAATACAATTTGCAACAGGGAAACACAATACATTATTTGTGCAATAAACCATTCATGTTCTTCACGGAAAATTTGTAAATTTATGCATGGGGTGATCAGAAAAAAATGTTACAAAGCCTGTAAATAACATGGTACTCTTTATAGTTTGGAAATGAGTATGCTGGGTGAAACTGGATACATGACACTACTGCTCCACATAATCACTGTTCCTGTCGAAACACTTATCACAGCGTGAGATTATGTTGTTTATGCTAGTCTAACAAAATTTTGCATCAAGATTTCAGAACTATGTGAAGGCAGTAGTTTTTATATCTTCATTGGTCTGAATGTAGTGTTTATATTTATATAAAAGAAAGGGATGGAAATTAACGGGTGCCAAATCCCGACTGTAGGATGCGGTCCAATGTTTCTCAGTGAAACTTTCACAAACAAGCAACAGTTTGACATGCGGTATAAAAATGTGCATTATCATGAAGAATAAGCACTCCCTTGCATAGAAGACCTTGATGTTTCCTTCTGATGGTCCCCCCTGAATGCTGAAGTGTAGGTAGTAGGCAGTAGGTATCTGCATTGACTGTGCATTCATGTTTGAGGTATTCCACCAGCAAAACCCCAGATGCATCCCAGAAAACAGTATCAGGAACTTTTCTGACTGATTGCATCACTTTGAACTTCTTACTGCTTTGCTTCCAGGGCACGACACCAGTTTGCTATGAATCTGGGCAGCCAAAACATTTTTGACCCACAAAAACAGATCACGTCCCTCACTTCTGCTCTTGACCAATTTTCCAAACTTATGCTCATTCCTCACCAAAGAAAGCTGTGGACAGTCTGAAATTTGTTCCAGATTGAAATAACAATATGATGTCAGATGTTGTTGTGTATAAGTTGTGCAGTGCCTTTAAGAAATGTCAGGAAATAGTGGAAAATGAACTTCATGCATGCCAGTCCACGATCTCCTTTATCACCCGAGATGATATTCCCCAGCTTCTTCTTGGACTCCCGAGGAATACTTTACCTGGATTTTCTCACGGTGCATCGTACAATCAATGCAGAATAATTCACAAGATTTCTCGAAGGACGAGTGAAGACTGCGATCAGGATCAAGAGAAAAAGGTCACAAATGGTGGTGTCATTTCTGCAGGATAATGCCCGTGCACATGTGGCTTCTCAAACAATGACTACAATCCAGAAACTTAAATGGAACCTTGTCCCACATCCTCCATATAGTCTGGATCTTTCACCATCTGACTATCGCCTCTTGGTAATCTTAAAGAGCACCTGAGCGGCCAAAAGTTTTGTCAAAACCAAAAGGATGCCATGTGTGCTGTTCGGGAGTGGGTATGCCTCCAACCAATGAACTTTTTCCCTGAGCGGCATCATCCACAAGCTTCCAGAGTATTGGCACCAGGAAGAGTATTTTGAAAATTAGCTACTTTGATTTCAATAAAATAATTACAGGTATGGATCTATTTACGCATTACAATTCATATTTGCCCATGCATTATAGATTGTTTGTTTTGTCTTGTATTCCTCACAAAGTTATTTTGTTTCTTTCAGTACAACGGAGATGATTAATGTTAGTCCAAGAACTCCATATCAGTAGGAGCCTGTGCCCGAAGAGAAGTGAATGCTAGTCATTTGTGTTGGTAATGTGACATGAAAGAAAACTGCAGTGATTTGTCGTTCAAGTTTCTAATTAATTAGGGATGTAAATGTAGTAAGTTTCTCAGATCGAATTTGTAGGAGGAACGTTGCACCAGCATTGTGTTCTTATGATCATTATTTTGAACTGCATTCTGTGGTTTTGCTTATGTACAACAATGTTGGTCACTACTCAAAGATTGACTTAGTATTAGTTAATTTTGTACAGGAGATTGATTTTTTTTGTTTGCATGCAGCATTTGTTTGTGCCTATTTATACATAATATCTTCCTTTCATGTTGTTCTTGTTAAGTTGCAGTAGGCATTTGTTCTAGTATGGTGCTAACTTTTGTCAGCTGATTCTAGACAATTGGTCAACAAACTATGTAATCATATCTGAAAACGATACCATACTTGTACTTAAACTATCTGTATTTGCAGACACCAACTCTTTTTTATGTATGTTTTTTACATACTTAATTCAACTCAACTAAAAATTATTTTATTGGAATATAGAAATACATTTGAACCTTGGTTTTTATGTTCCCAGTTTTTTACATTTTTCCGAATTATGCATTCAGAATTCATGGTCTAAGTAAAGTAAATCTTATAAACTTTTCCTGGATTTAACATTTTTGCCTTATCTTAAACTTTTTCACTTTACTCCCCTGAAAAACACAAAATCGAGGTTTCCAGTGTAAGTCGTGGAATCATTTGAAACTAGAATTTGGCCTTCCCGTGGTTCATTGATTACCTTGTAATCGAGGGGTCCTGGATTCAATCCCTGGTGGATCCACAGTGGTTCAGATCCCACTTTAAACTGTAAACAATTAGCCTAGGTGTGCATAACATGGCCTTGAAACAAACTTTGACTATTGAAACTAGAATTTCAAGAAAATGCCACATAGTGAAACAATTATACAATAATCACAAAATATATGGATTGAAGTATAGTATTTTGGTTTGAACGTTCATGAAAAGTACAGTGTAAGAATGGATGATATTACATCATCACACAGTGTACTTTGGGAAGAAATCGGGCAAACAGAAGTTCAAAGTATTTCAAAGATGCTTTGAAAGCTCTATAGAACAGCATATTCTTATATGTTCATATATCCACATTTGATAGCCAAGCCTCAAGTATTTCCCAAATGCATATGTTGTTTAACCTCAATTGATTTCAACTGTCAACTGTTCAATCTGTGGCAACACTTGAGTCTCACAGCTCTAGCTGCTGGAGACTGTGGGCCCATTTGGAAAGTCGCACGAGCTTAACGCGTTAAACGAGTTATGGTAACTGGCTGTTCCTTAAGTGCTTCCGTGAGGTTCATTATGCTGTCCCAAAAGTTGCATTCCACGTGTCTCATGAAAGAACGAGATTCGCACGGGCTAGGAGTCTGGTTTGTTCAGTGAGAATCGTCTGCTGCTTGGACAGAACACGCGTGCATGATGGCTTCAAACTGTACTAGTTCGGTTAATGTATTATAATTTTGACAGAGAGCGATATGAATGTGCAAGATGAGTGTACCTTACTCTTCTTACAATGTGATTAAAATGAGTAACAGTGCCCGCAGCAGAGTTTAATTCTGCCAGAAAGACATGCCTTCTGCTGGATGCCATGCGGAAAATTTCTTTAAAATAACTGGTTTCACCAGGTTCACGAGGCCAGTTACTTTCGTTCGTTTCGTTAAGACTTTCAGAACGCACCCATTGAAAGTGGTTAGTGTAGCATTCTGTGAACCTTGTTTCAAGTCCTGAAGGGGGGATTGCTGTTTCTATGTGTGAATGGTAAATATTTGCATTATTTACCAAAATTTAATATATCTTTTCATTTATTGTGACCTACATTTATAACTTATCCTTATTTTGTAATTTCGTTGTTTTACGTTGCTTTTTAGGTTCCTAGATTATATATCATGTAGAAGATGAATGATTATTTGAATAAATAGATGAGAGGATGAATGTTATCCATGATTCGAACCTAAGACCTTTGGCTTTTCAACATACTATATGAACCATACATTTAATTAAATTAATATCTATGAAATGGTATTTTGTTGAATGATCCTTAAAAGTCTGTAAGAAATATATTTATTTTTATATTATAGAAAATACAGAATTTTTCTGTATGTAGTAACTTTGGCCAAGAAAAATTAATAAAGTGAAAATTTCTGAATTTTACAATAAAATTTACCTCAAGTACAATATTGATTTCCACATGTTTACTCTCTTAAGGGAAAGAATAATGGCACTTGATTAAATTCCATAAGAAAGTGATAAATTGTTGTAAGTACTTATTTGTTAGTAATCTGTGATGTTTTATAAATTTTCTGTTCTGGAAAAACTCAAAATAAAATTTTCAATAGATTCCATTTTACATAACAAAAAACTGCATTTTGCGACTTAAAACCGAGATCATGAGTGAATTGTTTACAAGCAAACGTTTGGAGTGGATTATGGACTCTATTTCAAATCAATAAACTTTTTATAGTGTTTACACACTTTGAATATTATTAACAGGAACACTAATAACAGCAAGTATGAACTTTATACATGTTCATTGGCAGCAATACATCATCTGCAACACACTGTAGTGCAGATTTGACAGATCAACAAACAGCAGATATTATTTTAGCGGGAAGGGAAGCACAGGCAGTCTCAATTGCATGCCACATGCCATTCAGTGTCTGTGGCTGTGTGACTTGAACATTGTTCTTCACAGTTCCCCACAGGTAGAAATCTAACAGTGTTAAATGGGAGATTTGGGTCGACACTACATACGTTGCTTTTGCCATTTTGTGTACACTAATGCCTACCACCTGGTGGTCTGTGAAAGAACTAAAAACAAGAGAATGCCTACATCCGCAGCTTCATATACAACAAGTCCAGTCAAGTTATCTTCAATAGTTTCTCTGTTATTAATGTTCAAAGAGTGTAAACACTATTTTGGAACACACTGTATGTATGGACTGAAATTATATGTTTTGTAACTTAAATTAAGGATTGAATTTCCAAATGGAGTTTTCCACTTCCATATGCAGTAACATGATCTTCATTATAATATTATTTATAAATTTGTGTAAATTGTATTACATTTACAAACTGTTGTATTAATTATGTGAAAAGCGAGTATGCAGAAATGATGATGTGTGCCTTGTATGTTTGAAACATTTCAAAATGTTTGTGTGAGAGAGAAAGAGTAAATGATAATTGTATTTTTGTAAGATACAGATTATATAATGATAAACCATTCCATGTAAGATATGTTTCATAGTTGCATCAGTATGATTTTGTTTTTGTTTCCTACTTTGTATATAATTGGAGAATAGAAAATATATGTATTGTTTCAATTGCTTCTTAGTTTCTTATCTACATTTTGAACCATTGATGCCCACACTACTAATTGATTTCCACCTCTACCCCCTCTCCAAACTTGGATGGAAATCAATTCTAGGGGAGGGGGCAAACATCGATGGCCAAAGGCACAGAGGTGCAATTGGCCCCTCGATTTCAATTTTTTGCAAATAAAAATACAATTTGTACAATTTTAATGCTTGCTTCACTCGCAATGCCGGTTTTTCGTAGTCTTCTCAAGTTCCGAGTCGTAGCTAGTGGATAGTGCGAGTCTGCCCTGGGTTCCGAACGATCTACATGAAAAAATCTGTAAAAGATAGAATGCCATGGCACCCCGTGAAATTATTTCCAGCCTATTAAATCAATATTGTTTTCAGTTTGCAAAAAATTGGATGAAAAAAATTTTTGTAATGCATTGTATTTGGTCTAGGAATTAATTCGTGCGGTTGTTACGCACACATTGAAGTTGTAGTTCAAACACAAAATACATAAATACCTTAAGAAAAATATTGTCCATCGCAAGCCACCACTTTCGCCCATCTGTCAGGCAAGTTACGGATTCCGTGGCGAAAGAAGTCCTCATCCTTTGAAGCGATCCAGTCAGAGACCCATTTTTTGATATCTTCTGAAGAAGTGAAGCGCTGTCCAATCAAATCGTTATTCATGCAATCGAACAAGTAGTAGTCCGAAGGAGCAACGTCTGGTGAATACGGCGGGTTGGGTAAAACTTCCCATCCGACATTTTCTAAATAGGTTTTGACCAGTTTTGCGATATGTGGGCGAGCGTTATCATGTTGAAAAATAAGTTTATCATGTCTGTTCTCCCATTCTGGTCGTTTCCTGGCCAGAGCTTGCTTCAAACGCATTAATTGTCGTCGATAACGTTCTCCATTAATAGTTTCACCCGGTTGCAGCAGCTCATAGTACACCACACCTTTCATATCCCACCATATGCACAGCATAACCTTTGCACAGTGAATATCTCATTTCGGTTGTGATGGACCTGGTTCACCTGGCTTCACCCAGGCCTTTTTTCGTTTCGGGTTCTCGTAATGGATCCACTTCTCATCGCCAGTAACAATGCGATGCAAAAACCCCTTTCTTTTCTGTCTTTGAAGCAGCAATTCGCAAATGGTTTTTCGTCTTTCAACGTCTCTGTCTTTCAATTCATGTGGAACCCAATGTGACATATTTTTAATCATTCCCATGGCTTTGAGGCATTTGGAAACTGTTTTTGATCAACGCCTAATGCTTTTGCAAGTTCTTCCTGTGTTTGACACAAATCCTGATCGAGCAATGCTCTCAATACTTCGTCTTCAAATTTTTTTTTTTGGCTGTCCAGGTCGCTCTTGGTCTTCCAGGCCGAAATCACCACTTCTAAACCGTGCAAACCACTTCTGACACGTTCGCTCAGCTAGCGCATGGTCACCATACACTTCCACCAAAATACTATGACCTTCGGTAGCACTTTTCTGCATGTTAAAGTAATGAAGCAGAACACCCCGCAAAAACACTTTATCTGGCACGAACTGTGCCATGTTCAGTTGACTACAAAATGCTGTTGTTGACGCGTCAATCAACTGCCCTATACTACGAACGATGCGCGCTGACAGGAGTTTTCAACGCATGTGTGAATAAACGGAACTGTGGGACGATACGCTCATTATGCCATCTCTTGTTCAGGCGCACGAATTAATTCCTAGACCAAATAAATTGCCAGAGGGAGAAGTAAAACTTCTCTTCATTCATGTTGTCTTAAATGCATGAAGAATTTTTTGGAGGAAAATAGCATGCACATTTGAGAGACAATTTATATACCTAGTCGTATCAAATACTGACAGAAAGTTTGAGACAGTGTGTACAACCGGTTTTCAAGGTCGCGGCCAACCTTCCTGTGCAAGAGGCTGGAGTGGGCCATTGCGAGTTGAGCTGTCATAGAGGAAGTGTGTTCGTAAAAGTGTAGCTATGGAGTGGGGTGATTACGAAAATCGTGTGGCAGTAATAGCGCTTCATAAAGTGGGTCAAACAGCCCCCATGATATTCAGAACACTTAAAAAGTTGAATGTCAGCAAATCTTTCGTGTATCGGACCATCAAGCGATTCACAGAGACTGGGACAGTTGATGATCGCCCAAGGCAAGGCTGCCCACGCATCGTACGAACCAAAAAGTTAGTGCAAGCAGTGCCAGCACGTATTCGGAGAAATCCTGTACGAAAGCAGGCAGTGCTTGCTCGTGAGCTGAACATTCCCAAAATGTTAAGAAGTGACTTGGGGTTGAAGGCTTACCGGCAAAGTACAGGTCACTTCCTCAATGCACGTCTGAAAGAGCAGAGGGTGATAAAAGCGTTACGCCAACAATGGCCACAGGAAAATTCTTTTCACAGATGAAAAGATATTCAACATTGAGGAAACTTTCAATTGCCAAAATGACCGAGTGTATGCGTCAACATCCCACGAAGCTTGGGAGAAAGCCCCGAAGATCCAGAGGGGTCATAATCCAGCCTCAGTCATGGTTTGGTGGGGCGTGGCATATGATGGCATCACCAAGCTGCATTTTTGTGAAAAAGGGGTGAAAACGTAAGCCAGAGTGTACGAAAATACTGTGTTGAACTCTGTTGTGAAGCCTTTGAGTGACACTTTGTTCAGGAACCAACATTGGACCTTCCAACAGGATTCCGCACCAGCCCATAAGGCACACACTACCCAGGAGTGGCTCAAGAGCAATGTCCCGGACTTCATTGCTCCAACTGATTGGCCTGCTAGCAGCCCTGACCTCAACCCGTTAGACTACAAATTGTAGTCAGTGCTTGAGGGCATGGTCTATACGAGGAGGCATGCCAATATTGACAGTCTGAAACGGTCCCTGGTGAAGGCAGTGGCGACTTTCCCTACGGAGACAGTGTGTAATGCTGTAGATGAGTAGCCGCAGAGACTTCAGGCCTGTGTGAAGGCCAAAGGCGGCCATTTTGAAAAATGATTGGTGTTTTGTGTTCGTTAGACCTGTAAGTAACCTATACAATCAGGACATTAAAGTATCTTTAACACTTTCGTCATAATTTACTTTCAGTGTTGTGTCAGTATTTATGATATGACTAGGTAGTGTTTATTATGAGGTGGATGAATTGATTGTGTAATGTATTTAAATAATATATGTTGTTTATATAAATGTATTAAAGAAACTTTGAACACACATACGATTTAGTGTTGCAAAATGTATTTTCTTATTTTATGTCACTCCATGTTGCACATGGAAGTTATACATGTTATGTCTAAAAAGAAAAGAATTATATTCGGAATGCATTTATCATGCATTTTCTGTCTTTCAAAAAGAGCAGTTTGTGTGCTTGTGCTTCCAGGGAAAATGTCATAGATGCTAAATTATAACACTAATAAAACAATACTAATATTATTTAATTGCCCTTTACATCTGATATGTAAATAAATTAAATTAATTGTAAATTTCCAATAAGACTGTACAGCACATCACTACCATTCCACAGCAAATTGTTGAAGAACTAACCGTTAAAATAGTTGCAAGAAGTTCAAATTCCTTACAACAATAGAAACTTACATTACATCAGCCCTGCTGCTCTACACATGCCCGTTGTTGAGTTTCAGTGAAGGACGATGATTTAAATTCGTTCCATGATTATTTTTTTCCTTTTAATAATAAAGGACTGAATCAGTGCTTATTATTGCAAAATAGCCAGAAAATGTTCTTCGTTAAAAGTATCAGATAATAATCAGACAATATCTCATCAGATATTGTCCGAATGCTCTACCAAGTTATTGAAATTTCTGGCAGGGGAATTTTTCTATTTCCGTAGGTGATCTCCCCCCCCCCCTCTCCCGACCAACCTGAATTCATCACTTGTGTTCAACCCCCTCCCCTCCAATGTAGGGTAACCATAATATTTTGACCCAAAAACGGGACATCCCAAGGAGGTCAGTTTAGCCCCTCCGTACAAAATTGGTTAAGCCTAACTATAAAATTATTATTATTAATATTTATGAAAGTATAGATCGTATGAATGATATAGCATAACCCTTGTCAAGAGGTATTAATTATTGGTAGTGATTGCTGGTACAACTGTTTCAAGCATTCCCATTGGCTGGTAACTTTTTGGGGTTGTAAATAATCTGTGGTGGGTAGGTTAGGCTAGTTCGGTTTGGTTCTCTTAAGAAGGTGGTGACGAAAATGGTTGTAGCAGCAATACAGACCTTAATTATTATAATTTCGGTATGACTTGCATACTGTTTCTCTTCCCTTCTCATCAACCTACACTGAAGTTGAGAAAAACCAGAAGTATTTATCAGAAGAACCAATCTTCTTGAGAACAACTTTATTCTTCACCAACCGTTCATAAAACTCCCCACATATCTGACACACAATGCGAGATTTGTCTTTTGAGGTTGTCAAGATGCAGGAATTTAAATTATTCTTGCAGGTTCGTATTGAAACTTCGTACACGCTTCTTGACCATGCTTATTCACTGCACACACACAAAGCAATACAACTGTCCAGTGGTGGCGATTGGGTTCCAAAATGGAAGGGGGGGGGGGAAAGGCAGTATTTTCCCTTTGTATAAGGTTTAGCTTAGTGCAGGGGGAAAAGTGGCGAAATGCAGGGGGCAATTGCCCCCCTCACCGCCACTGGAACTGTCTGCTCGAACATTCTCGACAACCATGAAGCTAGTTTAAGAATTCCACCAACATTTTTTGGCATGAAATGTGTGTTAGATTTAGATTTGGTTTTCAAGCTAACTCCTAGAGACTTATAAAATGGGACAAATGGTGTTTTTTTAATAATATCGACTGGACGACGCCTCTGAAACGGGACTGTCCTGGTCAAAACGAAACATATGGTCACCCTTCTCCAACGCCACTGCAGGGATGATAAAACTTGCATCTTGCATTGTATTATTAGTTTATTGATGGCAGATGCTCTCAGGGGTGGTGTCGACTGCCTGGGGCGCTGCCCTTGAGTAGGAATCCATTGTATCCCAGGACATATTTAGGGGGGTCCGGACCATCCCCCCAAAAAAAATAACGGAAGTACTAAAATAAAATAATGAAAATGTACTATAGCATTTGGTGTACTATAATCGATGGTTATTCAGGGTGGTCCAAAAGTGTGGAATGGGCCAAATATAACCGAAATGCATGTGGTTATTGAAATTTTGTGTGTGTACATGTAGTTTGGGGATGGAGGAAAACGTACTGAACCACTTTTGAAATATGGTCGCCATCTTGAAAGCTGCCTTCTTGGATCGAGATCACTTTTTTTAAATGATAACCTAGGTATGTGACACATGAAATTACACTGAAAAAAGCTCACAAACACGGCGGTAGCGCCAAAACCTTAATTTTGATTTATAGCTATTTGTTTTCAAAAGAGTTAGATTTGTGTAGACAAGAATTAATTGAGGTTAGGGCTGCATAACATAATAAATAACGGTGATTCATATAAAATGAACACATTTCTGTATTTATTTCACAAGTAATTCATCGTAATGCTCCGTGCTAGTTTCACGTGATGCGGGACATCTTGGAGATTCATATATTCCCAACGGAGTGGGTAGCCCAGCAATATTGGGTAACTGTCGTCCTCATATTGCCTCAGTCGATGTGGAGAAACAGTGCACACTACATAACGGTAACAGGTAGGGCCTATTGTGAAAACATAATGGGACTATAAACTATAAACTCGATCACAGCTACGCAAACAACATGGCAGAGGGAATTTGGTATTCCAAACGGTTCGAATTAGTACCACAACACTTTTTCTTCTATCTAAATAACCTCACACTAATGACGTCACGTCAGCCAAAACTGTTGTGGCAGCAATCACTACCATTCGAAACCTCATCAAAAAAATCCTATACTAGTGCTTGTACTCAAGTAGGAAACAACAGTATTTCTTGGGAGCGAAACTGGCAAGCATCGTTCATTTACACTGCTGACAGTTTCTCGGAATGTCGAGGTATGACTCCAGCGGTCTCATCTGCTTGTACTCCATGTGTCAGCAAATGGCACAGAAAAGATAAAGTTGTAGAGAGTCATGGCTGTTAAACAGTGCAGTTGCTGGAACCAGCTTAAGGGAAATATGCAATATTGATGTGCCTTCAGGATGGAAGACGATATTTTCAGCATGTAATTTAAAGGAAACTCCCATATCTATGCTACATTTCAAATGTAATAAGCTTTGTATCTTTGTTTGATAATGAAATGTGTCAGTTTTATATGAATCACCCTGTATATTGCAAAATCAGCTAAGATATTGATATCATTATGTAAATAAATGCATCCCTACAATAACAATAAACGTGTTTTTTAAATAGTAACACTATTTTTTTTAAAAAAACTGAGACTATTATTTTTCTTCTTCTAAAAACCGTAAATATGTAACATGGTCAAGCGCAAGCCAGGACGTTTTAGTGGTATTTATAGGGGCCAGGGGGTCCGGAACTCCCGAAAAACTTACCAACAGTGCCGGATCTATAAACCGCAAGACCCCGCAGTGCAGGAGGGAGGGGGGCTTACCATACACTTTGCATACTCAAATAAACGTATAGTAAATTAATTGCCCAGCACCTCAGAGCAGAGAAGAAAAGATCACCAGAATATTGTACGGTGAAAGGATATGCTATTAATTTTAAATTGGCTAAGAGTTTTCGGTTAACTTCTGTTGAATGCTCCATACCGCAAACTAAGCATTAATTGAGGACTAAAAGTGGTAAACGTTGTAAGTGCGAAAAGCGAAAGTGTTGGGAAATCACATCGGTCCGCACATCAGCCCGTAAGAACGTGCACACTAGTGACCTCTTTACACGCCCTTTGAACTACTTAGAGGGCTACCAGCCACATTTCACATTTACCACATTATAAAGCATGGCACATTTCACAGTTTAACGTGAAAAATGGTGTATGAATTATTGTGGCACTTACAGCGTTTACCAATTTTAGTCTTCAATTTCTTTCTAACCGCAAATTTTTCTTCCTTAGCTCTGAGTTGTGGTACTACTAGTTGTGTACGTACATATGAGTTACGAGGTGAAACGTGTCTTACAAATATTCCAACACACCGGAACAAGGGATGAAAATCTCGTCGATATGACGAAATTACTATTCACTTGGGGGCCATCAAACCAAACCAAAATCAGCGCATGCCAAAATTACAGCACAAGGGCACAAGCAGAGCAATTACATAAATGTTATGAAAGATGTGTTAGTCCATCATTCTCAGCTGCAGAGGGTTATCGGGAGATGCAGCGATGATAAAGCAAAATAATAAAAATATTGCTTTTTTAAATATTTTAGAGAAAAAGTAAAAAACATATTCGCATATTTGAGCGAAATTAATCAACTGACACCACAAGACGGTTAGAAATAAACAAGAGATTCGCTTGGTTTAGCGCATCGAAAGGAGAGCCCAGTTCTAACCCCCCCCCGTGCCCAACCGGCCCGCTAAGTTTCCTGTTGAGTACAATGGTGTCGGGCGGGCCAAGTCATCGCAGCAGGTCTGCGAATCCAAGGTCCTTCGACCGCCTTTCCCCCGCTCTTGAAGGTCTGGTCATAAGAGACCTTTTTTTTCAGCCCCCTTGTTTACAAACACGACAAGGTTTCTGTGACGTCATCAACATGAAACTTCTCAGAATGTCCACCACTGTAAAGCATGCAACGGTCTTGTTTTTAAGAGAAAAGCATATATTGAAGAGCATCGCAACGCAACTTACACAGAATACATGAAAGTAATGGTGCATATGAAAAAATATAAGTAAGCAAAAGCATAAATTTCCCCACGGTAAGTGCTAGAAAGAATTGGAAAAAAAAAGTTCTGGATCCATTGTATTTCCTTCATAGTATTTCTCCTTTTAATTTTTTAGATCCTGCGGTTCAAATATCGATTTCGGAAAAAAATGTTCTTGCTTTATAAAGCACGAAGTACTTCTTCTTGTTTTGTATTCACTATGTTTACAAATGACACAAGAATGATCAAGATTTTTGTTCTCGAGGTGACAGACATACTTACTCAGATAGAACCTTTTTCCTAACATATCTTACTTTCACACCAGGGATGGTCAAAAATATCAGGATTCCTGAAAATTTAAAATCTTCATTCGGAAATTTTACTACCCGGATTTCGGAGAGAGAGGTTTAACATTTTTTTTCGGGTAGTATTTATTAAGAAAGTTTTGTCTTCCTTATTTCACGATCATATACTCCGTAGGAAAAAAAAATGGATTTGGTCATCTCTACTTCACACGTCATGTACAGTGGAATCCATGAGTATTACCGTGCAAATTGTCCATCACCATGTTCGTGCACTTTATTTGACCCAGTAAGAGCTTCAACACTTAAAAGAAAACTCAAAACAAGTTGTTGACAACTTCTGCACCAGCAGAATCATTCGCTTAAAAACGCACGGGATGTAAGAGAAAAAATTAATGAAATTAGTCATGGACAATTTGCACGTTAATACTCATGGATCCCACTGTACGAACACTCTTATCATAATTATCAATGTAACAGTATACCATTGAAGCTTTATTCGGGTGTCTCCATACTTTTGGACCACCCTGTATAGCAGAGTTGGTATGTTTAAAACTACATGTCCTAGGAATCCCCCCGCCCCGGTTGAAAGATTGATCCTGACGTTTGGCAAGTCTTGCGATGGGCGATAACTAAGTAAAAATGTCACGCTTCGCCACTTCTTAGCTGAATGGTCTCTTTACAAAAGTGACTTATCAAAAGTTTCATCCGTACATGACTTTGCAAAATTTATCAATGTATGAGAAGCATAATACAATTCTGCCAAGCTCTCCAGAGATATACCGACCTCCGTGGTGGAATGGTTATCATCACAGTGTGCACAGGGGTCCCGTATTTGAATCCCCGCTTGAATATGGCTGTTCTATGTGAATGTTCCTTTATCAATTTCATCCCATCATCACTCATCGTAAGCTTCGTGCTTGGCCAAAAGTGGCAGAAACGCGACGCTAAGCAATAAGAATTAAATCCTTCCAGCGGGCGCGCCCACACTGAAGAAACTGAATAACAGCAAAAACTTTGACATTTCCTTTCACAAGTAAGTGTATTTTATATAGAGGGGCGGGAGGGCCCATAATTTGTAGATCCGCCACTGCTTACCAAGTACTAAAATGAAGTAATGAAAATATACTTGTTTAGCATTTGTTGCATAGTCGAGTGTTATTTATTTTCCCCGAACTTATTGGAAGGCAAGCATTATATATTATATAGATAATATGCATAAAATATTAATCAGGAATATTACTTTTCATCAACTGGATCTAACGTCCTTTTTGTTATTCAATAAATATTCAATTCTTTATCTATTTGACATTAATTTCTTTGCTAGGGCACTTGTTTTTATATAAATTCTGGCGATCTTAACTACATGTAAGCTAGATAATGTATACGTGCTGTTATATATCTCTTCTTTTACCGTCTTTTCACCTATTCATGTAACAATAACAATACGATATTAATTTACATACTTTAATTTAATATAGTTATAATTATTCTAATCAAAACATTATTATGCTTATTATTTCTGAGACGTTTGGTTCGGACCCCTCCCCCGAAATATATTTCTAGATACGTGCCTGTTGTCAAGGTTTTTATTGGGGTGTAAAGTAGGGGGGGCGTAAAATAACACACCTCGCTCGGTTGAAAATTTTATCTTGAGCCGCCCCTTGATTGCCTACTGGCCCGTAGCCAGGCAGGGCCCAGGGGGGGGGGGGGGTGAGCCCCCTGGAACTGCCGTCAGCTCCCTTGACATTAGGTAAAACTCTTTTGTATAATTTTTTTGCAGTGAAGTGTGAAAATGTAGACAGCACATCCAGCATTACTTTGCTCACAACTTTGGTGAAGTATAAATTCACATAACATGAACAGGATATTACATTATTTATCTGTACCTTCGCTACCCCTGTTGCAACCTCCCTTTTAGACAAAAATTTGTGACTTTGATGTCATCATGACGTATCTAGAAATATGTTTCGGGGGGGATCCGAATCAAGTATCTCAGGAATAATAATAATACAGTGGAACCTTGATAATTCGAACTTGAGGGGGAAAAGAAAAAAAATCGAGGTATCAAGGATTTCGACTTACCAAGGTTCGAGTTATTGAGGGCCAAAATTGCCGACTTCGAGTTATAGAGGTCTAAAGTTTACTGACCCTTCTGAACGTCTGCACTACGTATGCCTATAACGTATGTTGATCATCTGACATTGTACGTACGCACCCTACACTTCGACTTATTGAGAGCCGTGCGACTAAAACTTCGAGTTATAGAGGTGATTAGAATTTAACTTCGACTCATAGAGGTTTTCCATAGTCTACCTTCGAGTTATTGAGCTCGAACGGCATCCCATAAACTGTACAAAAATTCGTCTTATCAAGGTTTTATTCGAGTTGTTGAGGTAAAATTAGTATTGAGTGTTATGGACAATTCAAGGGGATTACAAAAAATTCGACTTATCAAGGAATTCGAGATGTTGAGGTTCGAGTTACAAAGGTTCCCCTGTAATAATAATAATAATAATAATAATAATATTTAAATTAAAATAATTATATTAGATCAATTAATACAAATTACAATACATAAATTAATATTATATTATTATTACACGATTAGGTAAAAATACTGTAGCTATAAAAATAGAGATATAACAGCGCATATTCATTACGTAGCTTACCTTTAGTTAAGATCGGAATAATTGACATAAAAAGAAGTGCTTTGGCAATTAAATTAATGTCAAATAGATGAACAATTGAATATTTATCGAATAACAAAAATTAAGTCACATGTAGTTGGAGAAAAGTAAGTTTCTGATTAAAAAAAGTTCAGAGGAAATTAATAACCATCAATTATGCAACAAATGCTAATATTTTCATTACTTAATTTTAGTACTTGGTGAGTCTTTCGGAAGGGTCTGGGGCCCTGGACCCCCTAAATACGTCCTTCCTGTCCCTCAAAGCCGTATGATCTCAATATAATCCTTGTCTTCCAATATGTTCAAAGGAAATTGTACAACAAATATTTTAATTATTTATTTTTCGTACTTAATAAGTCTTTCGGGTGTGTGTGCGGTGGGGGGTCCGGACCCCCTAAATACGTCCTTCGTGTCCCTCAAAGCCCTATGATTCCAATATAATCCTTGTCTTCCAATAAGTTCAGAGGCAATTTTACAACAACGGCTAAACGTATATATTTTTCATTATTTAATTTTAGTACTTGATAAATCTTTCGGCGGGGTCCGGACCCCCTGGACCCACCCCCTAAATACGTCCTTGCTCCACATCTACGTCAAAGGTCAACAGATCACAAGTTTTGGGAACAATGGGGAGTTTCATTGCTTCGGCCAGGGGTAGAATGTACAGTAGGCACTATGATTGAATATTATACATTTTCTTTGAGTGATTATAAATATCTGTATCATCAAAAGTAGTATGGATTGTGTAGTAAGGGATGATTTCAATATCAGTCAATTAACACTTCAAGCGATGTTTTTGTATATTTCTAAATTTTGTGTAACTTAATGACATTCCCCACACACACAAACACACAGGCCCGTAGCCAGAAATTCTTAGTAGGGGGGCGAAGTCATTCCCAGAGGGGGCAAATTTTTAATATACTGTGTCGCATTGGCAGATATAGTAGGGTGCACAGAGGCACTTGCCCCCCCCCCCTCCCCAAAAAGCTGTAAGTAACAGGAAAGGGATAATATCTTGAAACTCCAATCAACAAAAAAGTTCGAGCAACATCAAATAACAATATTTCGATAATGACCTTTCCGGACTACCGAAGAATACAAAGATAAAGTATAACTAACATAAACAGTCTAATCAGGACTGTATCTACTTGATATTTACAGGTCGATAATGTTAATAGACGATTAATATGTATCAACAGCTTTGAGCCTCTCTGCAGAGCTGATTAAGGGAGCCCTTTATAAATCATGCTTCATAATGTTTCCCTATAATTTCCAGTATGCAAGATATTTACGCACAAAGGAATCTAACGAGAATTCAACAAGAACATCATTGTGTTGTGTTATGCAAGGAAAATCAAATTAATTAAATAATAATGGTTACATATTATCTACACTTTAATGAATTGTGTAAAAATTTGTATTTTTTTTGTACTTGCTAAAACATTAAAACATGGGCCCCTTAGTCCACCACGGATTATATTTGCTTCAAAGGGGAGATTCTTGCATCACTATAAACAATGTTTGCGTACTGGTTACCATTTTGAAAATGTATTGTGTGAATTGTATTATTTTATTGTTGAAATACATGTTTGACATCCGAAAAACAAATAGGAATCCCTTAATTGATCAATGACTTCTTGGATGACATTGTCATCATTAATATTTCATATTAAGTTTTATAGAGATAAATTATGTATCTTCTTTACATTATGAAAAATATGTTGCTTAATGACTATGGTACGAAACCAAACGATACACCTCCTTCTGCCAGTCACAGAATGGCTTAAGATTTGTTAATAAAATTAGGGAAAGCCTCTCCACAGCGGGAGAGTTGACAGAATTATTTGTCAAAAAAATAGTTTGTGCCTGAGGTATTTTAACAGACGTCTGTTACAGACACAGTGTAATATTATAAATATAAGAAAATAAATAGAATATAATTTGAGAGATTATCAGCCGTATTTATTTCACTGCAGATTTTTTCTACTTGTCATTTTCTTGATCCTATATTCATAGGGTGCTGCCTGATAACACCGCCAACTTTCACAGTGTGTACAGGACATCAAGGCAAACAACTCTTCTCAGTAACTATTTGCTCGTCCAATTCTTCTTTCGATGTAACAAGTAATCGAAATATGGCATCGTTTGTCCTTAATGTATGCAATCCCATTGACAGCTTCTTCGCAGTTGCAAATGGCATTTAAATGCCGTTTAAATTCTAAGAGCAATATACAACATGCTATGGAAACGATATCATGCCAACAGTCAGGGTTATCACTTACCTTTTCCTTTACAAAATGCATATCATAACCCACACCTATGTTGCTTATCATATTTGATGTGTTTGCATATGATAAATGATTCAAAGATTTGAAATTGATATTTACACTCCACAAGATGCCTAGTGTAACCCATATCAAACTACAAATTTTGTCGCGTTTTAACCAAAACAATAAATGTGAAACACTATCACATTTTCATCATGTTTGATAATAATTTGACCCACTAAGCTGTCCTAAATCTTTCACCAGCGACCTCTATGGTGGGATGGTTGATTACACAACACACTACGAAGCCAAGGGTCCCAATTTCGAGCCTGGGCATGAGTGTTCTTTGTGAGCAGAGGCGCAACAACGAATTCTTGTCTGGAGAGGAGGGGCAGTACCAGGACAAACTTGCAAATAATAATAATAATAATAGTAATATAGTGGTGGTAGTAATAATAGTAGCATCAAAGACGTTATTAAAAATCACGCAAGAAGGGGGTAGAAGTCAGTGCTAAAGCATTTGTGTTGGAACAATTGATTTGAAAATATTTTTCCAACACGTTCAATTTCATATTGGCTAATAATGGAAAAGAAGCACACAAACTGTATTTTTGAAAGACACAAAATGCATGACGAAAATTATATTTGTACATATGCCTATTACTTTCATGTACAACATATATTTTATTTATGCGACATCAGTAGCGTACGCAGGATTTCATCAAGGGGGGTGTTATTTCTAAAACTTTTTTTCCAAATTCACATTACCATTGTTTTATTATACTTGAATTAAATAATAATAATCACAATTAATTAATAATACTTATAATTAATTAATTAGCTGAATTAATACTAATAACACTACAAATACCACTACTACTACTATTAAGTTGTAGAGATCTACATAAATATTGTATTTATGAAAACAATAGAACGAAATTACTTTCTAGTCATTCGATTTTTATCAAATCCTGGGAGTATTATTTGTTTCTTTGTTACGAAATAATTGTCTGGTCAACGAGGTGAGACATTTCAAGGGTGAAGAAGATCCATAAATACAAGAAAATATATTAAAATAAATTGAAATAATCAAAGTATGAAACTCATCCAAGGAGCTGCGGTGATCTGGTCGGTAGAGCATCTGACAAGTGATATCACGCGGGAGATCCAGATTCGATTCCCGAAATTGGTTTGAATTTTTCCGGCTTTTCCCCCGCTTAAATGTCACCGATAATTCACATCTGAATTATCTCGCTGATCTTACCAACAAAACATTTTACAATAGTTAAGCTTATTGTCGTTTTAATAATTGTCTAGTCAACAAGGTGCCACATTTTAAAGAGAGACATTCAGACGAGCTGTGGTAAACAATATAATGGGAAGGCGAATTGGTGACTGTATTCTTGTCCGCCTAGCCTTTGTCTATACATTAGCCTCTTACAACGTACCAATAACTTTATTTAGTTAATTCTCATTGTTCACACACAAAAAAAATACATGTTCGTTGAACACTGGCGTAAGTAGAGGGATGGCCGATGGTGTTCCAGCCCGTACCGAAATTTTGAGAAAATCAGAATTTTCAAATAAAAATCCGTTAAGAACTTTAAAAAATCAAAATGTGTAAATGCTAAACCTCTTTTAAAGTGAATCCCGATTACCATTTTTGTCTTTGAATACAATTTTAATAGACTGAAAAGCTCCAAAAATACGAAATATTTTATTATGCATCCTGCCCTCCAAAACGAAGCCATGTGCTATACACATTTACTATTCCAGCCCCACCCGAAAAAAAAATCCTTTGTACGCCAGTGTGTTGAACATTGTTGCAACTGAGATACAAAACAACTTTTTTCTCTTTTATATCATAGTTAGCCTAACCTAACCTCATAAACTAGTGTTTATTTTCAAGGCGTCACTCTGAAAGACGCGTGTGTTTGGAATGCTGTGCTTTTCTCCATGCCACATGGAGATAATAATTCAAATTATATTATTATTATTAGTAGTAGTAGTAGTAGTAGTAGTAGAAGTAGTAATAGTAATATTATTGTCCCAGATCTTTGACTGTGAAAAATTGGCCATTTAATTTTTTCCACAGCATTTTTCATAATATTTCACAAGCTCAAGGGGGGGTTTAAACCCCGTAACCCCCCCCCCCCTTGCGTACGCCACTGTGCGACATGAACCGACGTATAATAAGAAAATACATATGCAACATCTTAACGCTAAATTGTGTGTGCATTCAAAGTTTCTTTAATATATATACACTATCTGGCCATTCGTCACCGGACACCTGGAACGAGTACTTTAATCCGGTTTCAGGCGTCCGTCAGTATCGTGTGTGGCCACCTTTCGCAGCAAGTACAGCCACAACCCTCTGAGGAAGACTGTCCGCCAAATTGCGATAGGTTTCGACGGGAATCCTGCTCCATTCCTCTTGCAAAGCGGCGAACAACTCTTTAGTGTTTTTTTGGGGGTGTGGCCTGGCTCTCAACCGGCGCTCCAACTCGTCCCAAAGATGCTCATTCAGGTTGAGATCAGGACTTTGGGCGGGCCAATCAAGTTTTTGCACACCCATATCCTCGAACCACGTGTTGATCACACCTGCCGTATGACATGGGGCATTGTCGTGCTGAAACAGATAAGGACCACTACCGAATTGTGCCCACAATGTCGGTAGCGCAGAATTGTCCAGGATCGTTAGGTATGCATCTGCATTCATGTTTCCACGCACTAACACAAGGGGACCAAGACCATACCAGGAGAAACATGACCACACCATGATGCTTCCACATGCCTTTGGTGGGGTGTCCGGTGACGAATGGCCAGATAGTGTATAACAAATCAACAGCAAAAATTATACAAATTTTGTCTTTTTCCTCAAAAGAAATGTTCGTGCATTTAAGACAATACTTTTTAGCAGCAACAGTCTGAAGTAGCTACATATTTGGTCTTACTTCTCTCTCGGGTAATTTAGAATGCATTACAGAAAACAATCATATTGGAATCGAAGCGAGCAAGAAAATTTATTGATCCAAATTTTTGCAAACTGAAAACATATTGACTTAATAGGGTGCAAATAATTTCACGGGGTGCCATGGCATTTTCTTTAACACGTTTTTAATTTCATTTAGACTTTTTCGGCCCCATAACTATGGCTCTGAACTTGGACTATAAGAACAGCAGACATTGCGAGCGAAGCGATCAAGAAAATTTTACGAAATTTGAAATCAAGGGGGCAATTGACCCTCTGTGCCCCCCTGCAAGTTCCCTTGGCCGTCTGGAAGAAAAATGCAAAAAACACGTGAAAACTAATTCTGTCTCGAATTCCATCCATTTGTCCTGTTATTCTTAGATTCTGCTGCTCTCGTTTTTTTACTTAAATGTTTTCCTCCCTAGAATGGACTTCCATTCAAGGTTGGGGCGGGGGCACTTGTGGTTGCGGTACTGTTTGTGAGTGCCTCTTCATCAATTTCACGTCATCACTCATTGTCGCGATTAGCTAGAAGTGTCAGAAAAGCAACGCTAGGTAAAAGAAATTAAATGTCCATTCCCTCTCTCTACTGCATGAAGCACTATTCCCAAACGCTTGACTTGGGAAACAAGAGATTAAGCATTTCAAACTTCATAGCAACACATCCAACTGTTCTAGATACTGAAAATTTCGAAATCATTTTCCGAAGTCTGAATCAGGAAGGGATTTTCCACTCCTAATCCTAGTACGACATTATTCGGAATCTTACACACCTCAATAAACCACCAAATCAATAAGTGTCTTTGATATGTTGCTAGAGTAATAGAGGATATAATTGTAAAGATTAGTGAGAATACCAGGTAGGAATGTGTTCTGTATTTTTCACAGGGCAGGCAGTTGCCCACCCCCTGCCCCCCTCTAGGTACAGGCCTGCACACACAAACACACACACACATAATTTACCTTCATTTAAAACTGTTAAGCTTTTGAAAATGGTCTTTGTTTACAAAGCACCTCCTGATAACCTGTGAGCTCCCCCTGGAGATCAATTCAAAAAAGTAGCTACGGGCCTGATTGCCTACCGACTGAGACATTTTGCAGCTTCGTTGAAGGACATTAACCTTTGTCGACAACACCACCCAGTTCCCGCGCGCTTAGCCCGGAAGCTGTGGGAAGCGCATATCACTCTGTATCCCTCCCGGCGTGTAATCGGTGCCTAGCATGCAAGAACGTTCTCACGGGACGCCAGCTAACTGTTCTACTTCGCTGGCTCCAGCAGTGTGGAATGTCAGAGCTCGGACGTCGTTCCTTAGTGCAGATAGAAATCTGACTCGAAGGACCAAGGTGTCGTTCGGGAAGGTTTAATGACATTATTTACTGAGGGGCAGATAATCTTATTTTAGCTATGGCCCGCTAGGTGGAGTGATGGCTAAAGGAACAGTGAGTGTGAGCAGGGGCGTGCCGTGACCTTTCGTGATAGGCAAGCGATGGGTTAATTTTTCGTTTCGGTTAATTATAACAATTTCAAATATAATATAGGCCTACACACATCCCAACTTATTATACAATAATGTGCATAATGGTGAAGTATCGGGCTTGAGTGTGTGAAGTGCATACATACCGTAAAATCAAATCTTCGTTGCACGGATTATAAAGAAGAAAAACAGCCTCTCGATATAAACATGTGAATTTCAACCATGAAGAAAATAATGATTTACTTAATATTTGAGGGCAACTGTAAATTAAATTACGTTCTTTTTTAACCCTGAAAATAATAAACATCCTATTAGTATTAAGTTTTGATCTTAAACGGACGGGTTTCGGTTTCTTACTTATTTCTTATAAATAGCATACGACTGGTGATCACTGGCTAACTTCATAATGTAATTTGTTGATTACTATAGAGTTTCAAACATGAAAATCGTACCGCGTTAGGTGGTGCTACGGATGCACAGAAAATTATGGAAGTTAGCAACACTTGTGGCCAGTGTGGACGAATTCTTTCCAACACCCTTGCCAAAGACAGATGCGGTCTTGGTGTTGCTTGCCCTCGGCCTTTTTTCTTTGTAAACGGGGATAGACAGTGTCCATGCAAGAAGTGCATAAGTCACTCGAAAAGCGGGGAGAAAGGCGAGCAGTCCTCTTCTTCTAACGCGGTCAGTCATGCCGCATCGCCCAACGTCGTCAAGGGTGTAGCCGGTTTATGTTTCAAGCCAAAAGAACAGAAAATAGAGGAAATGAAAATTCTGCAATGTAAATATCTTATAGTAAATAAATTCCATTCTAATGTGTATAAAGTCATTGAAAAACACGAACTTAAGATATCAAAAGTGTTTTAATAAACAACGCAAGCGACGCTTGCCCCGCCTTTTCTTACCGCACGCTTCTGGTGTGAGTCCATGGATGTCTCATCAGTAGGGAACGGATTTCTAGATTCATACCTTTTTTTTTTTTTTTTTTTTTTTTGCTAAGTCCTAGACGTATGCTATTTAGAGAACCTTGCGTTTCATATACACAGCACTCATCTACTGAATTATATAGGACCTAAAAATGCCTAAATGAGCTACAAATTTCTATAAATGCCTAAATGAACTATAAATTCGTATAAATGCCTAAAAGCCCTATTTTGACTTGAAAAATTCATTTTAAACCTTTCGCTTAACTTTAAAAATAATTTTTATTAACCCTTAACTTCCCAGGTCATGTTTTTGTCACACTCTGTCCCAGGTCCGGTCTCACAGACTTCTATTTTAAAATAAATATTAAAAAATACTTAACAACTGCTGAATGCTATAGGAATGCTTATGTTGTTAGGTTAGGTCTGATAGGTTTGGTTATCTTAGCATGAATACACTTTCAATTTATTATTTATGCTAAGTCTAAATAAATCTTACAAGCCGAACCTAACACCTTAGGCTTAATTTCCACCACAGAGATTTTGGAACCCTTCAACCTTGAGACCTTGAACGAATTAGAGCGGCAAAGGAAACAATGCAACAGGAAGGGGTATCAATGTTTGTGCAAATTTTCGCCATCTTCCAGCCTGCATCACGAAATTGAAAAAAAAAATGTGGTGTGGATGAGGCATTCTCCGTTATTAAACACTGTACTTCCCAGCAGTTAAAGCAGGCCCGTAGCCAGGCAGGAGCCAGGGGGGCTGAGCCCCCCTGGAACTGCCATCAGCCCCTCCTGGCACTGCCGTCAGCCCCCTTGACATTAAGCAAAACTATTTTGTATAATATGTTTACAGTGAAGAGTGAATATGTAGAAAGCATATATTTTGCTCACAACTTTGGTGAAGGAAATTCACAGAACGTGAACAACAGCTAATACATTTGTTCATCTTATTTATAAGAACGTAAATGATATGCATCTGCTCTTCTTCACTATTGTTAAGAATCTGGGTGTGATACTCGACCACCATCTCACCTGGGCAGAGCAAGTTAACTCTGTATCTAGAAGAGCTTTCGGTGCATTGCATTCACTCTATCGGCTCAAAAACTTCCTCCCTGAACGCATAAAAATTAAACTGGTCCAGTCTCTTGTCTTTCCCATTGTTGACTATTGCGACATTGCTTTCTTGGATGTCAATCACGAGCAAGCTAGACGACTGCAGCGAATCCAAAATGCCTGCATTCGTTTCGTTTTCGATCTAAAATATTCAGAGCGTTTGACACCGTACTTTGGGAAGGTCGAGTGGCTTAAATTAAACAATAAACGTAATTTTCATAAGTTAATTTTACTGTACAAAATCCTCCAAATAAAAGACCCGCAATATGTCTATAACCGATTTCAACATCTTTCCGACTTTCACAGCCGCAACACCAGATCGCGCGATAGGTCTCTGCTCTCCATTCCACTCCATAAACCCAACTTTTATGCAAATTCTTTTACTGTTATCTCAGCAGGTTTTTGGAAGAAGTTGCCACCTGAAATTCATGTCTCTTCCTCAATTGTGACGTTCAAAAATTGATAAAGTTACACATGTTGTATAACGAAAATTAAATGTTTGACTTCCCTAATAAAGTGGCTGGTGCAGAGTATGATTTAACGTAATAGTTAAGATGAATTATCGCCAAAGTATACCAGTTTGGACTGTGTTTAAGTATAATGTTATGTATCTGCTTGTGCGTGTGTATGTGTAAGGGCAAAAATATGTATGTGTGAGTGTGAGTTCCCATATCTATAGGTTAGATAACCCTTCTCATGTATTTTTTTTATTCCTCTGTAATTTTTATATATTTTTTTCTTTTTTCAATATTTCAATATCGCACATTCAAATTTTTTTGTAAACATGGTCAAGTTGAAGAAAAAACTCCACAGCCTTAACTTCACCATGTAAAAGAAGACGATATAAATAAATAAATAAGAAGAAGTGTAAGTAGCGGCAATTATTTAGAAGATTCTCTTCTCTAGATTCTAGAAAGTTCTTTCACGGCAGAACTTCTTTATCTGTACCTTCCTTGCCCCTGTTGCGACCTCCAGTTTAGACAGAAATCTGGGACTTTGATGCCATCATGCCAGAGGCGTGGCGTGCATGTAGCCGGTGTTACCGCAGGTAACAGCAAAATGTAAAGAATTGAAATGTTGTTTAAAATAAAATGACAACATTGTTAAATACGTTAATGAACACCGTTGCCGTCGAGTAGATATTACCTAGGACATTTTTTCTGCAGCCGACAGAAGCGAAGAGGGAGGCCGTTCCGCTACCCTGAAGAGGCAACAAGGGAGAAGAGGGCGCCAATGCAAGGAAAGAGCGGGAAAGGACTTTGGGGGCATAGTGTGCTATGGGATTATTCATATCCCTGTTAAGGGCCCTGTTGCCGTTCAGACCTACCGGATCAGCCAGTGTTGTCACATCGGATTGGCAGAAAAGAGCTAAATCCCGTCTAAAATAGGAATAACATTTCTGTGAAGCAACTAGAGGCAGACTACAGAGCCAAGGCTGTATTGAACTACAACTGAGACCAGTTAGGTAATAGACGAAAATATAGTTCCTTGGTGTGATTCGTGATTTGGACAAACTTTGCTCCAAAATACTAAGTTGGCAACAGTAGTACGTACATACACCTGAGCTTCCTTTCCACAAAGGAGCGGAGTTCTGTCGTCTGTTCAATGCTCACCACACAAACGCCAAACTGACTTCAGAAAAGTGTGATTCTTCTTCTTCCCCTTCGCACCTCATTGCAAAGAAACAGAGACAGATGAGGAATTGACAAGGGTCTACCACTATTCATTGGATTTTCGTGGTAACTGTCTCATGAGTGGTAGTTCTTTCTACGAGTGTTTGTAGCTAAATTACTGTGCTGATTGCAAAACAAGAACGAAATGAACAAATATCTATCTCGAAGACATGCTTTCTTTACCGGGGGGGGGGGTGATAACGTCTAGCAGGCATAATTGTCGTACTGATAGCCAGTAACACTTGAAAAAGTCAATCCACGCCACTTCATCATGCAAATTCCCTGTACAGTACATGTGCGTCAAAGGTCAACAGCTTTCAAATTTTCGGAATCAAGGGGAGTTTCATAGTTTCCGCCGGGTATGGAATGTAGACACTATGATTGAATATTGTGCATTTTTCTTGTGTATATATTATAAATATTTGTATCATCAAAAGTAGTATGGAGTGTGGAGTAAGGGATGATTTCAGTAGCAGCCAACACTTCAAAAATCGATTTTTTTTAAAATATAGAAAAATGTAGTATTTGTATATTTCTAAATTTTATATAACTTAATGACCCCCTCCCCCTGATAACTCGTGAGCCCCCCCTGGAGATCAATTCTAGCTACGGGCCTGAGTTAAAGGGACCGTAGGTGTACCATACCAAACAAAAATGCGGGCTGTATTGGGACGGAATCTTAGCTACAAAATCGTTCATTTGTTAAAATAGGGCCGGCATTATACCGCGTTTGTTAGAACCTGTCCCGTTTCCCGCGTTAGCAATCGCTCGACAGTTTCGGTGCCAATGAGAAACGAGGAAAAAATCGTCTGCTGGGCAGCGAGGAGCGAATGGAAGCCAGAAGAGAGGCGCTTACGTAGACACTGTTGAGACGTTGCGTATTTTAATTGGCTGCCTGGCTTTGACTTTCCCCAGCACGGAGAAAAGCCAGCGACCAGCTAGCGCGGGAACCGGGACAGGTTTTAACAAACGCGGTATATAGTCCCGGCCTCCAACAGTGTAAGATCGCGGGAAGATTCCAAGATTACCTCCATCTGATAGTTTTTTCGAGTGCCTGCTGTGACGATTAGGAAAGGCGACTCTGCAAGTGACCAATGACGTTGCCTATTTCCCGCATTGACAAAACAGTCTAGGTGAAAGGAGGAAGGTTTTCGCCGGAAAGTACAGCTTCCCTACTATAGGGGCTGTTCATTAACTAGAGAGGACCACTGCGAACCTGCGTGCGGTTTGAGTTTGGGATTTTTTAGCACACTTTATGCACATATAGACTAATCGGGACTTTCCCTACAGTTTAAAGTGGGATCCGAACCACGATGTGCCTCCAACGGACATCGAACCTACGACCAGGGTTTAACTTCAGCCAGGAAAAAGGTTCCTGGACCGAATTGAAATACTTAGACATAAATCTCCCCCCCCCCCCACCAGACCTGCGATTGTTAAAGATTCAGGAATCCATACATTCTAATAGGTTGCGTAACAGGTTCGGAACTTTTTCCTCGCACAATTTAAATTCGGCCCAATTTCCATATTGTTTCATTCCAATGTGGAACTTAAACCGGAAAAAAAGGTCCCTGGACCGTATTTATACTGATCTGGAAGAAGGTTCTTTATGGTCCAAAACCCATTTACCCTTGTTGATTTTCCCTCCTGGACCGGAATTGGACATTTAATAACCCTGCCTAAGACCTCTTCGTTACAAGGCGACGATGTTACCACTACTCTTCGGGAAGAACCAAATCTGCCTTGGGAATCAGGAGCAGTTGCATTTATGAAGTTTCCACAAAATAATTTCCCGCGCCGTGGAGAGAAGGTTCTCCATGAATTGTAATCATGGGTTGTAACGAGCACATTGGCAGTTAATGGGATTGTGACAACCCAGAAGTGTTCGTGACTGTACAAGCGCCAACTCGCAGACGACTGGAATAACATCACCATGGAGGACATTGAGAAGCATATGTGCACTGCTTCAAAATATGATAACGTTTTTACATTGGACAAATTGTATATTTTTTATTATTCATTGCACTAAAAATAGTAACGTGTGCATACAAATTGCATCTAATACCAGTTATATCATAATAATATTACTCGTATTAATTGATAATTAAGGCTATTAATTTATTATAAGGACCTAAAAGTCCTAAAATGGAGTTTATAAAGTTCTAAATCCCTCTTTTTTAGCCCCTAAAAATCCGTTCCCAATATTTTCACAGACGCCCAATTTATGGACATTATGGCTCTAAATTTACCCTTTTTTAAAATCTTTGTTGTTCCCCTTGCCATGAAGGCACATTTACGGGATGTGGCACCCCACACATTCTCGATCTCTGCCATTTTGGAGGTGATGTGATCAGCACCACGCTCTGGCCGCCTTTATCCCCTAAGTTTGAGAAAATTCCGACTTTAGATCACCCATTCCGGTAATCGAACCCAGGTCTCCCGCGTGGAAGTCAGATGCCATACCAACTAGACCACCGCGGCTCTAAATTTACCATTACACCCCTTAAATACGAACTTGCACCTTCCCATCTGGGAAATTCTGGATAATACCCTCCTAAGGCAGCTTTCCGACTGTTTCAGACTTTCAGACTCTCGGACTGTTGGTCGCGCATGCGCAGTGAATCCTGTTTTACACACTGGAGGAGATATTCATTTTGTGATCTTATCACGATGTAAAACTACCATGCAAACGATCCTTCAGAAATAAATGCAACCTTTCATACCGCAGTGACACGACAAGTTGCACATCTCTCGCGTTACTCGAGCTGAATCGTTTTCTCAATATTGTGCATCGTATTACTTCGGCCTGCTAGTTGCGCATGCGCAGGGAATGGTATGTTACAGACTGGTTGGAGGGGAACGTGTCACGTGTTGTTTGTAGCTTAGTAGCGTAAGTTTATTGGCAATCGTTACGTTATTTAATGAATGAATTTGGTTTATTGTACTTCGTTTTTCTGCCCCTCTTGGCTAAACGCGAGAAAGAGAATGAATGGTGATAAGATGCAACGGATTGAGAGACAATCACAAACACGTACGAGGGATGATCGGAAAGTAATAATACAAAGCCTGTAAATTCCAGTAGGTTTTTATTAGACGAATACAAACAGGACACTACTTCATTCACTACTTCTCAACATTGTCTCCTCCCCGGTTCAGGCATTTATCCCAACTCTTCACGAGACCCATGATGCCTGTCCTGTCTCATAGAACTTGGGGTCCTGTTGTTGGAGCCCAACCCTTGCTTCGTGCCAGGGTGCCAAATCATTGAAGATTGGGGGGGGGGAGGAAGATCTTAATCTATACACCACACACATATATATAGTAGTATATACACAAATATATAAATATTTATACATATAATACATATTTATAATAATAATATACAATTAAATTAATATTTAAGAATCATTATTATTATTATAATTATTATTAAGTATGTAGATATACTTTTATACATATCAGATATTTAAGAAGTAGCAAACTAATTTTTTAATGACTGGTTAAGGATATCAATAAAGGACAAAATAGTTGAAATATTTTTTATTATGGTTTAAGTTTTTGTTTGGTTTTTGCTTTCTATTAGTATAAATCAATTAAATTTCATAGTTATATTAGTCTTGCATTGTATCTTGCTTGCTATCGTTGCTATGTATAGTCTTGCTATCATTACAATTAAAAGTTTGACATCAACAATTTTCTCTAATAAGATGTAGTAGAAACGTGAATAAACATGAATAAATAGGTTTTCTTGAACACAAGCATAATCTTCAAACCCAACTATAAGCCGTGGGCCACCTTTGGGACCCATGGGCCACCTTGTAACAGTTTTGTCATTTTTAAAAAAAGGTACGAGCAATGTTACAAAATATCAATTTGATACACATTGTTAGTTACTTATAGGGGTTATTTCTTTTAATTTCAGAAATGTATCTCTCATTAGAGATTTGTAAATTGCCAGGGCCATCTTTGGTTCACCTATGATTAGCCTCAGTGGCGTGGCGTGACTTTTTCAAAAAGTGTTACCGGCTATCAGTACGACAATTATGCCTGCTAGACGTTATCACCCCTCCCCCCCCCCCGGTAAAGAAAGCATGTCTTCAAGATAGATATTTGTTCATTTCGTTCTTCTTTTGCAATCAGCACAGTGATTTACCTACAAACACTCGTAGAAATAACTACCACTCATGATACAGTTACCACGAAAATCCAATGAATAGCGGTAGATCCTTGTCAATTCTTCATCTGTCTCTGTTTCTTTGCAACGAGGTGTGAAGGGGAAGAAGAAGAACCACACTTTTCTCTGGTCAGTTTGACGTTTGTGTGGTGAGCACTGAGCAGACGACAGAACTCCGCTCCTTTGTAGAAAGGAAGCCCAGCTGTACGTACTACTGTTGCCAACTTAGTATTTTGTTTGGAGCAAGGTTTGTCGAAATCACGAATCACACCAAGGAACTATAATTTCGTCTATTACCTAACTGGTCTCAGTTGTAGTTGAATCCAGCCTTGGCTCTGCAGTCTTACCTCTAGTTGCTTCACAGAAATGGTATTCCTATTTTAGGCGGGATTTAGTTCTTTTCTGCCAATCCGATGTGACAACACTGGCTGATCCGGTAGGTCTGAACGGCAACAGGGCCCCTTAACAGGCATATGAATAACCCCATAGCACAGTATGCCCCAAAGTCCTTCCCCGCTCTTTCCTTGCATTGGCGCCCTCTTCTCCCTTGTTGCCTCTTCAGGGTAGCGGAACGGCCTCCCTCTTCGTTTCTGTCGGCTGCAGAAAAAATGTCCTAGGCAATATCTTACTCGACGGCAACGGTGTTCATTAACGTATTTAAGAATGTTGTCATTTTATCGAAACAACTTTTTAATTCTTTACATTTTGCTGTTACCTGCGGTAACACCGGCCTCTTTATCCTATATAAAGCAGTGCAAGCGTAGCTTAGAATTAATTTTCGGAGAGGTGAGGTACCCCGAGTTAAATTTGTCCCTCCCAACTGTAAGCTGTGAATCCGCCACTGATTGTCAACTAGCAACATTGGTCGTAATTTCACCCTCTACCACTCGCCTTGGACAAGCAGTGGCAGTTATTTCTGTCCATTTTATTGCACGGAGTAAGAACAAAGGGAGAAATATACTTTCGAAATGTGAGCTCAATATAACAGGATTCCGTCACTGTAAATGTCTAGAAAACTAACAGAAACATATTATTGTACCGTGGTCATTGACGGAGTTGGAGCTTTTGCTTTGTTGGGGCAAACTCTGGGAGAAGCATATGATGTATCTGAGGGTTATTGAATATCCCCTAGTTTATAAGGGGTCCGGAGGCCTTCCCCGGAAATTAAAGAAAAAAAAACCTTAAAAACACTGATTTATATGCCTTTTAAATTTGAAAATGTTAAATTTCCTCGCTTAGCCTAAGTAAACAAATATTATTTAGTACATTGGTTGTCAGTTTTAAAAGAAGCAAAACAGTACGATTAGGCTATTGCATTTTGCATTTCAATAATTTTTTATTGATACAATACTCGTATTACTTTAAAAAAGTTAAGGTACAATAGTAAGCTTCAGAAATTTTAGAAAAATTAAATTGAAAAGTTCTTTTGATGCCTCAGCAGTAAGTGTTGACTCAACACAAAAATCATTTTACGTTTCTCTTTCTTCAAACTGTACACATCAATCAAATCGTGTAAGACCCGCTATTGCGGCGCAATTACCGCAAATTCCATCATGCTAAACGTCAAGATTTGCGGTATGACTTCATAACAAAAATGTAGTAACTGAAGTTAATCATTTGTTATTTTTTAATCTTTTTTAAGTTGGGGGGGCCAGGCTCCCCCTGGCCCCTCCAGAACTCCGCCTATGACCGTGGTGTGCAGGAGAATTGTCCTTCACTATTTTCATTCATTTCTCTTATATCGAACGCCTTTTTAAGGAGTGAAATTGTGCTATTGTTGGCAGGCACGTATCCAGAGGGGGGGCTCAGGGGGCTCGAGCCCCCTCCGAAATTTTTCAATATACACTAGATAAAATGAGGTTTTTGACTTGTGTGTGTGAAATAAAATATTGTGATTATAATTTAAAAGATATAATTATCGAGGAAAGGCTGATAATGTTCTAGAACCCTGAGGGATAACCCTGTTATTGATAATATTGTATGTAAACTTTTCTTGCTCTTTCGGTGTTGTCGCAATGAACTTGAGCATTATTTAAAGATTTGTCAGCATTTGGAAGTTGCACAACAAAGCACTGTTGAAGGCAGCGTCACGAGTCGGGCGATTCGTTGGATTACTAATTCTCTGAAAAGCTCGTGAGGGAACGTTCTTGAATAGGAGGTGGAGTCCAACTACAAAACATTTTATGTGCGGAACATTCCAGAATATATATGGATATAAATACGCGGATTCAATTTCACGGTTAGTCTGTACAACAGAATCATTCAATAAGACTTCAGGAGTAAGTGTGACAGTCGATTAGTGATCAGTCAGTGTCTATTGACAGTTTTATAAGATGTAGAGATTAGGGGGGGGGAGAACTAGAGACACATTTTGCTGGAAAGTGCTGAAGTCTACCACTATTACAAGTTCAGGTCCAAAGCTGAAGACATTTCCGACAGTGTAGTGCTAGTTTCGGGTCATGAGCCGAAGAGATCGAAGGTCTCTAAAGTAAATATTTCAGCAGTAATGGGCATTGGAGCATCATTTTTAAAAAAAAATAAATAAATAAATAAATTAGCTGCACAGATCGACTGAAAACCTAAGTTTTGAGTGACGATTTATTAGTGACCGGACCAAGTTTCCTGTATGCAGACCGAAAGTTTCGTGGGTTAAAAAAAGACTTAAGTCAACTGTTTTGGAAAAACACTCAAACACTAACTACCACAAAGGGGCAGCCATGAAGGCCGAAAATTTTATGAATGTCGAGAAGAGAAAGCAAGAAGATGTTCCGTATGTGCAAATTTTAGCGGGAAAGCAAGCTCGACCATGACTCGAAAACCAGGGTCTCTGGCATATACCGTGCCATTCTTTGTTCTACCAAGAGAGGTACCGAGTCACCCTTGGCTTCGCTTGATCCTTTGCTGTCGCTGTAGAGCAATGGCACGGTATGCCTGGTGTAGCCTGCATTTCCGCTAAAATTTCTGCATAGCACATCTCTTGTGTATGCCCAACCGTAAGATGTTGCCTGTTTAATTAACAAGCACAGAAAAAGGAGATAGAATAAAACTAAGGGACATTCCCACCGGTTGACAAGATATTTTTCTTCTGTGGTCAACACGAGCTGCCGTTTCAAGGTGACAATGAGATTGGCCCACCAAGTTTCACGCCGAAGCTACAAGCTACGTGTCGCTTGAGGATTTCACAAATCGAACACAGGTTTATGCAGCCTGTCGTGCCGCTACGGTGTGAAAAGTTTCTGTTGATTGGGTCACTCATTGCAAACGACGTGTGTGTGCCTTCGGTCTGAATTCTTCTTAAATCTTAAAGATCCAAGTCACAAGGATGGAAAATGAGGATTTTTGTTAAGGTTACGTTTCGAAGGCAGGCGACAACACCATAAAGGATCATATCCAAACCTGGAAGAACACATTCGAATGGGCCGGACCCTGTGGCTGAGTGGTTAGAACATCGCGCTGCGATGCCAGGGGTCCCGGGTTCGAATCCAACTCGGGCATGGTTGTTTGTGAATGTCCATTTATCAATTTCATCACTCATCCTCATCTTCGCAAATTAGCCAAGAGGCACAAACCGCGAAGTAAAATAAAATAAATAAAATCAAAACATTCGAATGGATTGTCCATTGCATAACAGCTTCGTGAAACGGACACATACACATACTGAGATCGTTTCGGATCAAACTCAACGTTCGTACATTGCAACAGAGGAGTCGAGTGATAAAAAATGGCCCGATATCACGTTCCGAAAGAAAAAAAACAGCAGCTTAAACAGTGGCAGATTTAGGTGACAGTTGCTCTCCATTTTTGGCCCCGCACTATGGCTTTTTAATGCTAACCTTTGACTACCAAGAGAAAGTAAACTTTTTTTGCCCCTTGCCCCCCCCCCCCCCGTTTTGGAACTGAATTACCACCATCGACCTTAAACCTTGCGAGGTTCTATCTATACCCCTGTAAAAAAAATGATGTTTAGCCCCCCCCGAAAAGAACTTCTGGATACGTGCCTGATTGTTGGTACGGAAGTTGCTTTGTTACTCACACGCACTGCCCAGGACTCGAACCCAGAACCTTCAGTAGACCTTGCAAGATCGTGATTCGACCACTCAACATACTTTGTGGAACTATGTTTAACGTAATAGACCATTTCAGGGAACTGCGGTGGTCTACTAGTCGGTAGGTAAGGTAGTTAATCCTGCTAAGGAAATAGGATTTCGGGGGCGGGGGCTTCAGCGCCCCGAGCCGCCATGCGACAGACCCGGGTTCAATTCCTGGGGTGGATGATCTAAGGTCGGCCTTGTCTTCGCATAAAGCGGCTCTGGTGCTCACCCAGCCTAAAATAAATGGGAATCTGGGGCCAAGCCTGGGAGCGTGGTGCTGGTCACATCACCTCCAAAGTGGCCAAAATCCAAGAAATCACATCCTCCTTTATGTCTCATGGCATGGTGGTGCAAAGTGCATGGCGAACTTTGACTTTACCATTTTAAAACCAATTTATAAACGGATCATCACTATATTGCAAAAGAGATAAATGTCCAAATATACGTATGTTTCTTAAAAAAATGTTGAAGGGGAGGGGAAAAATCGTCGTTACTATATGCAGAATCGAATGAATTTTGTATTTTCTGTAAGTTATTCATATTCAGTGATGTATCTCAGCCGATAAGCTACGTAAATAGTATCATTACAGAAACTTAGTGACCTCTCTTGAGTCAAAAACGTGTAGAATGCATCACAAGTAGAGAATATGATTGAAACGGGGAGAACTATTCGAGTAATTTTGGCGTTGCTCAGATATAGACGGAATATGGTCGGTGTCTGACTTCTGAGATGAATGCTAAGATTTTCTTTCTCTCCCCCACTCTCTCTCCTTTTGCTTCTCTCAAGGTGGAGGGGAGGAGGTCTTCATTTATACACACACCAATATACATATGTACTCGTATAATCACATATACAAGGGTGAGTCAAAATGATGGACCCGATTTCAGACATTTATTCTGTGAAATATAATAAACAAATGTTATTGTGAGACATGTGCTAATAAAGGTAAACTGTCAAAGTTTTTTCAAACAAATCACAAGTGTTGTATGTGAGCACCTGGCGTAACACGGCACACATGAAGCCTATAGTCTATCTCCTGCCAAACCTTGTGTAACATGTTGCGGTCAATATCATCAATGGCTGCTGTGATGCTAGCACGCAGGTCATCCAATGTTGTTGGAAGTGGTGGTACGTAAACATGATCCTTGACAAAACCCCACATGAAGAAATCACATGGGGTCAAGTCGGGGGAATGAGGTGGCCAATAAAGGAGAGTTCGATCCACTGGAGATGCACGGCCTTTCCAACGTTGTTCCAATGCCCCATTGAGATGGTCCCGAACGCTGCCACGGCAATGCGCAGGGGCACCATCCAATTGGAGAATGAAATCTGCGCTATCCTCTGCAAGCTGTGGAAGGAGCCGTAGTTGCAGCATATCAAAGAAAACAAGTCCTGTCACAGTACGTTCATGGAAGAAAAAGTGCCCATAAATCTTTTCATGGGAAATGGCACAAAAGGCATTCATTTAGGGAGAATCGCATTCGTGTTCCACAAATTCATGGGGGTTAGCATTTCCCCAAATCCTTACGTTGTGTCTATTCACTTTCCCTGAAAGGTGAAAAGTTGCTTCATCACTGTAAATTAACCTCTCAGAGAACCCATCGGTTTCCATTAATGTGAGGAAATCAGCACAGAAGGACGCGCGCAAAGCATAATCAGTGTCTTTTAAGGCTTGAACTAGTTGCAAGCGGTAGGGTTTTATTTGTAAATGTTTCCGCAGAACCCGCCAGATAGTTTTCTGTGGAAGTTGAAGTTCTCTCGCTGCCCGGTAGGTGGACTTCTGTGGACTCCGCACGAAACATGTGCACACTCGTTCCACTGTCTCTTCCCCAGTCGATTTTCATTTACAGATGCAGCCCGAATCTCTGAAATGTTCATACCACTTACGAATGGCCTTCCCCGTAGGTGATTCTCTCCGATAGTTGGTACGGAAATGCCGTTGCACACTAATCACAGACTTGTTCACATTATAATCAAGCACACAGGAAGATCTCTGTTCTCCAGTCAACGCCATTTTCCTGTTCACTGCTCGCTGCTGACTTCTAGCGGTAGAAAGTGGAAACACTGCGTGAAAACTAAACTTTGAAAGTTAACCTTTCGAAGCGCATGTCTCACAATAACATATGTTTATTAGATTTCATAGAATAAATTTCTGTAATCGGGTCCATCATTTTGACTTACCCTCTATACTGTATCTGTGTGTGTTTTTATATAAATACACACACACACAGTGCTTTTTTCCTGGAAGGAAAAGTTCCTGTACTCTTCAACATGGTTTCTTATTGTGTTCGTCATAAGAACGTCCGCAGGAAGGGTCAAATGGGGAGTCCCTTAACCCCCCTCATCCTTCGATAGGGGGGAAAACACCTACTTTCCTTCTTTCATCCATTTAATTTGCAATTCTTTCTTCTACTTCTCTCCTTGCATCTTCTCTCTATATTTCATTTTTTTCTGTTTTAGTAGCTCTTTGTGCGTGTTTATTTCCTCTCCTCTTGACCATTTCTAAGTTTTCCTCCCATTTTCTGTGCTTCTTCTCTTTTCTTTCTATCTATTCTTTTGCTATTTCTCTTCTTGCTTCTTTGCCTGTTTTCCCTTTGAATTTATCTTTTCTTTCTCCCTTCTTTCTTTCTACATCGCTTCTATCATTCTCTGCCTCTCTTCCCATTTTGTATCTCTGGTTTCTCTACTTCATTCTTTGGCTTTCGCTAGCTTCTTTATTTCGCTCCCATATATATTTTCCTCTCTCTTTTTCGCTTCCCCTGTCTGTGTGTGTGTTTATCGTGTTTCTTTATTTCACTTTGTCTCACTTATGTCTCCCTTCTATTATTCTATTCTATTATACTTCTATAATATATCCCATGCCCAACTGACGGCTGACCTACATAACTTAATCTATCCACCAACCGCTCTCCCGTTACAATGTTGCCAAGCGTACGCCTCACTTTTGTCAGTTGTTTGGGTGTTTCGTGTACTAATTTCCCGTGCTCTTCAGTACCGGCGCTGATCAACTCTCCCCCCCCCCACCCCCGTTTTACAATACGTTTGGCAACATGCGGTGTATCAGACGCTCATTTGTTTCGTCCCGCTAACAACTTTCGGTACCTTGTGACTCGAAAATGCCCGATGTCAGTCGAAGAGAATTCAACTGATCGCTAAAGCCCGCATCACACGGAACTGGATTTCCAGTAGGTATGCCCTAGTTGGCGCTGGACTGGCTACCAATTTGCTAGTTTTCGCCTCACACGATACTTATCACCGTACTTGTCGATAGACTTTTGTTCCCATACGAGGGAAGTTGTAATAGCGGCCGCGTGAGATGTAAACATGAACAATGTATCACTTCACATTTTTAAAACCCGATAACTATTCAACCGAGAGGAATAACGTTTCCTATAAAGAGGTTTTAGGTACAAAGCAATGGCGCTGCTTAAATACATACTTTACAACGTTTACTGTACACGTATGGAAGAATATTTTAGTTGTTTGAAATGTAAACACTGTGCACTCAGCATAGATGATGTAACTCAATGCGCCTTTCATGCTGTATACGTTATACATTGCTGGAGTAACACTCGGAAACCACAGACAAAAGCGCTCCTTTGCACACTCACAGATTATCTTCACATGGCGAAACTTTGCTCTGATTGGCTGTTCCACAGAATCCAGTCGAGGAAAGCAAGTAGCAATTAGAACATGTCCTATTCCTCCAAACCAGTCAAGCAGTCAGCCAGGCGGCCATGATTGCTACCTAGAAAGTTAGTTCAGCGCCAACTAGGGCATTCCTACTAGAAATCCAGTTCCGTGTGATACGGGCTTTACTCGTTATTTCCCAGTCGCCAGCCAGTTGGAAATGTGACCAGTCCTTTCTCTCTTTCGCTTTTTAATTCCCTATTTTCTCTCATTCTCTGCCGCTTCTTTCATTTCTCCTTCTTATGATGACATGTAAACATGTTGTCATTATATATCTAAATTAAGGAAACAGCTTTTCGATTTTGACACCCCCTTCCGCCCCTTGGAAATTTGTTTGAGGGGGGAGTCCATCTAAGAACTAACCAAAATATTGTCGTATGTTCGTAAACGATCACATCCATTCAAGTAGTTACACACACACATTCTTTTTTTTAATGAATGGTTATTAGTTTTTATTCTGATCTGTAAAAAGGTGCCGGCACGGCGTACCGTTGCGTACCACCAGTAAAAAAAGCACTGTATCAGTGACGTATTCTAGGTTCAACACCATAATATAATGGCGAAAATTTTGCTTGGGAGGAGGGAGGCCTCTTTCTCATTCACTTTTGGGGATGTTGAAGTGATGTGACGTTGTAATTAAAAATACACACCTCACAAATAATCATGAAAATTTATTATTAAAAGAACAACATTAAGGAAAAATTTCAAGTATTTCATGCTAAGTATAAATAATAATAATGAAATCTTGTAAAATATTTATATACCTAGACGTCGACTCTCGAGTTCATCAAAGAAAGTGGGCAAAGTTGCCAACTCATAAGAAATCAGGTTGCCAACTCATTAGAAATCAGATTGCCAACTCATTAGAAATCAGGTTGCCAACTTCTAAAAAATCAGGTTGCCAACTTCTGAAGTATATATCTTTCTCTCCCTCTCTTTCTTCCTCTATTTTCTTTCTTTCTTTCTTTTCCACTTTCCACAGAAACAGTTTGAAATGGAATCCGATTCACTATGTGCTTCCACCGCGTATCGAACCTTGTGTACCCTTGTGCATAGAGTTGACTTAAATCCGAAAATCAAACTGTTTCTCTATATTAGGGATGGTACCGAGATAAGTCTAGCCTAGGTCTCTCCATGAAATCGATCCGAGAATGGGACCGAATCCTTCGAGACGAGACCGAGCGTGTGTCCGACACTGAGACCTTATTACAGTACCTAAACCAAACTTTACTACGAATGACATCTTGAGACATACCAAGCGTATGGATCTGATTATTTACAGATAAGTCATATATTTTGATTAGTAATTGCAAAGTTAATCCATATACAGCAGTGGCGACGATTAAGGGGCGAGAGGGAGTTGATCCCCCACTTTTTGCCACTTTTGCCCACCGCACTATGCTAAACCTTATCTACGAGGGGCAAATAAATTGTCTTCCCCCACCCAGTTTTGGCCCCTTGCCCCCCCCCCCTACTTATGGAACCAAATCGCCGCCTATGATATACAGTAAATCATGACGGTGGTTGCATGTATATTCAGGTAAAATTCAAATAATTGAGAGTTCACATCGTCGAAAAATTTTACCAAGATAAATTGTTTGACCTCTCTATGCTGTGAAAGTTTGTGTACAAACTGTTTATGTTGTTTACGGTATATATTTCGAAACTATAGGGACAAGATCGAAACTGGCCGGTATCGTCTAGATAACCAACTCCAACTTTCTTCACCCTCTCTCTGTCGCTCTTCGCTGTTTGTCTATCTCTTTTATTCTTTGTTTCTCTGTATATTTCTATCTTATATTTTGCTTTCTGTCTTTTCCCCTTTATCTCTCTATATTTTCTATTCCTTTCTATCTTCCTGGCTGTCTCTCTTTCCCCCACTCTCTCTCCTCTATTTAGCTCTTCTTCTCGTTTATTTATTATCTTCTTTCTCTCTTTTCTGTTTATCTGCCTTTTCCCATTTGTTTCTCTATACTTTATTATCTTATATTTCTTCTTTCTCTCCTTCTATCTCTGTTTCTGTTCATTTATTTTCTTCTTATTCTTTATTCCTCTTTCTATATCTTCTTGTCCTTTCATTCTTTTTCTTCCTTTCTATTTAATTCCGTTTTTTGTTTTTCGTCTGTTTCTCATTTCTTTCTCTTTCTTTTGTCTCTTTTTTACTTTCTTTCTCTGGGGGCACAAAGCTCCCTCCTCGAAAAGAGCCAAAATCTTATTTTTGATTAGATAAGTGTGGATTTGTTTTAAAAAGAGTTAGATTTGTGTAGACAGAATTAATTGAAGTTACTACTGCATGAAGTAGTAACTTCATGAAGTTATGTATTGCAAAATCATAGAGCAATTTAAGCTAAGAGATTACTGTTAAATACATACCTGCAATCATAGGCGCCGTCAAGGGCAAGGGAAAGGGGCAGCATATGCCCCTCCCTGGCTTTCCCTGAATGTCCGTTCTTGATTCTGAAAGACGGAAAATTCCGACAGCAAATTTGGAGAGACGTACGTTCGAGTTCAACAAATTTGTGAATACATTGATGTGGTACTAACACGACCTCGCTGCACTTCACTGCAGGTGTTTTTTTTAATTTTCATATCATGATATGAAAATTATCCATCAGGAAGTCTACAAGAGTATACTTTCTCGGCGGCAAATATTTGCGCCATAAATAGGGTAGTTATGCTTAGTTCTCTTAGTCTAAATAATATTTTTTCATTGTATTAATGCTAATGGAACCTAACCTAACAGGTCTAACCTAACCTTGTAGGCATTCCTCGTCTGACATCAGAACACAAGGTAGCAAAACTGTTCTGCGACAAGGAAGACCCGGATTGTGTGCAAAGTAATCAAAATTTCCATTGTATAGAGTGATTGACCATTGACTTATTTGGCAGAGGCGTCTCCAGTTTTTGTTCTGGGAATAATTGTGTTGTGTCTACAAGTGTGTTCATATTTTTATAATGTGTTCATATACATAGATTTGTGTTTAGTGTTTCCTAAATTAAACGTACTTGCTTCCCCCTGAGTTTGCCCCCTTCTGCCAAAATTCCTACAATAAACGTATTCATTAACAGTAACACGTAAATTATTGTTTAAAAATAGGGCTATTATTTTTCTTATTTAAAATCGTTAATATACAGGGTAATTCAAAATAAATGGTGCAACTTTACGCAGTTGTTATGACGTTACTATTTATGATAGAAAATCGGGAAAGGCATCAATATAAAGAAAAACTCTGGATGTTTTCTTCTCACTAAGTGGGTGCTACTTTACCGCTATTCCACCAGTGTTGCAAAATGGTTAGTGACCAGTAGAAGGTGTATTGGGTGTTGGAACTATCAAGAACTGATTCACTCAGAATGGTACAAAGACATTTCCACATGCGTTTTGGTAGTAATGCACATGCTTCACCCTTCCGAAAAATTTGCCAAAGTTGCAACTGTGAATTGCTAGTGTCTTCGAAACCATAGACAATGACTTGCTGTCTCGTGCATAGCATGTTCTTGATTATCGTTTGGACGTTTATCGCATTACACGGTTCCGGTGTTGAATATTTGTAATGTGAGTCATGCGAGTAAAACTTCCACAGTTTTTCTTCATGTTGATGCCTTGTCTGATTTTCTATCATAAATAGTAACGTCATAATAACTGTAAAGTTGCACCATTCATTTTGAATTACCCTGTATAACATGTTCAAGGATTTTATTGGGGGTAGAAAGTAGGAGGGATGGCAAGCTGGAAAGTAAGGGGGGCCAAAAATTTACCTCGCCCGGGTGAAAATCTTAGTTTGAGGTGCCCTTGTCTGATTCTCTATATTTCCCCCCGCCCTCTCTGTTTTGTTCGTCTCTTTTCATTAGTCACTCTCTATATTTCGTTTTCTTTCTATCGTCCCACTTTCCCTTCTGTTTATCTCTTTTGCTCTGGACGTGTAAGAGGGGTAACTTTCGCTGAAGGCATCCTATAAAGCAGGAGCGTATATTCTAGGCTAGCTAGCTATCTGCGAAGCCTGAAGTCTAGAGAATAAAATTCAGGAGGAATTGTAAATATTATTATTCATATCAGTGAGATGATAATGCTGATTCTGGAGTTGGCAACCTGATTCCCTATGAGTTGGCAACTTGATTTCCTATGAGTTGGCAACCTGATTTCCTATGAGTTGGCAACCTGATTTCCTATGAGTTGGCAACCTGATTTCTTATGAGTTGGCAATCTGATTCCCTATGAGTTGGCAACTTGATTTCCTATGAGTTGGCAACCTGATTTCTATGGGTTGGCAACCTGATTTCCTATGAGTTGGCAACCTGATTTCCTATGAGTTGGCAACCTGATTTCTTATGAGTTGGCAACCTGATTCCCTATGAGTTGGCAACTTGATTTCCTATGAGTTGGCAACCTGATTTCCTATGAGTTGGCAACCTGATTTCCTATGAGTTGGCAACCTGATTTCTTATGAGTTGGCAACCTGATTTCTTAGGAGTTGATAAATTTATTTCTATTCATAGCCTAGGACCACGTGACATAGTGAGATAGCCCAGATCTTGGACTCCGTATACGCCACTGCTATAAAGTCAAACTACCTTCCACGTAGTACTCCCAGGTAACTTCAATATTGCAGGCGAACGAGGCTCTGGCGCCTGAACCTGCAGCCAGGATACTCCACTATAAGAATTTTGTTGTGCGTGCTTGTGATTGTCCATTCATCTCATCGTATCGGCATCGTCGCGATTAGCCAAAAGTGAAATTAATTAAATCAATCAATCAAGCTTGCTTACGGTTGAAAATTCGATGACAGCGCTACAGAGGATTTTCTCGAACTGATCAAGGCAACTTCTCTGAAAGAACTTTCAGACTGAAGGGACGAGCGAAACGTGTCAGGCACATACTGAGCTGGTTTCTCAACGTCACGTATCGTGTCGCCACGGTCTGGCGGTTGCACATGCCCAGGTAGAGTCCAGCGCAGATAATTCTGCCGTGCAATGCGCGACAGAACTAAAGAAGCAGTGTTGCTAATGGAGCAGATAGAAAAATCGCTGCGGTGCGCCGATGCACAGCTGTTACGTACAACAATAAAATTAGAGAATTCAGGTCTATCTAACGTTGAGTTTTAAACGTCATGCATTATACCAGGACTAGGATTAATATGTACTAACAAGTGACTATGTATGTAGCTACATACATATGGACTAAAAATTCGCAAAATATGAACTAACACATAAGTAAAATTACCAAAAATGCTGCAAAGAAGACTTCTTCATACGATTCCTTATTTGAGTGATTTCAAACAAAATAAAAAAATATATATATTATTTTTCATTGCATTAATGCACTGGTGGCGTTCTAACTTTTCACTCCCAAAACCCGTATACACTGGTATGGAACTGCAACGGCAGATAATAACATGCCAACGTGTTAAACCGCTACAATTGCACCATAACACTCCTCCTGAAGCAGTATTATTATTTCCTCTCTGAGATCGGCGACAGTCGGTTGCCTTTGTTGTACATTTACAAAGGATGCCGGCTTCCACAACAATAACAAGTACATATACTGCCACTAGACGATAAGCTGCGCGGCTTTTTCTTTTGTTATGAACCAGGGCCGGCGCTAGTCATTTTGCCTCCCTGGGAGGTGGCGGCAGATGCCGCTCTATTTCGACCCCCCCCCCCCCGGTCATTACGCAGCAACGGAAAATTGAAAATCAATATATTCCTAACTAAAACATCAAAATATAAAATAAATAATGAGACTTCTTATGCTATTTCAATACTATTCAGCGCAAAAGAATATCTCGCTCGATCACAGTTTTCAATAGGCTTATTTTTTTCTTCTCTTCAAATTTTGCCGCTCTGGGCGATGGGACGGTTCGCCCTCCCCTTCCGCCGGCCCTGCTATGAACTTGGTCACCCATCAAAGCATGGCAATTTTAACACAGAAAACAATATGTATCGCATGAAGCAGCAAAAATGACAGCCTCCTCTATGCAATTTCTACAAGAACACGTGCCGGAGCCAGAGTTGAAATGATGTTGGAGCCACATAATTTATTTATTTTGAATAATTCCAAAATTATGAAATATGAACAATTTGTTGCTGCTGTTCGCTGCTCTCTTGCCAAAATGCTTTATTGGGATGCTAACACCATGACTGGCTTCCTCCTTCATGAACTCGTGCACGTTGCTTAGAATTTCCCGAGCTTGGCTATGCAAGGTTTTTGATTTCAACTTCGACAGAACTGGAGGCATTATGGAATTTAACGTTCATCAGCAAACACACACTTTTACATAAACACACGCAATACACGCACACAACGTCAAACCGGTCAAATACTTAGTATAAAATAAAAATATGGTGCTTCCAATCCAACAAAACTCACCGCCACTTTACCTGCTTTCCCCTTCCGTGACAGAAATAGTGCTTCATTATTACAGTTGGCAACACTAGTTACTAGCTAGCCAATGAACATGCACTGCATAAAAGAAGCAACGACTCCGCCGTGCTATATTGCCACATTGCCGTCCCTGCTGACCGGTGGGAACCGCGAGCTGGAGCGCTGTTCAATTGTTTTCAATGAAGTTTGCGCGAGTGTGTCCAGGAATGGAATGACAATATGGCAACAATAGCGAAGGTTTTCGAGCAGGGTAGAACACGTGATGCTAAGAGAGAGGGAGACGAAACGAAAATACGTTTCTACGCAACGGCAAATTTACGTGTGTGGCACTCTAATGTTTCCTAGAATGGAGGTGTCTGTGTCACTTCGGTCTGCAAGCTGCCTAAAGATGGGTTTTCTTCCTGGTAATAGTACGAACGTAAATTTTTACAAATTTTTCGATGTTACCACGCAGTTCAAGCTCTCTCCCCCCCTCCTTTCACAGCGCAGAATGGCTATTTTGCTGGTCGCTTCGTAGAGGAGAAATTCTAAGGTTGCCGTTTCTTGCACAAACATCTACCTTGTTCCACAACACTTATGCAACCTTGTGTTCTGACGTCAGACGAGGAATGCCTACGAGGTTAGGTTAGGTCTCTTAGGTTTGGTTCTATTAGCATAAATTCACTGTAAAAATTATTATTTATGCTAATAGAACTAAACCTAGCTAGCCTAACATAACAACTTAGGCATTTAGCCTAAATTAAAAAGCTTTCTCCCGTGACGTCAGAACATAAGGTTTCTCAAGTGTCGTGCGATAAGTGAGACTCCAAATATTCGGGCATCGGTAGGTCTAATTGGCTGTTTGACCGCAAGTTTCTTCGTAGGTAACACGGCAACAGCGGGTCACTTACCATAAAGGCAGTTGCCGCGCCGGTTATTAGATTGGGCGGACTCTAATTGCCACTAATGTTTCACATTTGTACTTTATGTTAACAAAATACATGAATGATTCATAAATAATCAGGCAACCTCTTATTACCTCTGAAGAAGTCTCATAGTGCGCTAAATACATGGACGTCCCGAAGGGTACAAGGAGGCCATGGCCCACCCCCTGTAAAATGAATTTGAATTGTGTTTTAAGTCCAATTTATGTCACAGTTAGGCTAATCGGGACTGGACCTATAGTTTAAAGTGGGATCCGAACCACCTACGTTCCTTACTCGGGGATCCAACCCGGGATCCCTTGATTGCAAGGTACCTTGAAAAATGCATGTCAACCTATTATTTCACACATATAATTTCAGTCACAGTATATTTATTATGTTAATTATTAGATATGGTATGGACGTTCCAGGAACATGATAACTTCTGATTATTATGGGGTCAAATGTCTAATATGTCCCCATGACATACCTAATTTACGTTAATTTTTCCAGTGATTCAACGCACACGCCCTAACACTTCCCCCAAATGTCCTTAATACCAGGCTCGTAGCCAGGATTTTATTTGGGTGGTCAACCTTATCAGCACAGGCGTCGCCTGAAATATTTATAGAGGGGAACAGGCCACTGATAGAACTTGATTAGTAGAAATAATAATGACAATAATAATTATTACCACGGCTATAATTGTCATTACAATAATAACTATTATAAGTTCATAAAATATAAACCAATTTTCAACACTCCTAAAAAAAATCACAAGGGCCAACAAATGTATGTTCATCTTGCCTATAAATTTACCCTCCTAAATACGAACTTACACTCCCTTAGATGCAAAAATTCTGGATAAACTTCTGCGGTTCTTCAAATATCATTCCAAAGTCTCGAATAAACTTGAGTCTCCGGACAATAAGTCTCGGTCTCGGGAATTTATGGGAATGGGGAATTGTAGTCCAGTGGTGTGCCCAGGATTTTCGAAAGGGGGTGTGGTCGTGGGGGTCCAAAAACTTTTTGTAGTAGTCAGCTCTCATTTTGCCATCTTTTCTTGCTTTGCCGTTAATTTTTTCTTTTAGAAATACTGGGCCAAAGAGAGGGTTATGACCCCCCACAAACCCCCCTTGGGCACGCCACTGACGTATCTCAAGAACAAATTTGAGTAGAAAGGCCACTTCAAACTGTTCCATTCCTAGTTAGCTTTGCTGTAGGGTTTGGTAAAGGAATATCTGGACAAGGTCCTTGCGCTGTGAGGCTGGCTGCCTGTTCCTGACTAGAAGTTGTAAGTCTGTCGAGAACGTATTCAGTTGTCACGCTTCGTGACGTCACAAGAATGTAACTTTTGCGGAGCACGTCATTATGCATGTTAGTTATCATCTCTCCCCCTCCTCTCGGGTTTAAAAAATCTGCAGGTGATGGGAATTGGATCAATGGCCAGGTGAAGGGGGAGTGGGATATCAAAATATGTAAACACGTGGTGTGCACTGGTCACGTGACTCCAGGGGCAAGGGGAGGCACCTTCGACCTGTTCATGGGGGATTGTATGCACGGAGTCTGGCAGAAGGCAGTGCGTAGTGTATTTCGTGTCTTCTCGTGCTCTCAGAATCAGATGTCACACTCTAGATCCCCCAAGCGACCAGCTCATGCAACGACGAAATGGGTGTTGTCAGTATGGGAAGCTAAGCTCCGCCCACATCTCGAACGGTCGCCTCCTATTGGTCGGCTCTCAACGGCAAATGCTGCAGCCATTCCTTTCTGGCTAAAAACGGAACCCCAACCCCTGAAAAAAGCTTTCATTTCTGCCTTTTTCTACTAGAAATTCTAACCCTGCAAGTCCTTGCGATCCAGCGTTTGTTTCGGGCATGTAGCATTACAGAAGAAACTCGCCTTGCAGTTTCTACCTACTTCCGGAGTTCTAAGTCAGCTCCTTGATACATTGTTTTATCGTTCAAGAGGGGGGAAAGGGCGGGGGACTCTGGAAACGTCCTGCCTTTGTATCCGAAAACTGTAAACAGCAGATATTACACGCAGTCATACCATAAATAGTGCATACAATGAGATCTTTTGTACAAGCACCCGATCTAGAAACAATGATTTCCCTTTCAGCTATTCGACATCGCCGCACTGGCTTTCGTGATGACGTAACTATCTGCGCGTATGCCAAACTGCCGAGTCAGTCCGTGAAACGAAAAAAAAACTTCCAACAACTGAAAATAGGACCTCATTTTAAGAGGCAACAAACAAGGTATTCGAAATACAACTGCTTTTTATCGTTTCGGTCACCCCCTCTCTCTCCTAAATCACCAATAAATCCCTCCATTCCATTACAGCAATGAGACTTCTTATTGAGTGACGTCATCACCCAATCGGGTCACGGAGTCCTTGCGTTGAGCCGTGTAGCCCCCGTAGGACATAGGCATGTTAGATGACGGGTGAGTGTTTTCGGAATATTATTTTGTTGATAAAATTTTCAGGGAAAACACCGTGTTCGAAAGCTCGTAGGCTCCGAATATCTTCGGTTTGATGTCGTGCAGCGAAAAAGGGGTGCTTTGTGAACTTGTGCCGAGAGAAGGGAGACAGTTGTGATAAAAAAGTGTGCGACCAGTTTGTGTCCCGCGAGTCGAGATATTGCAGGCTTCGTTTATGCGCCGTTAGCAACCACACCGCTGTTGTGGGGTTCGCTCGGGCTTTCGTGTGGCAATATTTTTATTTGTGAGGGATCGGGAACCGTGGCTGTGCCTTCGGTACCCAAGCACATGACATTTACCGACGACTTTGGTGAAGTGAAGCGAGGAGTGGTTGCTGCGGCGGGGGAAAGAGGGGGCGAAGGAACTTTGTGTGTGTGCGTGGTGCGAATCTCACTCGGCCCCCACCGTTGTTTTTGCCAGGTTCCTTGCCTTCCCTGGCGTGGCTTATAAAGCTCAACTGTTGTCGTTATCGTGCTGGCCAATGGCAAAGCTGAAGCCAATGAAAACTGCTCCTACTCGGGTGCCTACGCAGTTCGCAATTACCGGAGAAGGAACCAGAAACAGTTTTTTCTGTGTTCAAAGACAGTCTGTGCCAAGAGAGCTGCAAGTAACTTAGTAGGAGCAGCAGTGATACAAATATATGCTTTCACTGTACCCAGTCAATTCTCGAGAGCCTTATGCCTTATTGTTACCGAAAATTTTGCAACGTGATACGTGTCTTATAAGTGTATCTAGAAGCTTAAATGTTGGTGCATACGTGAAAGTGCTTATGCAATACGAAACAGTTGTGATAAGTTTTAATATATTCCTCGCCGCAAAGAACATTTTCGTTCACCCCTTTTCCGTATGCCCGTATGATTTCGGTGCTGGAGCCAAAGTATAATTTTGTTGTAACCTCGCTTGTAAGCCAGTGATTACGTGTGCATTAAATTACCTACAAATTTGACCAGAAATGTTCTAGCCTGATGAATTCTTCGTACACGGTGTTTTCATGTTTCAATTTACCAAATTATATTTTTTTTGAATTGATGCAATAAAAGTGTGTTAGAATAAAAATGCAGGAAAAATCCAGATTTTGCGACCGGACGTCAAGTATTTGTTTTTGCTGCCAACAGATGGCATTAATAAGTTCTACGTGGCGTTTTGTGAGAGTGAATCGATAACATTGCTGCGGAAGAGCGACGTTGTGGGGAAAATGTGAATTAAATAGAAGGCCTTTCTCTGCGGTGGCCTTGTAATCGAATATGCCCTTGCTGTAACTCGGGGTTCCTTCGATATTTTTTTCCTGTTGAAGAAAAGGTTGTCCTGTGTAATTTCTTTCTCGGCGAATATCCATATCTTTTGTATGTGGAGTGATTACGTAAAGAATTAAGTGATATAACTACGAAATAGCACGGGTAAGGACGAACAAATTATAGAAATATTATACTGCGGGTGTCTGCATAAACTTCGCTAGTTTTGCTCTATAGAAACATGCAGTCCCTTAGAGGACGGAGCACGAAGTTCGCTGCGCAGCAGAAGGTGCGCAGGAAGTATAACCTAATTTCGCAAATGACACTACCTCTCCCTCCCTCTCCAACCTTCCTCTGAAGGCAATGAGAAGTGAATTTACCGTTTACACATTCTTAGCTTGCATCGGGCCGAACTGTTATCTTCAGTTTACACTAAAGAACCATGATTGAGACAGCAAATTGCTAAGTAATGACCACTTTTTGTCCGATTTTTATTTTTTTCAGAAAGTCTCGTTTTTGGGCCTATTAGTTCAAGTTGCCAGATTGCAATTGTTCCGGGTTCGATTCCTTATATTCCCTACCATATGATATATAGTTGTGAACAGGTTAGGGTTTGGTGATATTTGTATTTTTTTCATCTTTTTCTTTTACTATACCGCTGTTTAACGCAGCAGAGTAGTTATCGCCACGACGCAAGGGTTCGAATCCCGACCTGGACATGGGTGTTCTTTGTATGTCCCTTCATCATATCATCATTCATCCTCATGTTCGCGATTAGCCAAAAGCGGCAGAAAGTCGAAGTAAAATAAACCAAATCAATTTAACGCACAAGAAGGCGCCGAATTTTTAACGATGTTTTTATACTACCAGTCTTAGGAACGCGTTCTCTTCGATACATATCTTCCAGATAACATAAATCGAACATTGTTGCCTTGAAATCAAGATGTCCCAAGATTTTTCGTGGCAGCACATTCCACAGTTCCGTGGGGCCTACTTTAAACTATTGCTTGCCACATTATCGTCCGGACACACTGTTGCTTGAAATGAAAAAAATGAAATGTACTTAACCATCATCGGGACGCTATCCTACAATATAAAGAGAGAGAGAGAGGTTTCAGATATACCATATAACCCCCCCCCCTCCAGGATATCGTATTTAGTTCTGTCTTAATATCTGCCAACCTTGACCTAACCTGTTAGGTTTCTTCAAAACTCGACATATATAACCTGTTAAGTTTCTTCATAACTCAACGTACATTTGATTCACCCACACACTATTTTGTTAACTCCTGTTGGGTGTTTCATTCTTATTTTTTAACATCGGTGCTTGGCCCGATTGTTACTTGATTGATTTGCTTTATTTTAATCCGTTTTTTGTGCCAGTTTTGGCTAATTTGCGAAGATAGGGATAATGATGATATAATGAAATTGATGAATAAACAGATTAAGGGGGAACCCCCTGACAAGCCCGCCTCATATATTGAGGGGTATGCGCTTTATGCTCAACCAATGCGTCAGTTTTCTCTGAATTACGGTTCCCCCGTTTATTTATTCACCAACTTGATTTAAGCTTACTGAGAGTGAATACAATATATTACAAATACATCCTGGCCAATTCTGGGATCCAGAAACAGACACACAGTTTGTACTACCTATTATTATTTTATCTTAATTCTAATTGTAAATTGGAATTTGAGATTACGAGTTAAGTAAGTATCAGGGTTTAGTTTTGTTTCAGTTCTAGAAATGCATATTTAGGTTTATTTAAGTTTATTCGTAAATGAGGAATTGATGTTCCGTTTATTGAATAAGATCATATAAATTACTGTAAATGGTTATGTGTGCGAGTGACATTTATTGGGGGGGTGTCATAAAATTAAGTAGAATAAGGTTGATGAACTAGAATAAAGTTATTTAAGAGGTAGGGTAAAAATCATTTTTGTTTGGGGATTCAGATTAAGTGTGAGAGCAGTTTTTTTTTCATTTCTTAATTATTATTATTTTTTACTGAATGAACAGTTACATACATCCATGCCCAGGCCGGGAATCGAACCCGGGACGCTGGCGTCGTAGCGCCATGTGCTAACCACTCCGTCACGGGGGCCGGCCCGATTGTTACTGTACAGTTTGGAGAAATACAAGGCTACGGAGTCCTCAAAAAACACGCTAAACTTTCCGTTATTTACACCCCTCGCAAGCAGACAATGGCAAAACTCGGATGTTGACATTCAGCGTGTTACGCAGTGACCTGCACTGAGGATTAGCTAGTCTAGCAGAGATAGATCAATCAATCTCAAATCTCTAATTATTTTCAAATCACAATATTTATTGTTTTAATGAAGCCACAGTTCATATACAACACTTTTTTTTCACGCGCTTGTCGTCCCTCGGTGCGTTCAGCGGCCTAACTCGCTCTTTCTCCGCCTCACAGTTCCAGGTAGAAACGGGTTTTCGAAGGGAAAGGGAAGATTTCTGCCTCTACCTCCCTTGACCCCTCGTGCCGGCTCCAATAGTTGAAAGCCCGTTCTTTCAGGTCCTCCATTCTATCTCCTATAGGACAGATAGGGGATTGGATTCCCTTCGCTTCCTTTGTAAATCCTCTAAAGAACGAAGGGGAAATTTTTCTGCAGTACGTCTGTCCTCTGTATTTACACTACTTTTTACACGTTGTACAATATGTATGTATAATATGGGATGTACTTTTATTATTTATGCAATTGGAACGTCTTATGTGCAGACAAAAATTTTATGCTTTTTTTAAAAATATGGGATATATAATGATTAAATAACAAATATTTGCTCACGCTCTCTCTTGCTCTCGTTTTAGTAGTGTTTTATTTAAATATACTAATCTTTTGGCTTCCAATAAAAAAATGGATAAGCTAAACAATCATAAATACGGATGTATTTATTTGTGCAAGTGAACGCGCGTTCTAATTCTTGTTGTTGGTTTGGTTTATTTTACATCGCTTTTCTGCCACATTTGGTTATCGCGAAAATGAGGATGAGTGATGATATAATGAAATTGATGAAGGGACCTCGCAAAGAACAATTCAGGCCGGGATTCGTGACAAGCCAGCATTCTTGTTCTTATGTGTTGTACTCTGCCTGCAGTGAATAATGAGAAAATTAGAAATGAAAAATGTATCCCAGAACTCAAAAAGCCAAATGAATATCATTGAAGAAAGTAGAAAAATGGTTTGTTTAAAGTTGTTTTTTGTTACCCATCGCTTTTTCTAGCTGTATAGATTTAATCGGAATAAGTAGCTAAGAGCTTGGAAAGTCGTGAGGGACAATCATAAACAGAGAATTATAGGCTCCTGATTTCACAGTGTCCTGCAGATGCACTGGGAGGAAATTATTTGTATTTTCTTCTCTCTTCCATCGCTTTACCTAATTTCTGCCATGACGATGAACCTTGATTAAATTAAACGGGTGAAGAGTGTTTGCAAATAAACACTCATGCAAAGGCCAGGGCTCGAGCCCGGATCCTTCAGTAACGAGATCGTGAGATGGGGAAATTAGGGAAATCAAGCAATGCAAAATTTGAAAAAACGTTAATCATAAATAAAAGATGGTATTTAAAAAATTCAATTGAAAATTGCTACTCAGGAAAAATGCAGTTTGCTTTACCAATACCCACGTATCCGAATGGTTAGCGCGCCTTCCTCACATGTTTTTTGTCGGCCAACCTCCGTGGGGGAGTGCAAGTGGTCCCGGATCTGTACCCGATGGAGGCATATAGTGGTTCGGATCCCACATTAAACTATAGGTCTAGTCCCGATTAGCCTTTCTGTGTATAAAGTGGACTTAAAACGTCAAATCAACCATCAAATCAACCAACCGTGGGGGAGTGGTTACCACAGCGCGCTACAACACCAGGAGTTCCTGGTTCGAACCCCTACCTGGACATGGGTGTTCTTTATGTTTGTCCCTTCATTAATTTTGTCGTATCATCTTCGCGATTAACCACATGTATAAAAAAGCGAATCAAATCAAATCATTCATTGATTGATTTGGTTTATTTTACTTCGCTTTCTGCCATATTCGGCTAATCGCGAAGACTATATGATAAAATTGATGAAGGGCAAGGGACACACAAAGATCACCACCCATTGCCAAGCCGGAATTCTCTGGCTCAGTAGTCAAATCAAATCATTTTAGATTTTCGAAAGTGGGTGGAAGTTATGTGTACAATTTTTTGTAGTCATTCCTAACTTTGCAATTTTTCCTGTACTTGACGTTCTTCTATTAGGAATACTGGGCCCTAAAAAGGGGGGGGGTTATGACCCGTTGGACACGCCACTCATTGCTACCCCAAGTGTTGACGTCACCGCACGTCACTGGTGTTACGACACACTGTATCAACGCGAATTTCTCCTGGTTGTGTCCGACAAGCAAGTGACAGCGTTTTCCAAGCCCGAGCGCATTATTCGAATCTGTCGCTTCGCGCATGGAGGCTGACTGAAAAGAAAAACATATCGTATAACATTGCGAAACTGAGTGTCGAAGGTTCAAATCCTGACCGAGCAGGTGTTCCCCGTCCTCATGGATCGGAAGTTGATGACTTAAAAAATCTGAAACAATTGACCTTACAATTATTAAAAAAATACCTTCAAATAATTTTCGAACTTGAAAGTGATTTTTTTCATGAATGGTAAGAGAGTAATTATTCACCTCCTTTCAGATTGAGCTTTGCACAATTCAGAAGTCGGTCCGGTCCGCACCTCTGAAAATACAGTTGTTTAGTGTACATCCAGGTTATATATATTTTTGTATTTATTCTTATTTTATTATTTATTTTTATGTTGACTAATTTTACTTTAAAACCACAGATTAAAGCGTGGCCAGCCAGGAAACCACAAAGTAGGCTGGAGGAAATATAAATTTACCACAATGACGTATTTAGTGCATTGCCAAGGATTTCAGTTAAAATAACATTGTGCTTTTGCATTGACAATATTTTCGATTAATTGCGGGCATACTTGCTAAAAGGACCATGTTAGGACATTTAAATATGTAAGTTATGTTAGCAAATTCGTATAAAATTCATGGAACAACAGGGAAGCAGCAAGATGATACCCATAATAAATGTAACCAAATTGGGAAAATATACTGAAACCTTACATAAAAGCCAAAGAAGGCCGGAAAATGCAATATGAAAACAATCCTTGTTCTAATTGAAGGGAAACACACTACTATCAGGCTTAGCATTGTCTTCAATGCTCAGGGAAAAAATCATCAACTTCCTAGCCCTAGTCATGATTTATCCTCATCGATGCGATTGACTGTAGAGATAGAAAAGCAACGAACAATAAGCATAATAGAGTTTACAAGTGTGTCGTCCGGGAAGGGCTTGCGTGGGCATAGTATTCCTTTTTGCGTGTGCTTAATCAAGTTCATCCAATCATCATCGTCGTCGCAGTTAGCGAAAAAAAGCAGAAAAGCGACGTAAAATCTTAGAAACTCGTTCCGTCTTGTCTCGAATGCAAAGGATATCTGGGACTGCCTCTGTGAGTAACCTTCGCCTCCCGTGCCGCCAGGCGAAACCATTAATCTTGGGGGTTTCGGGACCACCGATCTTTCGGCGACGTTGGTCGGAATCTGGACTTCTAGAGCGAAGACATGAAGCGACGAGGCAGGCAGGCTCTTTTAGAAAGGCAAAGTCTGTGTACTGACAGTTGATTTTAACCAATAAATAACAGTGGATAGGGCTTGAAAAAAAAATCTACCTTGTTTATTTTATTTCATCTTTTTAACTTAATGTCAAGTATCGTATTTCCACATTTCTGAAAATGTAGTTCGCTATTTCTAATCAGTTACTTAATTTATGAATTAATAATTTAAAACTTTTAGTGAAAATTAATATGGAACCAAAGAACCATACCATGTTCCGTGCCGCAGTGGTTAGGTGGGGATTGATATGTAACATTCTCGGTTACGGGAGGTTTAAAGGTGAAGCTCGTTCGTGTTTTTTTTTTCTTTTTGCCTCTGCCACTGCTTCCGTTTTTTTTTTTTCCATTATGCCCAAATTGTTTGGCGGCATCGTTAAAATTAACCGTTAGAATTCAGAGTACTCCTTCAACAGGAATAGTTCATTCACCTCCTTAATGAATGCAATGGGTTGCTCTGTAAAAGAAACTGTGTGACATTTACCGGTACTTTACAAAATATGCATTTGCATTTACATCAAACTGTATACTTATTGGAACGACAGGGTACCGATTAATATATCCCATCTCTTGTAGAGTGGGATGCATATCATATGTATTAGAAAAAAACACACGTAAATTTGCCGTTGCGTAGAAACGTATTTTCGTTTCGTCTCCCTCTCTCTTAGCATCACGTGTTCTACCCTGCTCGAAAACCTTCGCTATTGTTGCCATATTGTCATTCCATTCCTGGACACACTCGCGCAAACTTCATTGAAAACAATTGAACAGCGCTCCAGCTCGCGGTTCCCACCGGTCAGCAGGGACGGCAATGTGGCAATATAGCACGGCGGAGTCGTTGCTTCTTTTATGCAGTGCATGTTCATTGGCTAGCTAGTAACTAGTGTTGCCAACTGTAATAATGAAGCACTATTTCTGTCACGGAAGGGGAAAGCAGGTAAAGTGGCGGTGAGTTTTGTTGGATTGGAAGCACCATATTTTTATTTTATACTAAGTATTTGACCGGTTTGACGTTGTGTGCGTGTATTGCGTGTGTTTATGTAAAAGTGTGTGTTTGCTGATGAACGTTAAATTCCATAATGCCTCCAGTTCTGTCGAAGTTGAAATCAAAAACCTTGCATAGCCAAGCTCGGGAAATTCTAAGCAACGTGCACGAGTTCATGAAGGAGGAAGCCAGTCATGGTGTTAGCATCCCAATAAAGCATTTTGGCAAGAGAGCAGCGAACAGCAGCAACAAATTGTTCATATTTCATAATTTTGGAATTATTCAAAATAAATAAATTATGTGGCTCCAACATCATTTCAACTCTGGCTCCGGCACGTGTTCTTGTAGAAATTGCATAGAGGAGGCTGTCATTTTTGCTGCTTAATGCGATACATATTGTTTTCTGTGTTAAAATTGCCATGCTTTGATGGGTGACCAAGTTCATAGCAGGGCCGGCGGAAGGGGAGGGCGAACCGTCCCATCGCCCAGAGCGGCAAAATTTGAAGAGAAGAAAAAAATAAGCCTATTGAAAACTGTGATCGAGCGAGATATTCTTTTGCGCTGAATAGTATTGAAATAGCATAAGAAGTCTCATTATTTATTTTATATTTTGATGTTTTAGTTAGGAATATATTGATTTTCAATTTTCCGTTGCTGCGTAATGACCGGGGGGGGGGGGTCGAAATAGAGCGGCATCTGCCGCCACCTCCCAGGGAGGCAAAATGACTAGCGCCGGCCCTGGTTCATAACAAAAGAAAAAGCCGCGCAGCTTATCGTCTAGTGGCAGTATATGTACTTGTTATTGTTGTGGAAGCCGGCATCCTTTGTAAATGTACAACAAAGGCAACCGACTGTCGCCGATCTCAGAGAGGAAATAATAATACTGCTTCAGGAGGAGTGTTATGGTGCAATTGTAGCGGTTTAACACGTTGGCATGTTATTATCTGCCGTTGCAGTTCCATACCAGTGTATACGGGTTTTGGGAGTGAAAAGTTAGAACGCCACCAGTGCATTAATGCAATGAAAAATAATATATATATTTTTTTATTTTGTTTGAAATCACTCAAATAAGGAATCGTATGAAGAAGTCTTCTTTGCAGCATTTTTGGTAATTTTACTTATGTGTTAGTTCATATTTTGCGAATTTTTAGTCCATATGTATGTAGCTACATACATAGTCACTTGTTAGTACATATTAATCCTAGTCCTGGTATAATGCATGACGTTTAAAACTCAACGTTAGATAGACCTGAATTCTCTAATTTTATTGTTGTACGTAACAGCTGTGCATCGGCGCACCGCAGCGATTTTTCTATCTGCTCCCTTAGCAACACTGCTTCTTTAGTTCTGTCGCGCATTGCACGGCAGAATTATCTGCGCTGGACTCTACCAAGCAAATTGTCCTTAACCATGTTTGTTCTCGATTCACTCATAAGGATTCAAGAATCGAAAGAAAATGCCAAATAACCTGCTGACCACCTCTGCACTGCACCACCATACGTTAAAATTAATTCCTTAAAAAAGACGTGAATTCAAGATAAAATTTAATGAAAATACTCACCGACAATTTGACAAGGAATACTCGAGCATCCTGTACAGTCAACAGCAAAGATAATAGTAGTAGGCAAATTGTCCATCGCTATTGTCATTCTTTTCTATTCTACTTCGAGTGTTGTTTTAAGGAATGAAATTTGTTGACGTCAAGCAGATGTTGCTCTCTGCTTGTTGATATTTTTGTCACTTCTTTTGAAAAGATCTCGTAAATTCTTTAGCCATTCCCCGTGATGGAGTGGTTATCACATCACGCTACGACGCTAGGTGTCCCGGATTCGAATCCCAGCCTGGGCATGGATGTTTGTCAGTGTCCATTCATCAATTACATTTCATCTTCGCAAATTAGTCAAAAGTGGCACTAAAGGCGAAGTAAAATAAATCTAATCAAAATGTAAAAAAAAAGAAAAGAAAAAAGTTTTTTACTGACACGTATCTAGAAAAAGTTTTTTTCTGGGAGGGGGCGAACCAAATATGTCAAAATATATTAATTTTTATTGCGTGAATAGGTAAAAGAACTGCACAAAATATTTTATATTTACCTACCATTACTTTTGGCATTGGGTATACATTGAGGCAAGTTTTGCTCGGCAAATTGTCAATGACAATTTTCATTTATTTTTCTCGCGCATCCTACGTATTTTTAAGGAATAGATAGATATTGATATAGAGATTGTCAGGAGCTTGTTTGGCGTTTTATCAATTCTTGAAGCGCTCGTTGCTTAAAACAAAGAGAAAAACCATGTTGATTGACAATGTGCTTGGTAATACTTACGCATCCCACTCTACATTCAGGAGTAAATTATTATTGTTAGAAAATAATTAAAAATGCTATAATTTAATCTTAGTTTCTTGCTGAAAAGTTCGACTGTAAAGGATGAAAAGTTACTTCTCAAGAAAGATGTAGATTGTATGAATTTCAGCGTGTTTTTCAATAAACTTGCAACAAAGGCAATTTACTACTGAATGGACAAATAAACGAACCGGAAACTGTTCGCGTTGTGGCTTGGGGTACTCTTCCTCCCAACCGTGCCTTTTCGAACACTTCCGCCATTCCATAATCTCGAATGGCTTTGTCCTTGAGGAGTGTAGCAGATGGAGTTGAATATAGGCGTGGGCTGTGTGAAGTGCATTGCGTCATAGACGTGTACGAACGACCCCCTTCACACGTTTGAAGGTTCTTATCATTGGTCTCTCCATCCATGGCTGTATATATAGAGAAATAACGAGAGCGGTTCAACTTTCAGCAGCCCAAGAATAGTAAACTGTTAATAATAATAGTAATAAAATTGCTTAATGATTGTATTTGTAAAATGGCTTCGAATTATTATTGTCCAGTGGCGTATTCTGAAAATTTGGTCTGCTTTAGCGCAACAATACTTATTTATTACATCCCATCAAGATGAATTAGATGTAATAGAAATATAACACCAATGGAGACATGCAAGTAAACCTGAAACAAAAGTCTGACAACTTCAAATTTTCCCTCAATTTCTGTAGTTTTCATAAAATCTCCCTTTTTACCTAAAAATGGATCTAGATTTCACTGCACCAAGATAAATTTACTTTTATGTAGCAACACTGACTCTGCCAACCGCGGCACAGAAAGCAGGAAGGAACAAGCAGTTTTCTCGTGCCGACGCTGTTTCCAGTAGAAGGCGGCGTGGTTTTAAATAATCACTCACTTCGGCTCCCTGTATCTCCCCGCGTGCAATCGGGGAAGAAACCAGGTCGTCAGAAGGCAGGTACAGTGGGATCCATGAGTATTACCGTGCAAATTATCCATGACTATTTTCATTAATTTTTCCCCTACATCCTATGTGTTTTTAAGCGATGGATTTTTATGTATGCTGGTGAAAAAGTTGTCAACAGCATGTTTTGAGTTTTCTTTTAATTCTTGAAGCTGTTATTGGAATAAAGTGCACGAACATGGTGATGGACAATTTGCAAGGTAATACTCATGGATCCCACTGTACATGTGAAACGAGTAGTGGCGTATTTAAACACACTTTAAGTTATTTAATTAATTTACCACCTTGAACCGATATCGCTACTTGAAAATTGGAATAATTAAAATTGTTCAAAATATTGATCAATATTGGCGTGTAAATATTCTTCTCCAATCATATGCATCAATTTACCAAGAAAAGTGGTTTAGAATTCAAGAATTACATCAGAATATTAAAACAGATGTTATGTAATCAAAAATACAGTTTTTGTGTAAAATTGGTGCTTGCGCACCCTGTGAGAAGCCACAATATCGGGAAAGTATCGGCTGGTATCGGTAGATGAATTTCAACCAACACCACCTCAGCACTAATTTAATTTCTTGTTTGCACTGATGTGAAATAAATAGGTCTTGTTCCATAAACGGACATTTGACTTGTTTCTCTCGTCTCGAAAACCGCTGCGATATTCCGAATTCTAAAAAAAATACAACCACAACTAATTTGGACTGAATTTATAACTGGTAAAGGATAAGTTTGAAGTCCATTGTACGCACAGCAGGCTTAGAATTCCGCCTGGAGCATTCAAGTGAATCTTCGTTTGGTTACTCTGTTGTCTAGATACCTAAATAGGCGTATGTAGCCACGAGGGAAATATCTAAACAGTAGTGAAAACAAACTACACGTTGCTCTTGGATTTTTTAAAGAGATCCATGTTTAATATAGTTTATAATGTCGTGGTGGGTTTTTAAGCGAAATGAATTTTCGAAAAAGAATCTTTAATGAGACAGATCAGCTATATTTTTAAAATTATTATTTAGCTTCGCTTTTCTGCCAATTTTGTCTAATCGCAACAATGAGTGATGATGTGAAGGGATATATACAAAGAACACTCTTGCCCAGGACCCCTGATGTCGTAACGCGCTGTGGTAGGAGTTACCACACGGAGGTCGGTAGCAGCATTTTAAGAAAATGTTTATGCTATTTATGTTTCCATGCACTGTCAGGAGCGGGAGAATAATCTAACACACTTTGTATGCAAATATTAACTGTCAACACAGCGATATCCGTTGAACGTGCGTTGTTGCCACGTTTCAGGTTCATCTTTACTCCGCTGAATAAAAATCTCTATAAAATCGGTTTCATAATATGAATTGACAACGATAATGAATTATAAAAACAGATGCAAAGAGCTTCAAAACAAGACTAATATTGTATTTGTATAGGACTACCGAATACTAAGAAAAAGTTGTTTCGCAAAATTGATGGTAACGGTTTGTTTGACAAATTTTTGAAATCTGAAAATTAAGATTTGTGTTTAAAACCTCTGCCTGCACCATACTAAAAACCATCGTTTGCAAAATAATAAAGAAACCAGCCCTTTATTTGTTTTCACGATAATAAAAAAATGATTAGCATAGATCAATGCATAATTGAATAAGCTAAATTTTAATGTAACTCGTTTTTATGTAGGTCTACGGGTTAATTTTTAATTGGAATCCAAACTCAAGTATCTATGATTTTTAATCAGACAGTAGTACTCCGGGAGTTTGTTTCTTTGTACAGCATATTTGCAGAAGATACAGTTCAACCTACAATTGTATCAATATACGCTGTATAAAACACTTTGTTGAATGTACACTTACGAGCAAAATTATTTAGTCATAGGGGATGAATTTTCTCTGATGTCATATAGCCTAAAAATTCAGACACGACCACAGTGCACCAATTGTATGACCGGAAGTTCAAGTATCATAACATGGAATGTTTTAGTTCCACCTCATTTGGCAAATCCATTTCTGCTTCTGCGCTGTAAGTGCACTTCATAACTGACAGAGCTCGACTCTTTGTGATCTTTTGTTCTTGAAATGAACACCTCACATGTGCACCACGTGATCACGGCAGTTGTAGAGCTTACCTGTTCCCATCGAATCTACATGCCCTGTAAAGAAATAATAAAAAAAAACACCATTCTGTGAGGTGCCCAAAAAGAAAAGAACACGAGCCTCAGTGTTGCCACATACGATCTTTTTCAACCGGCGATGGACAATTGGGGGGGGGGGATTTGGTCTTAAACAGTGTTGTTGTCACATGAAGGGAAATTTCCCACGGAGCAGGGAAATTCAGTAAGGAATTTACGGAAAAATTGAAATTTCGCGCAAGAAACTGATATTGAAGGGAAATTTGAAAATAAACAACGTCAGATTGAAGTCTGATCTAAATTTTCCGTTCTTTTTACGCTTAATTTATACCCCAAGCCTCATTAAACATTTTAACTTACTGAATTAAGTTGTTTTACGTTGCTTTCCTTGATTTTTTTTGGCTAATCGCGAAGTTGAGGATGAGTTACTATCCACCCCCCCCCCCCCCACGGACGCCAGCTTCATCTTGTTATGGTAGTTGGGTTTAAAATTACTCTGCAAAGCTTATGAACCAATGTCGTGTTTACTAAACCAATATAAGGGATTTAGACCCGTTAACCCTCCCCTTATAGACGGATGTTAGGATCCCACTTTAAACTCTGCGGGCCTACCCGATGGCGTAGTGGTAACGAGGGGGTCCCGAGTTCAATACCCGGTGGGGGTGCATAGTTGTTGGAATTCCACTTTAAAACTGCAGAAAGCTGTTCATAAAGTTGACTTAGAACAAGAACTCAAACTTTGAACTGTAGGTCCAGCCCCGATTAGCCTCTCTGTGCACAAAGCGGACTTAAAACAACTCAAATGACTCGTATCTTTGAAACCATATTCCAGGAAACAGACTGCTAAAAGAATTTCACTTGGTATCCTGTACAGCTGTGAAAGTTTCTCTGTGTCTTACGGCGACCGTCTGCAATCTCAAGAAGAAACATTCACATCACTTCTTTGCTCTGCCCCTTTGGATCCACGAGCATGCGCACAACAAATTTCCTCCTGTTACAGTAGGGGAGAAAAAAACATGGGTAATTGCGTGACCTTGAGAAACAGCTGTGTCGTGTCTGCGTGCACACCTCGATTTCCTTTCGGGCAGGAGGAGAGGGTGCATATAGAGTTACCCCCCGGAGAATGCATTTGTGCCAGGGTGGGTGTGGGTGGAGCCTGTCTTCGAAACAGCCAATGGAGAGGAAGCTAAACGTTATCGTAAGAGAAGGTACCCCGAAATGGCGTCCACTTCCGATGCTGCACGAAGAGCGTGCTCGGTTCTTTTCGTTACACAGGATTGTATGCGTGACGTCACGCATGCTTCCCTGCCAGGTTTTTGCAGTGTTGCCAGACGTATCTTACCGAAAATCACGACATTGCTGGTAAATATTTCTCGGCCTACTTGGTACGTGGAAGAAGTGCAGGCCTCCCATCTACCTGAAAATACTGTAAAACCTGGGAAAGTCGGTGAAATCAGTGAAAAACTGAGGAAAAGCCAAGTGTATATTTTATTTATATCATTATTATTGCTAGGATTTTGGAATGAAAAATAAATTCCATCTTCTTGAAAAGGCTGCTTGTTTATAATTTTGAACAATGCTGAATAAACTTTATTGTCTTAAAATTTAACACTTTAAAATTTGTGTTTTTTTTTTGTTTTTTTTTTAGCATGTTATAGCACCACAGGACAGCCTAAAAAATCACTATTAAATTGCCTTGGAAAGGTGGGAGAAGTTCGGGAAGGTGTTTTGTTGAAATGACTGAGAAGTCTGAATTTGCGTTCGTGTTTCAGGTCAGGCTTCAACTGATTTTTAAAAAATCAATAAGTATACAATTCATTTGGTTTTAGAACACCGACGAGCTCTTCGTTTCTCATAGTTCGATCCTGATATAAAACTGTTGATAAAAAGCTAACGGTTTATTCTTGAAATTGAGTGGTCCCGGTGGAGGTACAGCAGGATACACAAGCATTGGTCGCAAATATTCGGCTTCCTACGTGTGTGTAAGAGAGAGGTTTTCAGGTATGCTGGTGCAGAGAATAGCAATATCTTGTTTTGGTTTAGTTTCAAATTTTTGAACCCCTCATTGCGTAAATTAAGAAAATAACATGGTGATTAGCAGTTTGTTTGCTAATACTCATGCACCACACTATACATAGTTTATCTGATCTCGGAAGAGCTGTAGCACAGTTTCTGGATCTGGAGGTATCAAGTGGACTTCACAGAAATCAATAGTGCCCGGATTTCTTGGCACTAAGACCATACTAAAATAAAGGATTCGTAAGAGGTCTGAAAAATAGGAGAAAAGTTACGACAATAAACACTAAAACAGACCAGTTTCATAGCATATGCATTGGTAGAAATAATGAATTGACTGATACAATGTTAAACATACTCTTTACGAAATTAATTGGCCCCAATTTACCCTCGAGAAACATGCATATAGTTAATCGTTTCAGTGGCCAGTAGTGGAGTTGTACTGAGTCTCTCGATCGCTATACCGACGGGTATGGATTCAAATGTCTGGCAGGATATGTGGAGCATGGGCATACGCAGACTTTTCGTTACGTACGATGCCAAGGATTCCTGGTTCGATTGATTGATTGATGTAGTTTATTTTACTTCGGGTTTTGTGCCTCTTGCGAAGATGGGGATGAGTGATGAAATTGATGAATGAGCATTCACAAACAACCAAGCCCGAGCGATATTCGAACTCGGGACCCTTGGTGTCGCAACGCCATATGCTAACCACTCGGCCACAGGGTCCGGCAATTCCTGGTTCGAGTCCCGGCCTGGGAATGGGTATACTTTGTGAGTGTACCTTCATCAATTTCATCATGTCATCGTCGCGATTAGACAAAAGTGGCAAAAAACGACGCTAAATAAAAATTTCATATTAGAAAAAGAGCTTATATTGTTTTCATAGTTGGTAACAAAATATAGTTTAATTCATTAGTGTTCCAGCCAAATAACCAAAGAAGTAAAGTGAATTAGCTCCAAAAATTGAGTGTAATATGCAGGTCCATGTTTTATTTTATGCAAGGAATGAATTGGTCCACGAGTTTTCAAAAGGAATTATTATTATTATTATTTTTTGGTACTTGAAGGGGGCGACAAGATAAATTTCATGACTGAATTTTTCTTAATTTCAAACATTTTTCTTGAACGAGTTGTGTAATACTAAATAAAACGTGAAAACTTCAAGTAAAACAAATGTGCCGGATATTCACACATATAACCTCTCTCCAAGGTTATAACAATCATAAATTGTCACCAAAGTAAGTTTATTAAATTAATTTAGATGATAAATTTTCCTTTCAATAAATTAACCTGTAAGCTACAATATTGTGTTTAAGCAAGAACATTTATCGTCACCACTGGCATTGAAATTCTGAAGAGCCTCTCAAGATACCCAACTTTGTAAAGACTGGTTCTGCGGCCATTGGCCTATTGTATTCGTAGGCAATACATTCGGTCATAAACAAACACGTACGTATCTACATTCCATGTCCTTGCCACTAAGTGAGTAAATAAAGGTCAACAACAGTATAAATCTGTATAAGATTTAATACCGGCAGGGTTGCCAGTTGCATTTTTATTAACATTCTCCCGAGCAATTAAGTTTTCTTAGACAATCTTTTGGGAATATCCATGTATCCAATTATTGAATGTAATTGATGTTGTAGTGAAAGAAATAAAATATGCAGAATTTACTACTTTTTTTTTGTTTAGTTTTTAAATTTTTATTATTTAGCGTTCCTTTACACCCACGCTCAGACCGGAATTCGAACTCAAGACCCCCGGCGTCGTGCTAACTACTCCGCCACGGTGGTCGGTAGAATTGACTATTCAACAATAAATTTGGAACACAATATGAGAGGCAATTTATTTCAATTTTACAAATGTCGCCCTTCCAAGATTTATTTCTTTATTTTATTTATTTATTTATACATGTCTTATTTTAAATTTCCTGAGGGTTATGGCTCTGGTTATGGTGTACAGATATTTTCCTTCCACTCAACTACATACATCCCATAACATTTTGAAGTTATAACTTAAACACAAAGTGTGTTTGTATACTTAATAAAATGTTTCGTAATTACCATTTTTCACCATCGTTTTAACAAAACGTTTAGGCAAAATTCGTAATCGAGGGTCATTTTGAGGGGAGGGTTACATTTGCAATTTGGTTTTTCGAGTTCTTTACTGCTTTCGTTTGAAAATTTTGATTTTCTCAAAATTTGGTAGGTGCTGTACGCCATCATCTCCTCCAGTGTGTCTGGTGAGAGATTTGAAATCTTGGCAAGGTAAGGTAGGTCTAAGAAATATTCAGAAGAGAATGCTGTAAGTTGAAAGAAAAAGTTCTAATAGAAGTTCGATTTGTGAACAGGGAAAGAGAGATGAGGAGCCATCCGATATGGTAGTACAGTCGTGAAATTCGTTAAGAAATTGGAAACGTTATGGGTAATGCTTAATAGTCAATAGCCGGAACGCCAACCACGAATGAATAGACATCAGGGGTGCCCACAGGGGGGTTTCATGACGCAGCACATTTCGTTTGATTGACTTGTTATTGATTTTTAGTTTTGGTTATTATGTACAGTTTTTCTACCTACTTGTGGGTGATCGCGGCGATAGGGTTAAAATGAAACAGCACCTCTTATGCCTTTAGAATCGATTTGGATTTGGGGGGGGGGAATGTTGCTGTTCGCATTAATACAAGGTTAGTCGAGCAGACAAACTGTTAAAAATAAGGTTCAGTACACTAACAATGGCAGTTTTGTACGTTTTATGTTAGCAAAGCAAACATGAGAGTGAGACTACAGTACCTAAAGTAAACATATATTGCTTAAATATGTGTGTATTATATTGTTCCGCAAATTTTGTCTGACCGAAATAAATCGGCATAAAGGAGGAACGGGGCGAATGTTCTACCTTTTTGGGGGGAGTGCGTCATAGGCCTTAGGGGTGCAGGCCAAGGAGGCTCTGACGTCTTCACCTACGGCTACTTATAATCCTCCATAAGGCTGTGTTGTCCTTCTGTGTGCTGAGTGCCCCTTTACTACAGGTAAAGGTATTTTAATTCTCACAGACCAATGACGTATTTAGGGGGGTCCAGGGGGTCCTGACCCTCCCCTAAAAACTTACTAATTACAAAAAATAAAGAATAAAATTACTAAAATTAAATAATAAAAATATACTTGTTCTTTAATCGAGGGTTATTTATCGCCGCCAAACTTATTGGAAGGCATACTCGTATATGTTGTAATCATACTACATTGAATGACAGTGCCAAAGTAGATTTATGCAAGATTTATTACTACTTGTAACGTAATATTCGTAAAACATCACCAGGAACTTAACTTGTCGTAAACGGATCTAACAATCTTTTTTTATATATTTAATAAATATTCAATTCTTTATTTGACATTAATTTCGTTGCCAGTGCAGTTTTTTGTACAAATTCTGCCGAACTCAACTGTTATATCACTACTCTTACACCGTCCTTTTACCTATTCATATAATAAAAATATATTAATTAATTTGAATATTTTAATTAACACTATATAAATTAATTTAATATAATTATTATTTTTGTGTAAACATTATTATTATTTTGAGACACTTGGTTCGGAACACTCCCTCCCCCCGAAACATATTTCTAGATGTGTGCCTGTTGCAGACAGTATAGTTCTAGATCGTCTTAACCGATGAATGAATGAATTAGTTTTAAAAACTGAAGAAGAAAGATTTTAACAGAGATATTTTGTCTTAATGGTTAGAGGTCTCTCCTCATATTTGTTTTAGTCAAGGCCATATCCCCGAATTATGTGACGGACCAATATAGCCTATGTGCTGAAGTGCTCATATCAAATTCAACTAATAGTAATAATAATAATTTACGTGCATATTAAAATAAGAATGGTATTTATTATTATTATCAACAAATTTGTTATAATTACTGCATCCAAAGTAAATGTATTCACGCACCATCTATCATGTCAGGAAATTAGCTTGTCATTTACATTTTAAACGAATATCACTTACCAAAATGTGCTATTTTTCTAAATTTCCTCAACGCCCAAAGACAGGAAATAAATTTAGTACAAGAACTTTCTCTTTTCCTCCTCATCTATTGTTTACAAGAATTAATGTAACAAAGGATAGACATTTGTATAATGTAATAAATAAATAAAGTGGATGTCCGATGTCAAAGCAGGAACCAAATTGATTTGCTTGGATGAAATTCTGATGCGTTCCCGCTCACTTTAAGCCCTGGATGGGAGATAAGGAAGGTGGCTTGAGGTTTCGAAAGTCCATCCCTTGTTACCAGGCACGTATCCAGAGGGGGGCTCAGGGGGCTCGAGCCCCCTCCGAAATTTTTCGGTTTACACTAGATAAAATGAGGTTTTTGGCTTGTGTTTGTAAAATAAAATATTGTGATTATAATTTGAGGAGGGATATAATTATCGAGGAAAGGCGGAGAATGTTCTAGAACCCTGAGGGATAATCCTGTTATTGATGATATTGTATGTAAACTTTTCTTGCTCTTTCGGTGTTGTCACAACGAACGTCAGCATTATTTAAAGATTTGTCAGCATTTGGAAGTTGCACAACAAAACACTGTTGAAGGTAGTGCCATGAGTCGAGCGATTCGTTGCATTACTCATTCTCTAAAAAGCTCGAGAGGGAACGTTCTTGATTAGGAGGTGGAGTCGAACTACTGGCAGTATTAACAAAACATTTTATGTGCGGAACATTCCAGAATATAATATGAAGGGCCAGGGGGAAAAACGATGAATGTCGATTTTTCGCCCATTTTGAGATCGCAACGCCATCTGATAGTTCAGAAGCTGTACTATAAGAATGAGAACGGCCTTGGTTGGGAAACGATGAGAAGTGCCTGAAAAACGCATTATTATTTTGGCATATATTAACGTTCTTATGGAAAGAAATACTTTGTTTTTCATTTCCTGGCAAATTGTCTCGAATGAACATTCATCGTTTTTCCCCCTGGCCCTTCATATGGATATGAATACGTGGATTCAATTTTACAGTTGGTCTGTACAACAGAATCATTCAATAAGACTTCAGGAGTAAGTGTGGCAGTCGATTAGTGATCAGTCAGTGCCCATTGACAGTTTATAAGATGTAGAGATTCGGGGGGTGGGGGGAGGACTAGTGACACATTTTCCTGGAAAGTGCTGAAGTCTACTACTAGTACCAGTTCGGGCCCAAATCTGAAGACATTGCCGACAGTGGAGCCTCAGTGTAGTGCTAGTTTCGGGTCATGAGTCGAAGAGATCGAAGGTCTGTAAAGTGAATATTTCAGCAGTAATGGGCATTGGAGCATCATTTTTTTCTTTTTTTTAAAAAAAGGAATAAGCTGCACAGATCGACTGAAAATCTAAGTTTTGAGTGACGATTTATTAGTGACCGGGTCCAGTTTCGTGTATGCAGTCCGAGAGTTTCGTGGGTTAAAAAGCACTTTTAAGTCAACTGTTTTGGAAACACACTCAAACACTAACTACCACAAAGGGGCAGCCATGAAGGCCGAAAATTTTATGAATGTCGAGAAGAGAAAGCAAGAAGAAATTGTATATGTGAAAATTTTAGCGGAAAAAAGCAAGCTCGACCATGACCCCAAAACCAGGGTCTCTGGCATATACCGTGCCATTCTTTGTTCTACCAAGTGAGCCGAGCTATGCCTGGTGGAGCCTGCATTTTCAGCTAAAATTTCTGCATAGCACATCTCTTGTGTATGCCCAACCGTGAGATGTTGCCTGTTTAATTTTTTTAACATATTTTGAAATAAAAATTTTGGGTGCGTCAGCACTAAGGCTATTTTGCACCCGTCACATTATACGGGGTCCAGCCCCTTATCGTTACACATAACAACTCTAACGTTGCATAACTAAAATCATAAAATATTCTGACTTTCGTTAAAAGCTGAGGCTGTAAAGGAGCACTCAGCACAAATATGGACAAAACACAGGACAACACAAACAAAATTATACTGGCCTTGGGGCCAGTCGCCAGAGGCTCGTTAGTTTGCAGTCCAGGGTGTACTACGTGGAAGTGAGGTTGACTATTGGGTGCACTACATGGAAGGAACACCCCTTACACCCCGCCTGTTTAATTAACAAGCACAGAAAAAGGAGATAGAACAAAACTAAGGGACATTCTCACCGGTTGAAGATATATTTTTCTTCCGTGGTCAACACGAGCTGCCGTTTCAAGGTGACAATTGGATTGACCTACTGAGGGAAGTTTTACACCGAAGCTACAAGCCGCTATGGTGTGAAAAGTTTCTGTTGATTGGGTCATTGCAAACGACGTGTGTGTCCCTTCGGTCTGAATTCTTCCTAAATCTTGAAGATCCAAGTCACAAGGATGGAAAATTAGGATTGTGTTAAGGTTACGTTTCGAATGCAGGCGACAACACCATAAAGGATCATATCGAAACCTGGGAGAACACATTCGAATGGATTGTCCATTGCATAACAGCTTCGTGAAACGGACACACATGCACATACTGAGATCGTTTCGGCACAAACACAACGTTCGCACATTGCAACAGAGGAGTCGAGTGATAAAAAATGTCCCGATATCATGTTCTGAAAAAATAAGAAAAACAGTAGCTTAAACAGTGGCAGATTTAGGAGACAGTTGCTCCCCATTTTTGGCCCCGCAGTATGGCTTTTTAATGCTAAACTTTGTCTACCAAGAGAAAGTAAACTTTTGTTGCCCCCCCTCCCCCCGTTTTGGAACTGGATCGCCACCATCGACCTTAAATCTTGCGAGGTTCTATCTATACCTCTTTAAAAAAATTGTTTAGCCCCCCCCCGAAAGGAATTTCTGGATACGTGCCTGCTTGTTACATCAATTCTTTTAAACAATACATGAAAAGAGAAAGTTCTTGTACTAAATGTGTCCCCTGTCGGTGGGCAGTGAGAAAATGTAGGAAAAAATCATATATTTTGCAAGGTACTATTTGTTTAAGATGTAAATGAGAACATAATTTCCTGAAGACAGTCGTGATATATCTTGTGTTTATATATTGACTTTGGATGCAATAATAATCAGAGCTTCTTTTTCGAACGGTACGTCTTTTTTACAGGTGCGAATGAAACTAAAAACATTTTATTTTAACGAAATAAATGTGCGTGTGTGTCTATACATGGATGTACTATCTATCTTTATGAACATACTACAATATTTAGAATAGTTATGATGAATGACATAATAATAACAGACTAATTCGAAGAGTACCGAAAACTTTCTTCCCAGAAAAAGAGCGTTGAATGTGATTGTTGGAGCTGGTGGGCGCGCTCCTTGGACTTCAAAGCCAGCCGGTCGTAGCTAGCTCGTCGACTATAGTAGTACTCGTGTATAGTTTGCATTCCGGCTATTAACTGAAACTACTGCTGATTTATCATTGTTTTCAGCGTGATTGTTATTTGTGTTCTGCAGCTTTCTACCTGTTCCCACTTCTTGTCTTATATTGAATTGGTGTTTTTAAGTCCACTTTATGCACAGTAAGGCTAATTGGGACTGGACCTACAGTTTAAAGTTTGATCAGAACCACTATGTGCCTCCACCGGGTATCGAACCCGGGACTCCTTGATTACAAGGCAACGACGCTACCACTGCGCCATCGGGAAGGCCCCCACTTTTTGTGTTCACATATTGATACTCCATGTACTGTACATGGTGTCTGACCGAATGTCGGAAAGAATTGAATAAGAATTTGAAAATTATGGCATCCAACAAGCAGGTGTTCATCTAGAATGTTCCATCTGGAGGGATATAAGTTCTTTTCTTAGGGTTGAATAAGGTAAATCTTACACCAGAATGACCATACATTGCGTTTTGGGTGTCAGGGATGTGTTTATAAAATTACTACCCGATTACAATATTTTTCAAAATTACTTGATGTGATTGAACAAAATGTGATCCATTGTGTATACTTTCAACAGTGCATTTTCAAGAAACTACCACTTTTCGACGTATTGAATTAATTTTTTTGTGATATTTATGGATGCTGACAACACTTCACTTCCAAAAAACCATCGGCGGTGGGCTAGGCTGCATCAACTGGTATTGAAATAACCAGATGGATGCACATGAACAGTTCTTGTGGACGATTTCGATTCATGAATCAGTTCTTAATTAGAAACCAGTAAGAATTAATGGAGCCAATTCATTACCATCAGTGTACCATAAGCATTGCGTGTCAGGACTTAATAGGGATAACATGTTTGAACCATCCCAGTGATTGAACTGTGAGAGGTGTTCATTTTCAACGGTTCACATGAACTCCTCACTCCAACGTGAAACCTTCCCCCTCCCCATCCCCAGTCTCGTCCCCGTATTGCCTAGCAACCTGCAGTGACCCTCCCATTCAAAAGCCCTTGTAGTACTCGAAATGACGTCATCATCGTTGCTTGGCAACACTGTAACCTACTCCATCTCCTTTGAAAGTATCGACCCTTGACGTCACAGTGCCACCTGACGGCTTATCGTCTAGTTGTTGCCAGACCCAGCTTCGTGTTTCCCTGGTGTTTTGCTGGCCTCCGTGATCCAGGCAGAAGTTGTGTGCCCAGCAGGGAATTACAAAGAACAGGAATTTGGCACCAAAATTTACAGGAAAGGGGAAAGGGAGAAACTTTTAATCATAGGATAGTAAGGTTACCTATTTTATGATTTAACAATATTAAAGAAATGGGAAAATTAACGTCATACATGAATGCACTGTACACGCAACGGCGAAAGAAACAGTAGGTGAATTGTCCATCACCACTTTCATTCGGTCTGAATTACACAATGTGATGACAATGAATTGAAATAATGACTTCAATAAGCAGAAAACAATGTCTGCTTCGAACTAACATATAGCCCAGTCAATAAAGGTTTAATGTCGAGAATAATTCCGTAAAAGCTAAATTTTGGTCAGTTGTTAGAACACTACTAGTAGTGCAAAATCCCAAAAGTCCCCCGCCTCTCCTCGCGGCGCTTCTTCCCCCCACCCCCACCCCCGACCATCAATTTCGCAGACTCTCAGTTATTGACCTATATCTCCGTAACCAATCATCGTAGGCAGGTAATCTTTTTTAGTCTTAATCCTCATTAGATGGGCTACAAAAAGGATTCTGTTTAATTTTTCGATAATGTTGATGGGTTTGCCGTAAAATCTTCAAAAAGTTTCAAGTACTTTCTGAAGATTTTGCCTTGTAACTTTTGAACAAATTAATTGACAAAAAATTGTTTCGAATAAAAGTTGTAGCCTAATTTATAAGCTTTAAAACGATATCAGTTCTAATATATTGTAATGAAAGATGCGCCATAAAATGTGTCTCCAAATGGAGAACAGCACCAAAAAAGTGTGTCTTCTTCACAGTCCGGCGGTTAAGTCCGGAATCATTGATTTTTCGATAAAAGCATGAGACTTGGTAGAATCAATTGTTATACCGCACTTAAGACATGTTCAATCGAGTAGCCAATCGCCATCTGCGTTCTGATGGCCGCCATCTTGAAAAAAAGTCCGCTATATTGGATATTTTTGATTTGATATATCTCGGGAACGGTGGTACCTGTCAACTTCAGGATTTTTCAGAAATGCTCCAAATAATGTAAACTTTCATAATTTATCAATAAATGTATTATTGACAAATAAAGATATTGGTCTTATAGGAAACTCACTATAATACTTTATGTGAATAACTCTGAGATAAAAGTCTTAATAATTCTCGAACCATACAATAGTATTGTATATTTGGTAACGTTACGAAATGTTTGTTAGAAGACTTTAGATGAACTGAAGCCTTTTTTTGTATTTATAAATTTACTATAAATAACATTTTTAAGATAAATTCAATTTATGTACAACCCAGTTTGATTTCTGAAAGTAGAAGTAATTGAAATTCTATTAAATTGTTTTATTATTTGAAGGAAAGAAAGCATTCATTGTAATTGATGATACAAAAATACTGACATATTTGTTTTACAAAATATTTTGTAATGAATTTCTCATTACATCCGTTCCCTTTTTTGATCAGGTTCTAAATTCAAATCTTTCACATTGGGATAATATACTACAGGCAAGATATCTCATTCAACACCGAACACCTATACTCTATCCTGGGAATCTTTGGAGAAGTCCTGCGCATAACGGAAGAGAAGTGCAAAAAGCGAGCAAAGCAGTACACACTGATGCAAGCAGCTGGTAACTGCAGTCCCTTTTGTCCGTCCACGCAATCCCGTTTCCTCGCAAAATTTCATTGTTCGAGCCCCTCTTGGGCAGAGACTTACTTTCATTCGCTTGCTCCATAGGTTCCCGGGACAGAGTATAGTACTCTGTGCTTGGTTGTGAAGTTCTCTCTCAATTTAAGTTGTTACACTGAGAGTTTTGGGCTTTTTTAGTTCCTTGCATGCACTGTTTCCAAATTGAGATATCTTGAGTCAGGTTCTGTGTTGCAATTGACGAGGTATACATCCTTATGCAGTTTGTAGAGTACATACTGGTAGTCTGATGAGCATTTTCTGTTTTCCTCACATGTCAGGCTTTATTAAATGAATCCCTTGTACCAAATAAGAATGAATTTTGTTTTGCTCCAGGGTTTATATCTAGGCTCCTCCAGTAAGAACACCGCCGTGCATTTTAAGGCAGTCATTTCAAGGTGAAGCTTCCCAACATGATGACTCTCTTACCGTCTTTATAGCCGGGAACCACTGAACCCAGTTCGATATCTTGAATACATGTATATGTACGGACGTATATTCAGTGTAAAAGTTGGAACTGTAGTGTTTTCAAAAGATTTACGGGTTTTTGAGTGACGTCAAACCTATGTCACATCATTACGTCTTATTTAGTCATTCAGAAACAAAAACAGTAGTGCTGTTACTTCACGTGAATGGGTTGAAGTTTGGGTATCCACTCATTGCTATCAACTCATGTCAGCAACAGGTGGTTTCTTTACTTGCAAGTTCTTAATTCATCAGATCTTGAAGACTGAAAGGTACTCAGTAACTCACTCACTTTCTAGCATTTCTAAACCCGAAGGTTTATGGCTGCAGCAACACAAGCCTTCCATCTGTCCAATCCAATCAATCTAATCTTTCCCATCCTGACTGATTTCCTTTAGGTCCATCTTAACGTTATCCCTCCATCTTCCTCTTGGTCTTCCTACAGGTCTCTTAACATCAGGTGTCCCAACAAGAATCCTGTAAAATCTTCTTTCCTCTCCAATTCGTACCACGTGAACTGCCCACCCAAGTCTTCTTGATTTAATTATTCTAATAATATCTGGACATGAATACACATTATGTAGTTCTAAATTATGTAATGATCTCCACTCACCGACTCCTCATCCCTTTTAGGTCCAAATATTTTTGTAAGTATTTTATGTTCAAATACTCTTCATTTATGTTCATCTTTTAATGCAATGGACCAAGTTTATAACATCCATACAATACTACAGGCAAAATTACTGTTTTTTTTTCTTCTTAATTTGAACTTTGTTTCATAGATATAAAACTTATGAAGAGAAATGTGTTTTGAGCTTAAGGCCATCCGGAAATGAGTAGTTATTGGAAAATATCCCAATCGTTTTTACTCGTTTTGACATGGTTAGAATGGGATATTGTGATCTACTTTTGTCAACATGAGGATGTTAGAATAACAAAATTTCTGTATCATGAAAGAACCTCCAGCACTTATAGCCATAGAGTTGGGATCTTTGTAACTGCCTTTGTTGTCAATCCAACTCTGCTGATTTCTGATGGAGGAGTACAGAGCGACAGAGGTTCTTACTCCTTGGATACTTCAATGGCTGACAATGTAGATATGTAAGTATTAGCTGGTGATAACTAGAAATAAATCATAAAATACGCGCCACTACATTATGCGAATGTGAAGGATTCGATTTTGAGATCTGATCAAAGAAGGGAAACGAACTTATGAAAAATTCATAGCAAAATATTTTCTAAACTATTTTCACTATTTTCGCATCATTTACAATGAAAATATGTTTTTCTTTCATTCATATTTTCAGAAATCAAATTGGGTTATATATGTCTTGTATTTCTCTTAAAAATGTTATTTAAGGTAAATTTATAAATACAAAAAATAGTATTTTAAGGGTTCAGTTCATTCTAACAAACATTTCGTAATGTTACCAAATATACAATACCATTGTATGGTTCGAGAATTATTAAGACTTTTAACTCGGAGTTATTCACATAGAAAGTATTATAGTGAGTTTTTTCTACAAGACCACTATATTTATTTTTCAATAATAGATTTATTGATATATTATGAAATTTTACACTATTTGGATCATTTCTGAGAAATCCTGAAGTTGACAGGTGCCACCGCTCCCGAGATATATCAAATCAAAAATATCCAGTATGGCAGACTCTTTTCAAGATGGCGGCCATCAGCACGCAAGAGGCGATTGGCTACTCGACTGAACATGTCTTACGTGGTATAACAATTGATACCAAGTCTCATGCTTTTATCGAAAAGACAATGATTCCGGACTTAACCGCCGGACTGTGATGAAGACACACTTTTTTGGTGCTGTCCTCCATTTGGAGACACATTTTATGGAGCAACTTTCATTAATATATATCTGATATCGTTTTAAAGCTCATACTTTAGGTTACAACTTTTATTCGAAACAATTTTTTGTCATTTAATTTGTTCAAAAGTTACTAGGCAAAATCTTCAGTACTTGAAACTTTTTGAAGATTATTTTTTAAATTACGGCTGACTGTACCAAAGCTGATTTCAGTGACGTGCCGAAGAGTAGCGAGTCTAGCAGTAATAGATCAATCAACCTCACATCTATAATTATTTTCAATTCGCAATGTTTATTGCCTTCTGGAAACTACAGTTCATATGCAACACTTTTATTTTCACGCGCTTCTCAACTCCCAGTCGGATCAGCAGGTAAGCTGGGAAAGAGCTACTATAAAAAAAAAAAAACGCCAAACAAGTTTCAGGTAGAAGCTGTCGCGGAAAGGGAAGATTTCTGTCTTCTCCCCCCCCCCCTCACTTCCTCCAACCGGCTGGGTGATGCAGTGGTTGAGAGCTCGTGGTTTCACCCTGTAGTCCTGAAAAAGGATTGGTTTCCCCGAATTCCCTTTCATTTCGTCCGAGAAGCTTGGGGCGGAGTAATTTCAACATTTACACCACAAATTTTACACATTTACTTATGTAAAATATCCAGGGGTCGAGATGGATCGGTTCGTGAATATCTGGAACCTTCCTGTCCCGTCTTGTCAGAAATGGGAACGGACCGTTCCTGTTAGTTTATTGCTTTTTTTTTCTGTATGAACTAAATTATTCACACTCCATAATAGCATATATTATAGCATTCATTTAAGCTTCCCCTATACATGGAAATGTGTTGCCGTGAGGGAACTTAACAGAGTATAGCGACGTCTACAAGTATCGACCGCTGTAACCAGCACACAATCTGCAGTACTTCCTTTTTTCTTGAATTTTCCTTTTTCAGTAGTTTTCTGTCGTCCTTTCTTCTTTGCCCTGATTAATCGAACAGAAAAAAATCAAATCAGTTACACAATAAATCCAAGCCTTGATCATACCCAAAATACCAAAACTAAGATATATTTCACTTGCACAAATTATTTTTTTAGCAAGTATTATAAGTATTATTAAGATAAAGTATTGAGGACATATATTTAATTAAAATTTTCTCCTTTCCGTCTGAATTTTAAAAAGAAAATTTCAGAAACCTCTTGTCCAAAGTATTTTGCATTATTTGATGTTTATGTAAATATTTTAATATTAACTATTATTAATGTTAATACAGCACGTCATTTCTCTAGTCTTTAATCTCGTCGCTGTAGTAATCAGAGACAAAAAAAAAAAAAAAACACCATCCATGTTAATGAAAATACAGAGTTTCGTTTCGTGAGAATCTCTATTTCGAGCCCTGCTAATCCTATATGGCTTCAAGTCTTGTTATTTATGAAATGAGAAAATAAGTATATTCTGTGCAGACGACTTACTGGAAACAATTATTTTTTTCTCAAGTAAGGAATGTAATTATAATAACGGAAAAAATACAAAAAACAATTTTTCGTTTTAATAGTATTATCTTTAAATACACTAATTGCTTGTCCGCAGGGACATACAGCTGATCAGTACATTTTGATAAGCATAACAATCTGAAATGTTATGTGTGGAGGTGGTTGGGTGGGGGTGTATTGTTTTACTTTGTCTGTAATGGAATAATGACCCAGTTAAAAACTGTACAAGGGTCAAGTTCCACAAAACTTACCAGTTTTCTCGGCTTTCTAATTTACATTTTTGCCATTTCACATAACTTTTCTGGTATTCGAACTTTAATTGCCAATGCGACAATTAAAATGGCTAACAAACTCATTGCAGTGATGAGGGACAGTGGTTAGGTGGTAGAACAGCCGCAGACTGAACCTCGCCTTTAATAAAGGAAATTGAATTGAAATAAACATTCATAATCATACATTAATCTCAAGACCTTTCTTCAATGTCATTGTTTTTGAAAAGCACTTTCTTAAAATCCCTTGCTTGTCTCTGTATGCTTCCGTGCATAGGCCCAACCAGAAAGTTTTTAACGGAAGTCAGACTGCTGAAAAAGTATTTTGAATGTCAACATTGGTAGAAAAATGAGGCAAAATAAATACAAGCACTTATATTTTAAGGAAATTATGTTCAAAGGGGTATTTATGACCACCATAACACTCCTTTCCAGTTTGTATTTGTTTATTTAGCATCTCTGCTGAAGACTTATATAACGTTAGATGCAAATCGTGTTTATTTTTTTATATGAAACTTGCACATGTACATACATATAAATAAAATTCAGGTTTCGTGCTAAATTCCCACTTCCATGAAATAAGCTAAATCCTTTCGTCTGCACTGTAATCTATGTACTATTTGGGTGTGTGGGCGGCGGGGGGTATGTGTGATGCTTTAAAGATTTTCAATAATCAGTTGCTACCCCAAGTGGCGAGGTAACAGCACGTCACTGGCTAATATCTGATTCACAATTTCTTCCATCTTTCCACTTTTGGTGGAATATATATTAACACCTGAAATCTTGCATCGTTTGCGGGGTTCCCTAAAATGCGGAGTCTAACGCCCGCTTTAGACGAAAGCATTTTCCTTATAACATTTGTGCCATGACCAAAATGCTAACGTGTAAAGTGAAAAATCTTATGGCATTTTAGATGCCATGGCATATTCCATGGCATTTCTGCAGGATAGAACCCGTCCTATTTCCGTTGCATTTTTCGTAGCATAACCAATCAGAAGCGACCTCTAGGTCACGAGTGCAGGTGTAATGGCGGCCGCGTGAGATGTAAACTATGTATCACTTCACATTTTTAAAAGCCGATAACTATTGAACCGAGAGGAATAACGTTTCGTATAAAATGTTATTAGATACAAAACAATGGCGCTGTTTAAATACTGTACTTTACAACGTTTACTGTACACGGAAGAATATTTTAGTTGTTTCAAATGTAAACACCATGCACTCAGCGTAGATGTTGTAACTCGACGTGCCTTTCATGCTGTGTATGTTATACATTGTAATCGCAAAAGCTAGTCGAAAAGTTACACGAAATGCTTACGTGTAAAGTACCGTCTGTTATAAGATTTTTGGAAGCATTTACATAACATTTATGCTAGCAAAAATGTTAAAGGAAATGCTTTCGTCTAAAACAGGCTTAAGTATCTTGGAAGTTAGTCAATGTTCGGAGTTTTAATTAATCTTTTTACGTACCAATAATATTTAAATAAACTGCAATTTGTGATTACTTAACAGGTATTTTTATACTCTGGGATGTAATTTTTAATTTTAAAGCAGGAGTGGAATACTCACACACTAATATTAATCAATATTTTGAACAGCTTTTAATGATTACAATTTTCAAGCATCAGTATCGGTGGGAATCGGTAAAAATATCGGTATGGGTATCTGTTCAAAGTGGCCTTTATCGTCTTTCTTTCATTTGAATTCGAACTTGGTTGATCGTAATCGACTGACCATGAAGCAAGTTTTAGAAATTCAGCGTCTAACGTAAAGGAAATTAGTCCACTAAAAAAGCCCATACATTTTTCGCGACACGCTTCATATAAAGTTTATTCACATAGGCCAAATTTCCTCCTCCCGGGTTCGATACCCGGTGGAGGCACAAGTGGTTCGGATCCCACTTTAAACTGTAGGTCCAGTCCCGATTTGCCTTACTGTGCATAAAGTGGACTTAAAAAAAACAAATCAACCAACCAGCCAAATTTGCTCCTAGATTTCTTTTCATTGAAAAATTCTCCATAAAACGTAAGTGTATGCATCGTACCCCCAACGGTAAAAATAATAGTGGGCAAATTGTCCCATTATTTTCATTGAGTCTGTTATCCACAATATGATGATAATGAATTGTAATAAAAACGCCTACTAGCAGAGGGCAACAAGGAGGATATACATTAAAAAGAATGAAAGTAACTGTGGACAATTTGCCTACTATTATCTTTGCCGTTGACTGTACAGTCGTTGGAAAAAATACTTCCCCCACGAGACTGTTATTAAGGCTCTATTGGAAAGTATTTGTTCCATAACTGTACATCCTTTGGATACTTTCGAATGTTTCTACAGCAGTAGGGTTGCCAAATTTCTAAAATAAAAAAAACGGGACATACAGATTATATAGACATGAATATAGTTAAATTTATGTTTTTATAACATTTTTAAACATTACAAAATCAATTGCTGTTTATAGCAGTGTTAATCCGTAATTTTTAACATTTTGACAAAATACATTCGACATATCGACAATGAGCAGTTCTACGCCAATGTTAATATGAATATTGAGTGGTAAATGGTAATTGGTATCCAATTAGGTTAGTTATAAATTGTTATTAATTTCTTGTTGTATAAAATGATTTTGAAATTTGAATTCGTTATTTCTTTAGCTAAATAGGGACGGGACAAATGGGCCTCCCGATAACATTTTCCGTGTATCACATGACCCACCTAGCATTTTAAATAAAAAAGGTGAATTCAAGATGGCGGCCGTCCGCGTGACATACTCCACAAGGTGTTCCCTTAGGTCTATTATGTATCGCCCATATCAAATTCCATGAAAATACATCACTGCGAATTTTGCATTGGGTGGTAAGGGACTTCTGATACACCCTGTATATTGGACATGTGTAAAGATTCCAAACGGTGATGATCCAACATTTATATCATGTCTGTAATGTTTGCATATTAAGAGAATAAACATACAGGGTGTTTAAAAAAGAATCGTCCGATTTTAAAAGGCTATAGTTAGGAAACCATTGAACATAGAACTTTGCAGTAACTTGTAAAATACATGTTGGAACATCAAGTTTCACTTACAGTAGGTTTTGATTTGTTGCAGGTAAGTGCTTTACTGGTGCAACTCACTCATTAGTCCGCATCAAGAAGGCAACCTAGCAACAGAAATCTTTCTGCGTTCTCCACTTCAACAAATGTGAGTCCGTTACAGCTATGCACCGTGAGTTTCGTCGTAAATTCGGTGCTACACCGCCTACTGCTCACAGTATTCGACGTTGCACAGTGTTATAACAAACTCACATTTCTTGAAGCAGAGCATGCAGAATTGCTTCCTGTTGCTCGGTTGCCTTCTTGATCCGGACTAAAGAGTGGGTTGCACCAGTAAAGCACTTACCTGCAACAAATCAAAACCTACTGTAAGTAAACCTTGAAGTTCCAACATGTATTTTGCAACTTGCTGCAAGATTCTATGTTCATTGGTTTCCTAAATGTACCCTTTTTAAATCGGATGATTCTTTTTGAAACACCCTGTGGCCGATGATAGGGCAGCAGTTTCGAATATTCCTCTCCTTTCTAAAAACAGCTATAGTATTCCAAAATTATATATGCTTAGAATTCCTTCTAGAGCATTCACGTGAATCTTGATGTGGTTTGCCTTTGCTGTTGTCTAGATATTATCAATAGTTTAATAGATTTATGTAGCGACAAAACGACTGAGAATAAGCAACACCAAAACCAAACCAGATTCACCTGACTGCTCTAGAAGGCATTCTAAGCATATGTAATTTTTCAGATTGTGGAATATCATAGTGTTTTTTCAAAAGTAGAGGAAGATACCAAAACGGCTGGCCTAACGACTGGCGTACGCAGGGGGAGCTGATGAGCTAAAGCCTCTCCAGAAATTTTGAGAAAATTATAATATTCAAATGGAAAGCCGTCGTCGTTTAGCACTCGAAGAGAAAGGTGTAAATTCAAACCCCACTTAAAGTGACCTTCGGTTACCATTTTTGTCTTCGAGTACAAAATTTCCTGCCTATGCCAGTGGCCCTGACGTGACGTCGGCCAGAGGCAGGCCCCGTAGCGAAGAGTAGGCTGGAAAGAGAAGGAGGGAGTTCTGAAGCCTAGTGCAAAATTCAAAGTTTTTTTTAAAAAAAAAAAAAAATAATAATAAGATTATGCCAAGACGAAATTTAAACTTGGCAGAGGTAAGGGGAGATCAGCCACAGGCTGAACCTCGCCCTTTAATAAAGAAAATTTGAATTTGAAATTGAAAGGACAACCAGGGGGTCACTACGTGAAAATATATGCCACCACTCGACTCGGTACATGTTCTCTGTTCAACCACGTCAAGATCTCTATTATAAATCCTTTTCGATTTAATAGGTTGATACTAAGTTACAGACATACATACCACAGATAAACGTTTATCTGTGTACATACCAAGACATAAGATTAAGAAATAACTGAATTATTCTTAAATATGCTACAGTTTTTTTTTTAACTCGGGAATGAAAACTACGAATCTTTAAATATGACCAATATTATTTTTAATTGGGTTCTTGTTTCCTCGTTTCAAAATTTGTAGGATGTAAATGCTACAAACAATGGCATAAGAAGAAAATATCGAAGCAGAGTTTTTTTCCAAACAGCCTAGATTTATGTATTGGACTCTACATTCCCGGAACGCGGAAAGCAACCAATTGGAAGCCGTTTAATACAGATCTTCCGGGGAGCGCCATTTCCTGATTGCCAATATGGACAAGATGGTGGTCGGCGTATTGATTTTGGCCGGCGGGCGTCAGACTGCAGTCACGCACATGTGTGCACGCCACGGGGACAAATCGCCGCGGGACAATTTCCGGGAAACATTACTCCAGGAATCGAATTCGATCCCCGACCCTTTCGCCTAATGTATTTTCCTCTGGCCGGATATTGCTACACGAATATCAGATGCATGTTAACTTGCAATGTAAGTTTTGGCGCGAGTAACATTGGTTCTTGCGGGTGTAGGAAACTTATTAGTTTTCGAGTCATTGATTATTCTTTCGGGGGAAGAGAGAAGGGAATAACGTTCAGTGAAGAGTTGAAGAAGAGTTATATACAGGGATCATTTATACAGCGCGTCCCCCCCAAAATATTACACACAGTAACAGGAATTTCAAAATCAAGCGTCCGTTGTATTTGGAAGCACTGGCATTGGACTGTTGCATTCCGTGCTCTTCATACAGATCATTCCGGATCGGAAGTTCACAGTACAAAATCGGTAAATTTGACGAATTGAAAAAAATTGAAAAAAGTAATTGAACAAGAATGTGCACAAATGCCGAACGAATCACGAAATCAGGTGATTTTTTTTAAAAAAAGATCACTGATATTTAAATCACTCTAAATAAATAATTTATAGAATAATGTACATAAGGATTTAGTAGATTTCAGAAACACTTTTGTTAAAAGTACATTACTCTCGTAATCATTTAATGGTTATTATTAGGTTCTAAGATAGGAAAATAAATAAAATAAAATATATGTACTGTTGGTGTGAAGCTCATACGAAAGGAAATGTAAACACAGGATTTCTCTTGATTTAAAATTCAGTTATTTTATGGGCAAAAATAGCAAACATTTTGTGTAAAAAAAGTACAAAATACTAATCATGTCAAACCATAAATAGTGTCAATATCATTAAACTTAATAAACATGGCAGCTGATATTTTTCGAACTATCATTTAAAAAGCTCCAAAATTTAGGTACAAAGACTATAAAAATATATAAGTTAATATTTTAAGTTACAATTATAGAGTACATCCAGAATGTTTTAGTTTCACTGGAAGAAAAGTTACTGAAATTATTATTAGTTTCATGAACAAGCTCAACAAACATTTCCATAGTAGTTACAGTATTAGAAACAGAAAAATGTATATTTTTTATTTGCTTTAATTAAACTGCTAAAATATTTTACAAAGCCATTTACTAAAAAAAGCCTTTCTATAAAAAAATATATATCTATGTGCATGGTGCCAAAAGCCATGCAAGCAATTTTAGGCATGTTTTTTTTAAAAAAAAATCGATTTAAATTTAGAAAAATCAACAAAAAATATTTTTTTAAATAAAAATCATGATTTGTATCCACCCTGGGTGTTCGGATTCCATTGCTTCGAAGTTTCCAGCAGGGGCTTGCAGAGGGTTATCAGTTTGAAAACATGCATTGACAAGGAAAATTATTCATGTCTGGATTCTGTTAAATTTTGAAAACGAACTTTACAATCATTCAAAGTGTGAATACATTTTATTGGGTCACTCCATAGATTATAACACCGACAGTGAAACAGAGCTTTAAAGTTACATCAAAGTAAACAATTGGAAGGCATTCAACAATATTGTCAGTGGAAATATTCAAAGGTCTAAAATTGCACTCGTACATAAGAAAAAGTGACGGCGATTTCATATTTTTACCGAAAGATAGCAGATATCGATACCGGAAAAAACAAACTGTACTCGTACCGTTAAAAATGAAATAAGTAAATATGCGGTAATTGAGATAATTAATTAACACATTACTATTTCACTTCCACTTTGCGCCATTCCATGAAGCCATAGACGAACCCAGGAATTTTCTATGGTAGGGGTAAAAGAATTGTCGTGATTCTTATTCTCAAGCCACAACTTTGAAGTAGATGAATTGAAAGCCCTATAAAAGGGTGCATCGATTGATAAATGCTGCTGTGCCGTTCCAGACAGTGATCCTGTTGTTAGAAAATGACAAGGATGAGAAATTTTCCATTATAAAAATGTGGGGAAAAAGTAATTTTCTTACCCCCATAACTCCCCCCTTGCATAAAGCGTAAATAGGGGGATGTAGGAGTAGGACCCATATATACTTCAATCTTGGACATTTTGGAGGTGATGTGACTAGCACCACGCTTCGGCCGCCTTAACTTGCCAGGGTTGACCTCTGGCACACGCTTATTTGAGGCTGGTGAGCCCCAGAATCGCTTTATGTGGGGACAAGGCCGGAAAATTACGACCGTTATGTCACCCAAACCGGAGGATTGAACCCGCGTGTCAGTCAGACGCCCTAGCGATTAGACCACCGTGGCTACTAAATGGCTATTTATACTACTTATATTTTGTGGTAATTTTGAAAGCAATATTACCCCAGGGGAGGCCTCATTTGCAAGTTGACGTCATCCACGTTAAACATTTGGTGAGTTTAGATGGAATGGAAGAAGGTTGTTTTCACAAGGTATGGATTGCATCACAAGAAAATCCAAGCGAGAACTGTGTAGATGTGAAATCATATTTTGAATTTTGTAATTTATTCTAATATAGAGTAATTAGAACTGGTAGATAATTTCAAGGGGAATACAAACAACTGTGCAATGTGCCTCCAGCGGAAATCGAACTCTGAACTCGTTGAATAAATCCTGCCCTGATCTACTACTCTTGGCACTGGCAGGTAATATTACCATGTTTTCCCCAGTCACACAAAGAAACAATTACACTAGCCTTCTTAATTTCAGCCCTCTCATCTTCGTCGCAGTTAGCCTCCAGGTACAAATAAGCTATATCTAAGCCAACAGTCAGTTAACCCCCGATTGACAACCAGGCTTTTATAAATTTCTCACATAAATCGCTTGTATGTACCAGACTCCGTTTGACAGGCATGGAGACGAAAATCGCCACCCGCTGCCCTAATATAACATCATAGCACCGAACTTTGCGGAAGTGCCAAGATGTCTGAACTGAACTGAATTTCCACGAACCAAGCTGAGGAACACTGTCTGCTGACAGAGTGCCGAGTTGTGCGTCGATCTTGGTTCTCGTCCTTGTCATGTGATTAAGTACGGACCAATCACGAGAAGTTCTCCTTTCGCTGTAACCAATCAGAAATCTTGCTGTACAATGTGTTTCATTATGCACATTCACTTCTTTCTTCTTCTTTTTATTTAATGTAAGAAGTTACGGTATACCAGAAAGTACACGACATATTCAGTATTGTGAAGACATGTTAGCAGACGGACTATATTTTCATTACCCACTTTTGCTTTTGTTTAATCTTTTAATGTCAGTGCCGGAAGAATCGTATATTTCAAATTTCAAGTATTCTGTTCTGCTTTCATGTACAAAATTAACAGTTGCCCCTAATTTATCTGTTACACTATTTCATTGTAGTATCATATTGCAATTACAATAATGATCATTCTTAGTTATCAGAAAAACTTCAGAATGCGAAGATTTTATAATAATCCCCGATACTTCCGTTATCGTTCTATTCAAAACCAAAGCAAGAGCAATTTTTCTTTCATTATTTCGATCTAGGTATTCTTTATAATAATGTCAGTTCGTAAACATTTGCAGGTCCGTGACACATTTTCATTGTGGTCGGGTTCCAGTTGCGATGTTTACAATGATGTAACGTCCAGCTTGCGCGCGGCCTCCATAATACACAGAGCGATATGTATCGATTATTGTGGTCGAAGTTGGGTCGAGTTCGAGATGAACCATCATCTTCGATCCAAACATTGCAGCTTTATGCTGAGAACCTGTATTTAATTAGAAATAATATCAAAATATTAGCTCTATATGGAAAAAATATGGAGCGCGAATACTTGTGGAGGTAACAATGCGAAACTACAAATTCTGGAAGAGAAGAGATCGTGGACGAATAGCTTAATGAATTGTCAAATGCGAAGGAATATATGTTTAGGGAAAACCCAACAAGACAAGGTAAGCCTGCTCACAATGGATTTATAATATGTACTGTAATATTATCTTTGTAATATGTATTTGTGAAGTTATTGTCTTTGTTAAAGTTAACACTCGTCATGTGTGATCCATGAAAACAAGACCATGTGCCTTTGTTTTAGGTAACATGCTTTCGCAACGATTTGTTTATTTTCCGTCTGATATTTAGTAATGATGCGAACTTGGGCCGGAAGATGGTGTCATCGCCAACCGTTCCTCTGTAATACTGAAATGTACTTTCAGATAATTACGATATGGTAAAGTAAAGTTACTTTTGCTTGCAACAAGAACGAAATATGTTCTATATAAGATAGAAATTATGTATCTGTTTATCGAAGAAGGCGATAGATGTTCCCTCCAAAATTCAGACAGTGGTATAAGTGCAAGTATAATTTTTCGTTTTTTATTTTTCGCTTCTGACAAGTGATATTTTTGTTTTTGGAAATTTGCGTATTTTTTTCCAAAACCGAATATTCAAGAGACAAGAGGTGTACACGAAATATTTTTCGATGTCATGCTTTCAACTACCACATCGTTTATCAGGATTTAATTTAAAAGTCACATCATAAGAACATATTATAAAAATAACATAAAATCTAATGGTCACAGTGGACCTTGATATATGGAATTATAAATAGCAATGATACTTCAAGTCTGATTTGTCTTGTTTTTGCAAGAAGTACCAATTTGTGAGCTTCAAACTGCAATCTGGAATAGTCATATTAAGAATGCAAGAGGCTACTACAGATGCTGTAGTAGTGGAGCAGAGAATTTGAATTGTGACTGAAAAGAATAATCATAATTATTGTTGCTATTGATTGTGTCATTGCTTGTCAGCCTCACTGTGTCTCATCATAGTTACGGTACAATTGAAAGGAGCAATCATAATTTTCTTTCAAAAATCTCAGTAAGAAATTTGGTAACAGTTCGTTATATCGGAGACACATTAAAATTGGATATTTTGTGTTTTGCATGGTTTGTACTTAACAATTGTGTATTGCGGAACATAGTTCAAGGTGCCATTATGCTTTTTACATGAAAACAAACAATTTTTCACATAGTAAATAGTTTTTGTTATTCCTTTTTTCGCTTCCGTAACACAATATGGTGGGCAGAGGTTGACTAGTGTTGTAGGTATGCAGTGTTTCCAACCTTCTTCACCAAAAAATACCTACTATCGTGTTCGTCACGTGTGCAAATTGTAAATTATGCACGGGTAGCTGATGGATAGCCCCACGAACCATTTCCGATAAGGTTAGGTTAGGCAAACATAGTTAAAATAAAAGGAGGTTGGAAACACTGACAGGGGGTTACGTCATCAAACGTATGCAGCATCCGTTTCACGTAGTGAAAGCAATGGCACTTGTGCGTCAATGAGATATTTCTCTTGAAAAATACATGATTTCCCGGTCAAATAGATTCCACAATGAAAGAAAATACCTCGACGAATGTTGGAAAACTTAGAGAAACTCATTTCCGTAAGTAGTTTCTTCTGTAAAAACAAAGAAATGTGTCTCAGATATAATGAACTGTTACCAAAAATTTATCAGTTTAACATTTCTCTATAAATATGAGTTTGTGAAGTGTGTCTAGGTTCGCATAACCACTTTTTTATAGATAGAAAATGGCACAAGTGCTTATAGATAGGAAATTGCACAAGTTCATTTTATTGCGATTTCATCATGCTACGAATGCAATTTTTACATGGTTTGATTTCGATTCACATCTTTTAACACATGCTGCAGAGTTTTAGCGATTACTTAAGATTTTGTTAGATATATGCTTTCGTGGTTAGGTTAGGCAGGTCAGTTTGGTTCTCTTAGCATTAAAATAATGTCCCTAAGAGCATTTTACTAAGGTTCTGATTTACTTCTACATTCATTCCCACTAGTCTACGATATTTACTGTCGCTTGTCAAAGGAGAATACCTTGTCCATGGGAAGGTAACTTGCATAAAGTATTTTTTCAACATAAATAACTTTTTCGAATCCAAACAGTGCTCATTACTTCAAGGAATGTTCAAATTCCACGTGACAAAAATTTCCAAAATTCTACGATAATTAGTCTTTCTGCTAGGAGAATTTGGAAAAAAAAATCATAAACAATCTGAACCGTTACCTGGAAAATAATACCTACATGGTAATTTTTAAGTGTTTTTATTTTATTTTTCATGCAATGTTTCACAACACTTAACTAGTCACTACAACTAACAACTCTACATGACTAGTCATGTAAAGTTATGTGTTGTGTGTGTGTGGTTATCTTGGCTAGAGAAAGTTCTGGGAAACCAGGATGAAACATTGCATGAAAAATAAAATAAAAAACACTTAAAATTACTGTATATTATTTTCCATCTGTGAAGTATGTGTATTAAAAAAAAACAAAATAATGTTGCCTGTTGTTTTAAAATAGAGGAGCGATTTTACAATACCGGGAATTTCTCCATTTTGTTTGAAATTTGGCTTACTCACTAAATTAGGGCTCCTAATCACGAATCTGAAGTTAAAATTTGGCGCTCACCTGACAAACTTGCAAAATAAGAGGGTCAGTCATCGCAACTGACAATGCACAATTGCTCATTATTTATCGCAAGATTTTCCGTTTCGAATACTTAAAGAACGAAATATATATATTCCTGATATTACTACGACCCTAAAATTTAACTATGTTTCCTAACCTAACCACGTGCCAATGGTTCGTGGGGCTAACGCCAATGGTCCGTGGTGCTAGCCATAATTCAGGAATTTCTATACGTGAGCGCCAAATTTTAAGTGCAGATTCGTGATTAGGAGACCCAAATTAGTAAGTATCCGAAATTTCAAACAAATTGGAGAAATTCCCTGTATTGTTAAATTATACCAAAATAGATTTCATCATGTAGTCTGATGAGAGTTACTTCAGTAGAGTTGGTATATTGCAGTTAAGATTAATATCTGCTTGATTTCAGTGTAATTAGGTAGAAATGCAGCAAGGTTGAATAATGCTAATTTGTGATAAACACAAATACTGAAATCCCTAGAAAGACATGGAGATCTCATTGTCCTTATTATAAAGGCAACTGTACTCTACAAACATAAGATAGCAACGTATTAAGCAAATATGGGCAATCTGTAATGCCATAAAAAAGTTTTTGTCCCAAGTTCCTTCTGTTTTATTGCGATTTCATCATGCTACAAATTCAATTTTAACATGGTTCAATTTCGATTTACTTCTGTTAACACATACTGCGGAGTTTTAGCGATTACTAAAGGTTTTGTTCAGTGTATGCTTTCGTGGTTAGGCAGGCCAGGTTTGGTTCTCTTAGCATTAAAAGAAAGTGGCTAAGTGCATTCTACTAAGGTTCCGACTTACAAGGTGCCAAAACTAGGGGGGCAAAGACAGTATATTTCCCTTTGTAGATAAGATTTAGCATAGTGCAGGGGCAAAAGTGGCAAAAATGGGGGGCAACTGCCCCCCTTAATCCATGGCACTGTGGAAAAAGGAAGCAAGCATATCGCAATCAGACAACTACCCGAACAGAACCATTATGAGCATTTTTCCCACCATCTAGTGGCAGTATGAGGAAGTACGATGTCCAAACATTACTCAGGATTGCTAACTCCGTAAATGTACGGCAAGCAAATGACTGTTGAAATAAATTTTGAATTCAACTCCTTATATATACATGATCCGCACACTAGAGAAGTTCGGGAACTCTGTATATATACATGATTAGCCCTCTTTAAGTGTTAAGGAAGGTTCAAATTTCATGAGAGAATGATAGCCAATATTCTGCGATAATTAGTCTTCCTGCTGGGAGAATTTGAAAAAAGAAAAATAAAACAATCGGAACCTTTACCATTTCTGGTGTTGAATATTGGTGATCATAAGAGCAATAGTTTTTGTTGTATAAAAATAAGGCTGTTATTTTTGTGGTATCTAATTTGATAATGAAGCATGATATAGTACGTATGGAAGTTCCTAATTATGTTATCTATTTCCAGGTGAAAAAAAAGAGCACATGGCGTTCATCCCATTTTCCCCAATGGGTTAGTTTCAACTTTTGTTCTCTGTCCAGTCGGGCAAGATCCCCAAGTGGCAGACAGAGACGCATTCTTCTCAGAGTGCAATGGCTTATAATACGACACTTCCCTCAGACATAGTCTAAAACTCAACTTTCTCAACAATTGTTGGTAAGTCCTCGTATTTATACTCCTTAGTACATTTCTTTGTGGTGATGTGTGAATTAAACCCATTCTGATTAATATTTCATTCTCAAACAAAGCTAAACGTGTTCAATTTTTTTTCTTAAAGAGGGTATGAGCTTGTAGTAGATTTGCTTGCACAAGCTGTACACTATAAATTACATCACAAGTTGACAAAATGAAATTCCTGCATTTTGGTTTAGGGAACTTTCAGTCGGAAGTGACAAGTAACATGTTGCACTTGGTAGCGAACCCTCGGTAATCCCCCTCAAGAATTACGTTGAATATTTTTTTTAATTGATTGATTTAGATGTTTTATGTAATATGAAATTGGTTCCAGTGTGCAGAAAACACGACTGAAGTTACTTTTGTTTTATTGCGATTTCATCATGCTACGAATGAAATTTTAACATGGTTTGATTTCAATTTACTTCTGTTACCACATACTGCAGAGTTTTAGCAATTATTTAAGATTTTGTTAAGTATATGCTTTCATAGTTAGGTTAGGCAGGCTAGATTTGGTTCTGTTAGCATTAAATAAATTTCCTAAATACATTCTACTAAGGTTCCGATATACTCCTACATGAATTCCCACTAGTCTACAATAATTACAGTCCCTTGTCAGTGGAAAATACATTGTCCATGTGAAGTGTGCATGTTTATGTAAGGTAATTTTTAAGTTGTTTTTTTTTCAACATAAATATTTTTTTTTCGAAATCCAAACAGTGTTCATTACTTTAAGGAATGTTCAAGATTTGTGAGAGAATGATTGCCAAAATTCTACGATAATTAGTCTTCCTGTTAGGAGAATTTGAAAAATATAAATCATTCAGAACCGTTACCAAAAACACAAATAACAGATATTTGATCCTGTGTGGCCTTCGTAAGTAAAACATACCATCTCAGAGTACTTCCTCTGCTTTTTATTAGTAAATACTGATTGTATGCACACTCAAATAGCTAAAGAACACATACAAAAGATTACACCATCAAACCTAAGTCCTAACCTAACAACATAATATTATAAACACCAATAAATCTAACTCTCCTAACAATAATAATTTCACTTTTATTTTTATTTTATAAGTTTTTAGTTCTTCATGCTTGATGTGCCTTATTTTATAATACATTTATGCATGGAATGTCAGGTTGGGTGCTATATTCACTTGCACAAAGCCTTTGGGCACTTCTGCTTCACCCTATGGTAACAGATGTACTTAACTTCACAATAACAGATCTCTGCGAGCTAGAAACAACTGAAGACATCCATAAACCATGCAGAATATCACTTTTGCGAGGGATACAGAGGATCAAAGGTGCCATCACTGCAACCTTTGAAACCATGCCTAGTCGCATGTTTTACTCAAACTCGGCCGTTTTCTTAATGGTGTGTGTCACGTCAACTCAGTTTGTTGATTGGACATGCACACTGAATGCTTGCTTGTAGACTGAAAGGTCCCATGTTGCTGTAGCTTCTTTCTGAAATCTCCCTTAGGACATTAATAGATTGGTATCCATGGTATGTTTAGAGGTTGGCCTAGAATTTTGCCACCGAGGCTTGCCCTTGTCATTGGCCTACAGGGGCAGAAAAACAGCGTGAAGGAAGAGATAGTCTCTGTAACAATGGTTTTTAGGAAGGAAAATCCATTGTAAAATGCAGAACTTAATGTAAAGGTCAGATTGCAAATGATTTTTTGTTATTTTGTAGAGAAAGGGTGAAAGTGTATTTTTGTTATTTATATTTAGTGTGACTTTTCTTCCACCTTTGGCTAATTGCGACAATGAGGATGAATGATGATTACGTGTAACTGATGAAGGGGCAGTCATAAAGAACACCCATGGTCAGGCTGTTACTCAAACCTGGGAGCTTCGGTGCCAAGATGGAATGTCGACCTCTGCTTGGCCACCAAGCAATCTATGTGCAGTTTGTACTGCTTTGTGTGTGGAAAGATGAAACTAAGAGGCTCGTTCCCAAGTGGCATGTATCGTGTATCACCTTTCGCGTCGGTCCAAAATCTCTCTTGGGGAAGCAGCAGGTGACTCTGAGAATTCACACCAACAATGTAAAGCAAAACATTCACTGGGCACGCACGAACAACACACAGAATCGATATGATGCATGATATTAGGAACACGGCCCAGTCCGAGTGACATGCAACTTGTCATAACCAGTTTGAAAATTGCATTTATTTCTGAGAGTCTGTTACCAAGAGGTGTCACATATTGTTTGTCGCCTGTCGCTTTAGTCTGAAAACTTCAATAAACAGAAAGGGCTCCTGTCTTTTGCTGCTTGTCGCTTATCGTCTGATACTTCGATCTAGAATCTACCTAAGAGCTCTGCTACTGAGGTGGCGTAAATTGTCTTGGCAAATCAGGCTAATAATCTCTACATAGCTCATATTTTTTTATTAATAATGTTTTGTAATGCATTTAAGAGTTACAATGTAACTCATATTTGAAATTGATTGTTGTTTCATTTAACCTAAGTGGTCGAAATTTCAACCCCCACATGTGAATCCTTTAACGCCTGATGGTCAATATTACCTAGGTATATATCCTCATAGAGTGGTCTTTTGTTGTGCTTCCCTCCAAATTCCGGATTCCGATTCTAGAAGCATACGACAAATAGAAAATTATCTCTAAAATATATTCAGATTAGGGCTGTGTCGATACCAATACTACAGCGCCTTGAATAACGTAGTGTGGAAAACGACTCAAGAAACTGGTTCCCCGAGACGATGACAAGTAGATGGCAGTGCGATCGACCCAGGTGCTAATTTTGTTATGAAAGTAATGCGGCTTAGTTAGTTTTTGGAATATATTATGTAGATTTGTTTCTCTAGAAAGGCGGTAAGTGAATTGATGGAAACAGTTATATTTGTGGAGTGATTTGCAGTCACGAAATGTCATTAATTTGGAAAGAAAAGTAAAATAAAATTAATAAATAAATAGCATGCGTAACACAAGAAGAAACATCGCAATGTGATTCCGAACGTCAGGTCTTGGATTGTGTATTAGAGTTTATTTTTCTATGTTATTAGAATATAAATAGTATCCTGAGAGATATTTCATACCGAGGCGACAAACCACAAATGTCGCTTGAAAGCGAGCATTAGGAAATCAATGCAGTCTTTCGAACCGTAGGGACAAAAGCTCTGACTGCACCGTTTCCTCAAGGAGATTTTACACCAAAGCGACACGCGACAAACGATACGAGGATTTCACACCAAAGCAACACGGGTCATTCGGTCCAAGGCAACTTTCATACCGAAGTGACACATGTTGCTTGGAAAGGAGCCAATCAAGAGCAACATTTCACATTGTAGCGGCATAACGGGAAGCACAGGCCAGCGTTCGGTTGGTGAAATCCTCAAGCGATAAGTGTCGCGTGCCGCTTGTCGCTTTGGTGCGCAATCTCACTAAAGCAAGACACTCATTGCATCGCGTATGCGCGAACAACAAACCACGGCAACATGTTGCAAGCTATTGAGGAAATGGCCCAGTTTGAGCGACACAGAAGCGACAAAGCGACACGTGTGGCTTATCGTGTCGCCTATCTGTTGTTCGCAAGCAACGCTTGCTAATAGACTGAAGGCACCATGTCGCTTGTCACTTAGTTGGGAACTCCCCCTGTAGCGCGTCGCTTCGGTCTCAGCACCCTTCCTTTAATTAGCTTTCCGACCGAAGTAACAAGTAGCACGCGAATATGAACGTGTCGTTTGCTGTTTGGACCCTCATGTGCAATGAATGCTATTTTACAGTCTGGAAGCGTGTGTCACTAGTGTGACAGTGTGAACATCCCGTGTCACTTGCCATTGGTTTGAAAGTTTCCTTGCACTCATGTCGATGGCACTAAGAAAGTTATGTGGGATTCCCCTTGTCGTTTCATGCAATCATCATCATCATCATCGCTGCGATTAGTTTAAAGCGGAAGAAAAGAGACAGTAAATATCCAAAATACAAATGCTTCAGTGTGTATATCTTTAAAAGAAATGATGATGGTGATAATAATAATGAACCTAATTCATACACAAAAATTTAGTTGCCAAGAACATTCCACGCATATTTTTTCTCCCGTATTATTAACGAAAGTATGACGATAACATTACGTGGTCGACTGTCTAGAATGTTCGTTAATATCTTCGCGACCACTGTACCAAATATCATAGCAATTATTACATTCATAGAAATGCTTCATGTAAAAGAATCAGACGTTGCAGCGAAAACTCCATTTACTTCCATTATAAGCAGTCGAACACCAAGCACCGGGGTCAACACCAGCGCCTCTAGCGGATCATTTTCGAGTGGAACCAGCCTGAGAGCGCAGAAGCATGCCGTTTTCCACACTACGTTATTCTAGGTGCTGTACCAATACCAAAGCAGATTCCCTTTCTGATTCTCACTGTTACCAATACCGATGCAATTGAAAATTGTAACAATTAAAAGTTTCTACTGCGTATGCACTTCCAGCTGTTTCTCCTCTGTTTCTCTGTTATATTTCAGGGCTCTGCAATGGATGATGGTGGTCAAAAGTTACTGGATGTTATTAAGTAAGTATATGTGCTAAGTTACACTGCTTAACATGTTTTTAGTAATTCCATGTACGTGCAATACACTAACTGTATGAAATATTATATGATTTAATCCAAAAGAATGGTTCCACTGTTTTCAAAATTCCAACATTTAGAGCCACGTAACATAAACTTTATGACTAAAATTTCACCCCAATTTTTAAAACTTTTTAAAGCATTTCAGTACACTACAGTACAGTATGAAATGTCAAACAAATAATGGGAAACAGGTGTGCTGGATATTCACTCACCTGGTACATCAAAATCGAATTGGTTTATTTTTATTAGTTCATAATAGTCATTATTTTATAATAATAATTATTGTTATTATTTCTACTATTTAGGGTTTATAAAGTATCTGATGCCCCCCCCCCACACACACACCTAAAAACATTTCTGGCGATGCCCATGAACATATATTGTGCAACATTTCTGCCGTATGAAATCAAATATGGCCTGGCCTGTGCACCCTTGTACTCGGCTTAAGCTGAACTGAACTTCAGAGAATCATTAACAGGTTGTGGCATAATTCCGACGAAGTTCTCTGCAACACAATTAGGTCCCTGGATTTTATAGGCAGGGGTGGGCAAAAGTGAGTTCCGAATACTTTTTAAAACCGCTTCAATGCCTCTTGTGCCCATTTCTTCTCCGTTTAATCTGTAGAGTGACCACAAACAAAAGAAGCTTCAGCTAAAATCCTTTGCACATTTTCCCGGCTGTTCAACTCTGGCCTTAAGGAAGGCTGCTTCACTCACTACCTCTCCTCTCCACGTGGGAGTACGGTGAACAGGAGTTGTTTGTGCTGGTAAACATGACCAGAATCTGCCAAAATGACTATCATTTGCATAGTCCTGGTAACACTGGTTACCAGGAACAAGTCTGTGTAGAATAATCAAGTGCCAAAATCCACGTCGCAGTTGCTCAGTTTACATTTGGACAAAGCTTGCCATAGATCTCTGGTTTTGGTTGTTTGTTTGTATCCGAGGAGAAAACCTTGGTAGCCATTATGCATGCATGTATGTGCTTTCACAAAGCTTACTGTCCCTTTTATGGGGGGGATTTGAGCACTTGATTACAGCAGAGACGAGGGGAAGGGAACTGACAAAAAGGAGTAGGTATTTCAAATGGCGAGAGGATAGTAATTTGTCCTAAGAGCTTGAATTAATATTATTTTCATACCCTTTTGAAGTACTCCAATGGCATGGTCAGTCGCAATGCTGGATCTACATTTTTTTTTTACCTTCCTGCAAAATATTGCTAAAGCCCCCTCTACACACGTAAACAAAAATTCAGCTGAAAACTGTGGACCAATACATATTTCTTACATTTCTGTACTTGCTCTGCTTTTGCTATCAGTTCATAATGAGTTGGGTTAGTTATGCAGTGGTAGTTAGGTAAGCAAATGAGGTTTGATGGTCCCCAGAGTAAATAGTAATTTCGTTCTATCGACAGGTTTTTCGTCACTTGCATCGCCGTGTTGGACTTCTAGTAAGGCCCGTTTCAACTCGTAACTCGTGTGTGCGTATAGTACATACAATCTCAACTAGTAGTCCCACACCACAGAGCTATGGGAGAAAACTTACGGTTAGAAAGAAATTAATGTTTTGTTTATGGTATGGAGCATTCATCAGTAGTTATTAACCAAAAACTAATGCATGTTAGCCAACTTATAATGAATAACAAATCCTTTCACAGTCCATTCTTCTCTGATCTGCAGTGCTGGACAAATTACTACATTTATTGTTTTATATACACATATTTGAGTATGTAAAGAGAACGACCAGGCCCCCATAAAAGGCTTGCTCATCCCCAGGCCTCCCCGCACTGCGGTTTTTGCAGTTTGTAGATCCAGCACTGGTCAGTCATCATGTTTGATTGAAACAGATATTTCGCAACAGTAGCCTAGTGGTGGATTCCACTCTGGTTTCATACTTGGAATATATACTTATCTCAAGAAATTTTAAGTATGAAATGTGTGGGATCATATCACATGTGCCATTATTGTATAATGCAGTGGAACCTCGATTTTATGTTTTTCACGGGACCAAGCTGAAACTTTAAATACGGGAAATATAAAATCCAGGAACATAAAATTGGGGTTCCACTGTATATAATGGGGGGAATGTTTTAGCATAGTTGTCACCCCAGTTGTGTTTTTCAAGAAGTATTGATCTTTCAAGAATAACATTCTCTGCCTTAAATGCATTTGACACAAGTACACAGTTTCTCTTGGCGAAGAAAATGAAAAAAAGTTCTTATGGCAGTTGGTATTGTTGCAGAAAATCTATCCATTTTAGTATTAAAACTCTGCTTATGAGCCATTCATACAGTCTGAAAGACTATAATGTGTATTGCACGAGATATGTTTATCTGGATTTTTTATGGTTTTATGAGTAGTAAAATTTTGTAAAAATATATATTTATATTGTACAGAATAAAAAAACCTTCTGTTGTGGTCTTTTTTTTATTCTTTTCTGTGTATTTATGACAAAGCTTTCCCTAGTATTAGGTGGTATGATAGACTAGATGAAATTTGTGTTTGGATGGTGGCTTTAAGTTGGAATGTGGATTTTTGTTTCCTCGGTGGTCTGTTTTCCCCCCCTACAAGAACATGTAAATATCTACAAATGTTGCTAAACTAGATGGTCAGAAAGGGAGATATGGCCTTTAAGTTCCATATTAATGCAGTTCCTTGTTGTCACTGGTGTAAAGGGTGTTGGTATAACCTCAATCGCAGCACAAATGTTCTGAGGCCACTTTTATTTGCCCCACCCTGTAGTTCATGAAATGTGTCTTTGCTCTGTGTAGAAACATACCAAGTTGTGTGCTACTAAGTCCAAATGTAAATGTGCACACAGATTTGTGAACAATTTGGGAAATATCTACAGTTGTCACCTAAACTTAGCCAAGGAAAGGCATAGCGGTAATGTCACCTTGTAATCATGTGATCTCTGGTTCTACCCATATTTCACTGCATAATTGTAGCAGATTTTGTGCCAAATTTTTCTGCAAAACAGAAATGTGGGACCATTATGTGAAATGTGTATTTTTTTAGAGAATTGTCCTGGTATTACCTGTAATTAAAAATCATTTATTACTAAACTGTCTTTCATGCCAGATTGGTATGCATGGAATACTCGTGAATACAGTTGAACCTCGATTTTTTCAGGGGACCAAGTTGAAAAAAACTTAAAATGCTGGAAAATGTAAAATCGAGGACAATTTTTAACATTTTACTGTGTAGAGACCATCATGATTGAATGCATAATGCAGGAAAATGTAAAATCGGGGATCCACTGTATGTTGAAATTGAATATAATTAAAATAGACATACATAATTTCTTCGTGAAAGTGTAGCATTCTTCTCATTAGGAAAAGTGATTACTTGTTATTAATTTGTGTATTATTGGCAAAAAATTTACTACAGTGTTGCGTAGTAATGTTCTGCGTTGTTATCATTGTTTTCGTTATCTTACATGCCAATGCGAGAATTATGCAATGGAAGGTTATTAACCAATTTTCGGACTGAAAAAACTGCAACAATTATGCGGTGAAATATGGTATACCCAGTGGAAGCACATAGTGGGCTGGATCTCATTTTAAACTCTAGTTGCATTAGCCTATATGTACATAAAGTGTACTTGAAACAATCAACTCTTAACCCAGTCAAGGAAGATCCGTATAGTTGAAGCGCCAAAGCAGCCGTTTACGAGTCCAGTCAGTCTCCTACTTTTCCAGTACCTTGCCATTTGATCTCAGTGCTGGTCAACACCAAAATATTGATGCAATACAAGATATCATATATATGACTGCGGTTGGCTTCATTTCCTTGAACACTTTGGGGAAAACGTGCTAGAATCAAACGGAGGACAGAAATCCATATTCCAAAATATCTGTGACTCGCACAAGTGGTTGGGAATGTTACGGGGTGGTGGTTTAATGTTTTACCCAAAGTACCCCTATCTAGAATTAATACATAATGTACATAATTTCGTTTTGTATCTTTCAGTGACCCTCATGCACTTGCGTCTTTCCTCGGTGGTTTGAGCACAGAATCTGTAAGTGTTCCCCAACCCTTCTCTTGTGTCGGTATTTCTCCTGCATGCATGTAGCTAGTAGTCTTCTTAGAACCTATTGTATTTTGTACAGTAATTATATATACACGAGGGTATTACAATAAGTTAAGGTAACAATCAATTATGTGTACATATTGATCCACGTGTGCTATTCAGGTTGGCATAGGTAGACTGGTGGTTCCTTGTCAAGCCACTGGACAAGTGTGTGTCCCAACTATTGGGCTGCACCGGTACCAGGCCATGGCGTCGATTCTATCAAGTCGTGAGAGTTTCTCCTGAAACAGCATCGTTAAAATCAAATTAATAATATACTAGGGAGAGTCAAAAATTATCTACACTTTTCACCATAACTTTCTTTACACACAGCTCTCGGAGGCTGATAAGTGGTACTCTTGTGGTTACGTGGCCGATGTTTCATATTAATTGCTCCATTTTTCTTTCTTTTGTAACAGAGTAAACATGGCCGTGCTGCTGGTAATGTGCACCAAGGGAAAACAGAAATCAGTGAGCTTATGCTTGTGGACGATTTCACACACAGAACCATAACTAACAGTGGCATGCCCAGAATTTTCAAACGGGAAGGGGTTATGTACATTTTTTTTTAGTAGTCTGTCCTCATTTTTCTTCTTATCCTTCCTTTGATGTTCTTTTTCTTTAAGAATACTATGTCAAAGGTAGGGGTTTTAACCCCAACCACCCCCCCCCTCCCTCAGGTATGCCACTGATGACCAATTTGCAGAGAGCACCCTGTGACCCACCTGTTCGTCAGAATCATCGCTTGAGCTTGTTGAATCTTCACATCATTGGTGGAGCTTGATAGGAATCCTGCTCCCGCTTTGTGCTTCCTGCTTGTCCCTGCTTGTCCGGTCATTTTTAAACCTCTCGATCCACTCATTTATAGTGCTAGTCTTGAACGTATCTCCAGTTCGGCATCTTTGACAGAACCGCAGAGGAAGCAGACCGGAACCCGTATCTGGTTTCGAACCACCACCTGTTGTCACTTTTGCCTGCAGTGTTTACACATCCATTCATTCACTGTGACGTTTTACTCCTAAGGTCTTTATATTGCATAAAAAAAATAGCTAAACACAATAACACAACCTAGCAAAGATAGAGAACCGCAACCTCGCGTTTAGAAATTATAAAAAAACTGAATTAGCAACATCTCATTTAGTCCACGTGGACTTGGCGAGAGCTGTCATTTCTTGGACGCATGCTATTGGTGGGAAAGGTTTCAGGGGACGATTTATTGCACTCCACGTGGACCTGACATGTGATTGTTAGGGGAAAACTGATCTTTCGGAACTTTTTTGAAGTAAAGTGAGGTTGCTTTCGGGATGACAACTATACACTTCTACGCAGGAGAGTACTGTCCACATATTGTACAGAAAGCCTAAGGTGAAATTCAGCCTCTTGACACACCTTCGGAGCAGAGAAACTGGCATTGGTGCACACTGCCAGCAGAGTGGCCATGTTTACTCTGTTACAAAAGAAAGAAAGAATGGACCGATTAATATGAAACCTCCACCACGTAACCACAACAGTACCACCTTTCAGCAAGCGAGCTCTGAAGGCAGTGTGGCCAACCTAAAGAAAGTTATGATGAAAGTCTGGATAATTTTTGACTTCCCTCGTAATTATCAATTTTCCGGTTGGTATTAATTGAAACTTTATGCAACATGCCAATGAAAATCAGCATTTACCAAATTAATTTAATGATGTTGGTATGAAAAAGTACAAGATTTTTTTAGATCCAGTGGTTGGCAACTATTTTAAACCTGATTTTATTTTTGTCAGCAAACCTACACATAATCAAACTGTCAACCTCCATTGTGGAGTTGTTAACACAGCATTCTATGATGCCAGGAGTCTCAGGTTCTAATCCCAGCCTAGGCATGAATGTCCCTTCATCAATTTAATCATATCATCACCCATCCTCATTTTTGTGATAAGCCAAAAGTGGCAGAAAAAGCAATGTAAAATAATCTAACTGAATCAACATATTCAAACCATTAATCTTTATGATCATACCATAATTTATTTATTAATATTAATTAATGTATAAAGTTAAAAATGTAGAAAAGTATTTAAGGATAACATTTGGGATCAGGACACTGACTTTTAAAAAGAGAATTTACTGGCCCACAGTCTCGCAAACGTTGAGAACCACTACACTAGACTACATCTGCTTGGTATATACCAATATCTTTGGTATTTTGCTGTGTAAATTATTATCAAGTGGATGAATGACTTAATGGTGTCCATTACTTGTTGGACATATTCAAAAAATGAAAATCACATATATTACATTAAGAATGATGTATTTCCTAAGTTGCCAGTTTCATTATTCCCACAGTATTTTTTCAAGCCATGTATACTATGTTCCCAGAGTCTGTGGAGCAAGGGAATGCACTCAAGAAGGCTTGATATCTAACCAATACTACATTTTGTCCCCCATATCATGGTTGATCTGGGCCCAGCCATGGTGATACTGTTGCAAAGTTTTTGGAGTTTAACGGGAGTGAAGGCTCTTGATTCCTTTCGAAATAATTACTGCATAGTCATGGCGTATTCCAGTATACAAAGCACCTTCTCATGTTTACTACTGCCTCCTAGCGGCAGACCATGGTAACTATCATCTCATGTGGTTTCTTACAAAATCTTCGAGAATTTGTTGCTCTATCAGTCTCAGAATTACTGCTACATAGTTTATCCCTTTGTTCCAACTAAAGAATGAGCATTGTGCAGCCATGGACTATCCAGGGATGTGTTTCTAAAAACCTGATGGTGTTTCATTGTTTTAATTCATCTTGAATGATCTTTTAATTCTGTCCTTCACTACACATTTGATTTGACCAATATGTTTCCTATTGCATCCACATTTCATAATCTGTATGCGGCTATTTAACAGGGAGTTCAGAAAATATTTTTTATAGTTGCAAATGAGATTTTGTACTTTTATACCAGTTTTCTAGGCTGTCTTTAAACGTTCTTCACAGTTGGTTGGTTTTCGTGAAAACTCCTTTGATAAAGGGCATCCCCACCCATATCTTTCTCTCCCTTATTATTATTTTTTTTCTTTAGTAATTGTAATTCATTGGGAGATGCATACATAAAATTAAAATGAGAGAAAACATTATTTACACTTCAGTTTTATTTGTGTGTGCTGTGCTTTCTCGTGTGGTCCTGCTCTCTGACTGGTAATTTATGTGATTTTATTATTTTGAAGTGAAGGGATGAATGGTGTTTGAGGGGCAGAAGAAAGGTGATTATGGTAGTGGTGTGTTCTGGTTAAAGCAAAACAATAAGTACAAGTTGTAATGTTTTGTTACCTTCTTTTATGTAAATTGCAAAAGAATGTATTGTAAAGAAATAGTATAATGTTTACTAGTGTACATTTTGCTTGTAAGGATTACTCCGATAAGCATAATGTTAAGTTTCTCCCCTCCTTCAACCAGCTCTCCTTCTTCAGGTTGTTGCAGGAAATGGTCTGTGAAAGAGGGTTTTTCCAGAACCTCGGGTTTGGCTGGACACTAAAACTGTTCCTTGTGGTCTTGAGATGATAACAACTTTGTGAGAGCACTTTGTTTTTTTTTGGCCGCACTTAATAACTAAAAACACAAAGACACTTACGTTTGTACCTTCTGTATGGCCTACAGGGAGGGACTTCTTCTTTTTTTTTCTTTCTTCAAAGTACTTTGGGGTTTTCGTATTCTCAACTCAAAGCTGTCATTACTGTCAAATATACATTTGGTGTTAAAAAGAGATTGAAATTAGATAGATAGTAGCAGTATCAGAAATATGATATATCGATGTTGAGAATCAATTGTTTCTTTATGCTTGCTACATTATACTAAAATACAGAGCATGTAACCTGATACTATTTCTTTGGTCTTTATTCCTTCAAAATTACCTCTATTTGGTCTTTATTCCTTCAAAATTACCTCTATTTGGTCTTTATTCCTTCAAAATTACCTCTATTTGGTCTTTATTCCTTCAAAATTACCTCTAACTAATGGCTGGATGAAAGTACCTTTGTAAGCTCATCTGTCATCTTGATAAAGGGAGTCACCTGCTTTTAACGTTTGGAAAAGCTCAATTTCAATCAATCACTCTCATGCAAAATATATTATACCTCTGTCAGCAGTTTCATTTTTGTATCTACTTTCCTTCCCAAAACTTACAGATGGATTGTATAAGTTGTATAAAAAATATGCTTTGGTGATCTGTCACAACATAAGCAATTGTGATATATGAATCTCTGTATGTATATATATATAACTGTACAATTTGGTACACTAGATACAGTACCAGGCCTTTCTGATGGTGCTGTGGGTGCATTTCAGACCCTGCTGTTCTGCATGGAGTGTGTCCTGTTGTTCAATGGTTCTCGGTTACTTGTAAATTTATTTGTCCTGATATCCATAGATTCATGGTGGTGGTGGAAAAAACAGGTTGTTGTAAACTTTAAGGGTTCTCTGTTTGAGACGGACAAACTGGGAGGCCTAGAGGTTGATTCTGTCTAGCAGACAGGAAGCAAAACTAGATGGATTTTTTGTTTTGAGGGAATGTAAATGGTGTGGGCCAGCAATGGGAGGTATATTTATGCACAGACACACACTAAGTTATACATAATACTGTGGTATATTCAGATATCCTATTGTCTGGCAGGAAACTTGCCAGTTTGTTGTGAAATTTCCCAAATTGTCATCAAATTTATATTTATTGACCTTGGTTTCATTTGTTTATTCTGTACAGGCACAGGATTCTGATCATGTTGGATCATCTGTGGACAGCATCGTGGATTCCATAGCACAGAACCTTATTGATGGCCACGGGAATGAGTCTGGGAGTTCCTTGGTTGTGACATCCCAAATTCTGGGAACGACATCATCTCAGTCCGGGCCTTCAGTCACCTTCACCGTTCACCAGCAGCAGACATCTGACGCATCGGCTGCAACGTCCTCGGCGCACTTTGTTATCACACCCACGACGTTCCAGTCCCCCCACGTTCCAGCTAGCATTGTTGGTGGACAGAGTTTTAGCACAACGTACCCCACCATGGCATTAACTCAGGCGCAAACGTCCCCTGCATCGTCACTACAGCATGCACCCTCGCCTGCCACGTCTCCCTTCCCAACGCGATCTCCCGCCCCAGCGCATGCACCACCAACACCATCTCCTAGTCCGGGAGTTCTGTTACGATCTCCTGCCCACCCCCCTTCGGTGCAATCACACGTGTCCCCAAACCCTTCTCCGTATCATCAGCAGTTGCAGTCCCCTTTGCAGCAACAAACCATAATTCACACCAGATCTCCTGCCCCACCGTCCCTTACCCCGGTACCTTCTCCGTCACCTCAGAGAGCTGCACCGTCACCATCCCACAGTGCCTTACAGAACCAGCTGCGTCCTTCTACACCCACATCGGCATCAATACCTGTGATACACCAAGCTTTGTCGGCTGGATTGAGTTTGGCGCCGATCACCACAACGGCAACCATGCCGCAAGTTGTGCAAGCCAGTATGCAACAGTTTCCCATGATGGCAGGGAACTCTGTGATGTCTGGCACTCCCATGCAGCAGATGATACAAGGCAACCAGCTGGTGCAAATCATCCAATCGGCACCGACACCGCAGGCTTCTCCGATCCGCACGCAAGTTTCCATTCCGACGCCTCGTCCGAAACAGCCGCAGCTACTTCCGAAACCGGCACAAACGCTGCAGAACCAGATCCAGACGACACTTGGAAAGCCAATTGTGAGTGGCGCACGGCCTGTGACAATGGGAAACGTCCCAACGCAAGCACCTCAACTAATGATTGGCACGAATCCGACCGTCATCGCTGGACAGCCTGGACAAGGGACTCTTCTCCTAAACCAGATGATTCCAGGTCTCACCCAGAATCCTGTGATACTGCAGCAGCCTGGTGGAGGAGTCCATCTGATCCTGAGACCTCAGACACCTCTCGCGGGACAGCAACAACTTGTAGGTGCCCAGAAGAGTTCCCAGCCGCTCGTGATTTCAGGTGCAACAGCCACTGCTGGACAAGGGCAGGCACCAACAGTCCTCATCCAGCAACCAATAGGTGAGGGTTTGAAATTTTTGCTATGATTTCAAAACAGATTTATCAGAAATTCCTTTTTTTTTTCTTTTTTTTTCAGCCAATATACACATTTGGACAATTAAGTAATGTGACAGTCGTTATCAAATGAAAGGGAAACAAATATTATCTGTTAAGTACTCAAGATACATCCCTTCTGCATCGATACAGCAGTTGCCATGGCTAGCCAGTGATTGAAACGACATGGGCAAGTTTTCATGTATGCCTTGAAGATTTAATATCACAACCTGTTGGATGTACCTGTGTTCAAAGTAGCTAATTTCAGCAGTACTTTTACTTTTGGGAACAGGAAATAATCAAAGGGGGAGATATATTGGAATTAGAGGGGATGATTCAACATACACACTTTTTAGGGCTAGGTATACCTGGACAACCACCATCTACTGGCACCATGCATTATTACTGAGCAGGAACCAACTGTCCGATGTAGAATACTAAGGTCACACAGGGACAGTTCTCTTTCTTATTCCGAGCGCGACAATAGTAACTGCCAATTACAGTTTCACTGTCTGGAACAAATACATGATGAATAATACCCTTGCTGTCATAAACAAAACACATCGTATTTACCTTCCAGTTTTAAAGCTTCATTTTCTTGCCTCTTGGTAAAATTAGCCGACTTCCAATCTGCACTTAATTTTGTCTAGTCAATACTGCAACAATGGAATTCAAGGATTTTTTATTTCTGCGAGCAATTTTCAGTATGTCTTTGATGAAACTTGGGTGTTCACTCCTTTCTCCAAAGGGATTACATGATAACACCCTTGCACCTCCTTCACGACATGGTAGCATAACTCCCAGCATGCCATGAGATATTGCAAGGTTGTAGATTTTTGGACCACACTACTCTATGAACATGTTACGTCACAGAGAAAGTTCATATAAAATTTGTCTACTTAATTTTCAAACAGCATATTAGCACTTTGTGAAGAATTTTCTTTGTTTTTCATAATACAGTGAATTCTCAGCTTTATGTTCTTGGAGATCACACTTTTTTCTGCATTTTATATTTAATTTTTATGGTCCCAATAATACAGAATGTTAGAATTTTTTTTGCCACATTTTATATGTTTAGGATAGTTTCCTGGAGAAGTTACACCCAAGGTTCCACTTAATCAGACAAGAGGGCAAAATTTATAAGCATTACACTTCAAACATGCTGTGTTTTCTCATTAGACATTGACAAGTAATGTTGATTTGCAATTATCTGAGAACAGTAACTTATGCATGTTGTGATAAAAAAAACATGTAGTGGAATGACAAGCAAAATAACGTTTGCAGAATTGCATTACGTGTGCATTGGACTCACATCTGGAAGGGGAGGTGTAGAGTGGAGCAGAGCTGAACGGATGGAGGGGAAGATTCACAAATGCTTCTGGCCAAAGGTTCTTTTGTTTGTGATTGTTCTATAACATGTGTATTTTTAGGCAACCACGACAATGAGGCTTCTGTAGTTATCAGAACTAGCCAGCTAGAAGTTTGCTTTATATTACCTCTTTGATGGTGTAGCAGTAACAACATTGCTTGGTAATCAAGGCATACCCCAAATTCAATACCCCGTGGAGGCACATAGTGATTGGGATCCCACTTTAAACTGTAGGTCTAGTCCTGATTAGCTTATGTGTGCACAATGTCCCATCTCAACGTTTTTCTTCCTTTCGTTTGCTTCGTAGGTTCATTGAAGATTATCGTTTAAGGTGTCAAAGGTGAGGTGATTAGTATTTACCCTGATCATCTTCCTTAACCCATACTTGTGTATTACGATCACAAAATACAGCTACTAATTTTAGAGGCTGATCAATAGATCTTTGATAAGAAGTGTCAAGTGTCATTTTGGAATGATTATGATCTGCATGTGTTTTTTTTAGGTGCAGCAAGTGCAACAATGAACCAAACAACACGGCAAAGTTTGCAACAGCAACAGCAGCAGGTTGTGAGACTCATAACAGCAGGCACGATGCAGCTTCAACAGATCCAAACCCCTTCTGGTCCAACATTCATCGCGGTACCAGCGGGACAGACACTGAACTTTCAGCAGCTCACGCAACTCCGGCCTACCGCGGGCACGGTGGGGAACGGAGGTGTCAGCGTGGCCACCAGTTCGGCCAATCAAATCTCTCTTCCTGCGGTTAGCATGGCCGGAACCGGTTCGTCCGGCATCATCCCCTCTGCTTCCATGATTGCAGGTGGCATTCAGCATACCCTCGGCACAGGCACTCAGACAGTATTACAACAGACGGCCCTTCCTTCTGTGATACAGCATAACCAGGAACCCAGTCTTGGCCACCCACCCAACGCAGTTGTGAGCGAAATGAACACCGCCTCGCTAACGTCCATCGGCGGCCATAACAACTCCAATCCAGTATTCCCACCGGTGAAGAAGAAACCTAAGAAGAAGAAGAAGAAAAAGAAAGATGAGGAGAAACGCGAGGAGACCATCGCAAAGCCGACACTGAACCTGGCGGAGCTGCTCAAACAAACTGGGATTGTTGATGAGGATGATGTCGGAGTGTTTGAGACGCTTGAGGAGAATCAGTCGACATGTGGCACAATATCTGTTTCTCAAGGGGATGTATCGACCAATGCAGGAATGCAACATCAGCAGCACCAACATCATGCCATCCAGCAGACCCAAACGGCAGTAGTCTCACAATCCCAATTGCTCACACATTTACAAAACCCTATTTCCTCTCAGGTAAGTCTATTTAAAAATGTCTATTTTACTCTGTTTTACAACTGTAAAGAATGAAAGTGAAATGTACATACAGGGTGCTGCAGCATTTATAGCATAACTTTAAGTCGCATCTCCATGCACAACAGCCCTCTAATTGCCAAGGCCAGTCAGAGCTGTGGCTTTTTTTCATTGGGTGACATGTGGTCAGCGCATGAAGTCCCATTGCCACTCTTTTCTGGCTTTCGAGACCATTGTAGCTCCCCAATTTTCGTCACTGTACTGGGTCTACGCTAAAATTTTAGGGGCTCCAAGTGGGAATCGAACCTGGAACCACTCGCACCAAAGGTGAGAGTGCTAACCATTTGGCTACGTGGAGCCCCACAATTATATATGGAGAAGAGTATTTTTATTGAATAACTCTAGTACCTAATTGTATAGAAAGGAATTCCATGTATTTCTTAATGTTTGAATTTGACCCCTGGCAAATGAATACCTCGGAACCAGTTTTAAAGAAATTAAACTATAACAAATGACTTGGAAGAACAATGCATACCAGTTATGATCCAAATAACTTGCATAATTCACGGTTTATTGTCATTCGATATATTCGACTAAAAGCAGCCTTGTGAATGGTAACAATGGGACTGCCAAGAAGGCGGGTGTCAATTTTTCTCACCGGGCTACCAATTGTGAGTAGTTAGGGGGGGGGGGGGAGGGAAGGGTGCCGATTGTGTATTTTCGTGTGGGTACTGAGAGGATGCCCTGACAGTGAATCACTGTAACCAGTATTCACAAGCTAAAAATGTTCTTCAAAATAATGCATAGCACATTGTTCTTTTTAAGGTTGTCATTTTTCTGGATTTGCTCAAGTATACATCCAGGTATCAAGTTGTTGATTAAAAATTAAGGTGCGTGTGATAATGCCAGAGGCTAAAGTTATCGTTCATGTTGTAACTTTTTCTTTTGCAGCCTTCACCGCAATCCCAGCCGCATGTCCGGCTCTCGCTAGGTGAGGATGGGCGTGTTCTTTTACAAAGGGAGGCACAAATATCATCCAGCGGTAACCTGATATCTTTAGCAACTCAGGTGAGTTATTATTATTAATCAATAAAATGTACTCATAACATATAATGTACTGATGTGATGTAAAATAATATATCTTGAAATTTATAAAGGTTAAGCAGGCTACCCACTCACCAGAAGTTAAATTAGGATTCTGTATGAATTTTCTTCTCTCGCGTGGTGTCAAAGATTATTCTAAATACCTGAAACTAAACACTCTGTGGATCTTTGTCATAGTTATGTAACATCCGCATGGATAAGATTTATAAAAGAGCTCTTATTATTATTGAGAAGTAATATTTTACTACCAGCCACCCTTCTTGTCTTATGTTTTATGGTACTATTGAAAATAGAAGAGTAGAAATAAGGATGCCTCTTGTTGAAGCATACACAATGTTATAGTTAAAATAGGATCCTAAATTATATGTAAAGTTATACTTGGTGAAGTTTAAGGTTTCTTGGAAATAAATTACATAAAAAAAAATAGGGGAAAAATTGTTTACACCATAAGATATTTTTGGAAATTCTTGGAATATTCTGGAATATGCATTAGCAATTTTTGTTCTTAAGCTTATAAAATCAATAACAAGATGAGATAGTTTTATGGAAATATCAGGTCTGTAAAATTATTATAAAATTACTGTAGAATCTATATTTTGTGTTATGGGATATGACATTATCAGAAATGTGTTATAAATTTTTTTCCAATAGGATTTCTCACATTGGAAGTTCAGAGGACAGGCCCTGAAAGACATATAATTGAGGGTCTATTGTAAATTTCTAGCAATGAGCTTTGTCTAGTTGCTGAACGTACACTTTGCTCCTATATGCACTAATATAGTTGAAAAGTACTTACAAATCACACAGGAGCAGCCTCATCACTTTTGTTCGAAGTAGCTCGGGTTTTCTTGGCTTATAAACCATGGTTACCTCCACGTTCACAATGCACTTAAAATTCGCATGTGAAAACCCAAACAGCCATATGCCGGCTGCTCTTTTGTTTAAAGAATGAGAAATTGGAACCCGTTCGATGTCTTCCTCGGTGACTTAATAAGGAAATCTGTAAGGACAAAGCAGAGTCTTGCTTTCCAACCCACATCCAGGCCTCTGGCAGGAGGTGGTGCAATAAAGTGAAATGTGCATGCCTGTCAAGGAGCCAAAAAGTGCACGTAAAAGCAAGCTTTTTCTCTTGGGGAGGGAGGATGGGAACGAGTGAGTGAATCAGCTCCTGGTTTTTATGCCTGAATTTCAGTGCATGTGGGATCACACCTTTCAATCTCCAGCTCATATTTAGAGGCACGAGTTTCTTTTATGAATCAATGAGAGAAGGAAGTCTATGCTTGCTATGTTTATTATTATTATTATTATTATTATTATTATTATTATTTAGTTGAATGAAACCTTTTTTTCTGAGGATGTAGCAAGGTTTTACTACTTGAGAAGAGAGAACAACTTTCCGTAACAATCAAAAGAGAGAAGCAATCCAAAAATTAGTATTTCAACTCTTAAAACTTAATTAACGTTTAAAGTTTAGTTGTTTCTTCATAGGAACCTGAACTTAAAAAATCATAATTGCAAAGATCTTGAGTGTTTATTTACATGATAACTAGATTATTTTATATTTTGGGAAATGCTGTCACAACGGGATCTGTTTCATTTGAAACACTGATGACGTCAACAAGGCCTAGTTTCTCCCAGCATAGATTTCTCGCTGGCAGAACCAACTCCACACAGGTGAAACAGCGACAGTAAAAAATCAAGCAAAGGCAGGGCTGACTCAATAGCTCAGCGCAATGGCACAGTTTGCCAAGGACCTGGGTTCGAGCCCTGGTCGAGCCTGCATTTTCACTAAAATTTCTCCATAAAATTTGTGGAATTGTTACATGTGGGGAAATGTAAGATGATGTCTAATTTTTGTTGTTTTTCTTTTTTCCAGTCACCATCTCCTCAGCCTTCCACAACATCTGTGTTGTTGCAGACGCTCCAGCAGGGACCATTGATCCATTCGCTGGCATCTGCAGCTCCGGCAACCCACACATCACAGTCCATCACAACAGGCCAGTCACACTTGCCTCACATCATCTCTTCTGCTGCTCGCAGTTCGCCTTCACCTTCGGCTGCTTCCCAGGCAGCGTCGCACATCGTGCTGTCACAGTTGCTTAGATCGGGACCCCATCTCATTCACGGACCAACGCCGTCGACAGGTGAAGCTGCCGCTCAGACTCATCCGATCATTCCCACGCATCTCAGCATTGGATCTCAGTTCAACGCCGGTCCGCCTGCGTTATCGCAGATGTGCCAGCCGCAAGGTGGCCTGATTCTAAACAGCAGTACAAGCACGCCAACGTCGTTTCAGACGGTTGTGAACCAGGCTCAGCAGACAGGAATTCACGGTCTGAAGGTCGGAAACTCTGCAATACTCCAGCAGCAGCCGTTGCATCATCATCAGCATCAGCCGACGATGGTTGACAGCAGTAGCTCCACCACACCTCCATCGCCTCATTTAACTCTATCTCACATTCCAACTAGCATGGCACGGACCGATGTTTCAAATGCATCTCTTATCCACACTTTGCATTCAAATACCGCTACGAATTTAGGAACAGGTTTGTCTGTTTCTGGTGCCCCGTCTTCGCTGTCTGGAACTGGAGTGACTCCGATGCTCTCTGCGTCGGGACCCGTAACGTACACCACGAATTCAGTGCTCATAACCCCGTGTGCTCAAGTGTCTCAAGCAGTGTCTTCCCCCCCAAGTGCAGTGGTCGCGACATCGTCCTTGCTGCAGTGTTTGCAGCACGGTGGGATATACCAAGTTCCTCCCCTTCACACCCAAGGTGGAGGAAACATTACGAAAGTGATTCCGGGACTGACCGGCGACACCAGTGGGGATAGTGATAACGTGCAACAAGCAAAAACTAGTGTAATCACAGCAAACTCGCAAGTGCAAGCACAACAGTCTGTTCTCTTGCAACAGCTGAACGCAGCTGTACCGAGACGGAACTCCGTCGAGGCCAGTTCGACCTCAGTGTCATCCACAGTACCTTTGATTCCGCAGCCAGTTCAAAGTTTGAGCTGCGTTAGCCAAACTACCCAAACGAACGTATCCAACCTTGTATCAAGGTTACCAGTCACAACAGCAGAAGAGACATCTGTCCGTCCGACATCGGTTGCACCTGGTTTTCAAAATACGTTTCTCGAGAGCATAGTGCAAAGCCAAATTCCTGATTTGAACAAGGCAAAGTACAAGATTCCTCAGCCCTCAAAGAAAAAGAAAAAGAAGCCCGATCGCGAAAGGCCTAAACTTCCAGTGATCGTCCAATCGCAGATCGGTGGAATGAGCCCGACGCTTCAAAGGACCGACATTGTGAAGCCAGTCATACCAGAGCACCTTAAGGGCATTACAACGTGCAATCAAGCTTCTCCTAGTGAAATCATCTCAAACTCCAATGTCTCGTCGGTCACGACACAAACATTTCACAATAGCAGTTCGGTTCCTGTATCCTTACCCTCGTGTACACCACCGTTGATTCAACATAACAACAATATACACAGTGGAACGCAGACGCACCAGCTAGCTCTAAGCATGGAAAATATACTGCCTAGTCATACTGGGTCGCAAACGACCTCCATCCAGCCTAATCTAGACACTTCAACGCCTCATCTCGTCCCCATTGTGACGACAGTGGGTTGTTCGGTTGCGACGCCATCCGTGATGAACTCTAGCGTGGCAACGACAACCATGTCTCAAGTGATGTCTCCCCCAGGCACCATTTGTAGTGATTCGACAGGGCAACAGACACACTCGCAGAACCGAACTCATAGCAATATGGTGCTTAGTACGCAAGGAACCGCCGGAGTTGTTCAAAGGGTGCAAACGATCCAGCTCACTCCACAGAAACAACAGGTAAGATTGTTATGATAGCTTTGAAATGTTCTGTATCAGTCTATGTATTCATATATCTCTTTATGTTTTAATTAACAGACGACTTGGTGGTTGAACATGTTACATGGTAGACCTTAAATCTTGCTACAGAAGGTACCAGTTCGTCTCTGGGCATGTGTGTTCTTTGCGAGTGCTCCTTCATTAATTTCATCTTGTCAACTCATCATCATCATCTTGATTGGCCAAAAGTGCCAGAAGCCAGCCTCTGTGATGGAGTGGTTAGCACACAGCATGCTACAACAGGTGTCCTGGGGTCAAATCCCAGCATTGGCATAGGTGTTTTTTTGTGAGTGAATTTCATCATATCATGATGAAGGGACACTCGCATGCCCGAGCCCCGATTCAAACCTGGGATCCCTGGTGTCATAGCATGCTGTATTAACTTCAAAGTTAGTATTCACAGTAGCAACCGGAATATTTTACTTGATCATTTCTTGACCTATCAATTTACCACACTTAGCCATTATTTTTTACATTCATGGACCTGCTGACTTCAGGCACTCATAAAGTTCCTTGTGTTGATAACATTGCATCATTAGCAACATCAACAAAAGTTACAATGCATTCCATATTGTCACAAAAAATTTTGACATTGTAATGTGTAACTTAATCTGTGCAATCAATCCACTTGCTCAGGTGTGAAAATTTGGATGAAAATGACCACCATAAGAACAAGGTAGATAAGAAGACGTAAGTGAGTTACTAAATTATTTCCGCGAAATTTGTAAATGTTCTATTACTTTCGGTGGCCTCTGCCACCATCCACTTGGAACTCGATGTTTCACTGTTGGGTTGACTTCCAGTTCCTGTTTACTCCTCGTTTACTGCTAGGAGCACTGGTGTAGCCAGTTCGTCTGCTGCGCATGATAGCTTTGAGTTGTTGCAAAGGCGGAAGCCAAACATGATGTGCCTGACCAAGCAAAAATAATTTAGTAGCTCACTTATGTCTTATTATTATTAACTGTGTTTTTTATTCCCCCCTAACATGAACATGAAGGTAGTTGAAGTGAAGTATGTCAAGGTAACATGGAACATTACTGTTGCTATCAAATGGCAGCTCTTTAGAATTTTAATAATCCACATTTTTATTTTCATAAATGTGCCTTTATGAATCTTGCAAAATGCAAATAATTACATATATACTAGGGATGGGACCGATTAATCGGAACTCTTATCAGTATTGGCCGATATAGGCATATTGGTGTTTCCAGTTTATCGGTAAAATTACAGATTATCTTACCGATCTGATATATCAATAAATATCTTATAATTTAGTGCAATATTCTGCCATTTTGTTGTAACTTTTATGGATATTGTCGATGCCCTACTTTCTAAAAAGTAATTGTCTAAATATTCAGCTTCTTATTGCACTGCAGTCACCTCGAAACACATTTGTTAAGGAAATCATGAACATTTCAGGTTCTTCAAGTACCATATCTAATTTTATATCTGATCATTAGAATATTGGTATCGGTAAATTTTATATCTACTTTATTGGTATCGAACACAATTTCATATCTGCCCATCCTTAATATATACTATTCCCCAACAACGATGTTTTTCATGATATTTACTAGGTTAATTGTTGCTTGCTGGATGCTCAGTTTGAAAATGTTTCAAGAGAGTACGTTTTTACTTTTATTTGCGACCACAAATTGAAACAAGTAATTTTTAAATGCCATTCTATACATTTGTATGCTTGTATTTATCATGATAGTATTTGTAAGAATAGTGTGTAATATTGTAGAAACGTGAGAAGGTTCATTGTGATTCGGGAACTGTTACTGTAAGAATTTCAATGAGGCTTTTCTTGAGCAGGGGTCAATAAGCACCTTATATCTTCTTTTTTGTTTTTCTTTATTTCACTTATTTTGAAAAACAGGTAAGAGGTATGTGAGTATTGTAGTAAGAAAGTACTTAATTTATCGCTCAGCATATCTTTCATGTATAAACTAACACAAAACAAATATGACATGTGTTAGTTTAAGGAATATACAGGTAAATAAATTGGATGGTTTGTCTTCTTATGCTTAGATTACACACACTGAGAGAAATTGTTTTGTTTGCCATCTTCAATACATCAAAGCCATGGTCTGGGGTATTGAAGTAAATATGGCACCACAATGGTGGTGAGGTCTGTTGCTTGGTCTTGCCTTTGGTTCAAATAGTCCTTGGTTTCATCCCCAGCGGGGGTTCTGAAGTTGCAATATTGATCCTGCATTGCAAGGACAAATGAATAGTAGTTTTAGCCCGTTGTCTACAGGACCTGACGCACTTACCATGCTTCACCCCCAGTAAAAATGCTTCTTAGCAGGCCTATGCCTCTAAGGGCTGTCGTACCACAGTTGTTATTATTATTATGGTGAATATGGTTTGCATCAGGACTTTAACAATAAACATATGCTGTAACCTTTGTTAATGAAGGCAGTAGTCCTCCAAAAACCAAAATTCCTGGTGATGTGACAGTGGCACATAGAAGTTTGAAAATTGTTCAGATACCCCACACCAAATAAATTATTTTGTATTTTTAACATTTTAAGTCTTACTGCAGAATTGCATCTAAGGTGTACTAAGAATATTGGTAGTTGTTTGGCTCACCCAGTGTGTTGTGTGTTAAATGCAAATCACCTGGTTTTTATAATTCTAAAAGAAAAATAAAGCAAAAGGTTATAGAAAAAATTGTATTACATTAGAATAGAGGCAGAATATAACATTATTGTTAAATTGTTTGATTTGCTGTGGAAAAGCTAGAATCTATATATTTATAGATTTTATTTGTCTGCTTTTACATATAAATATATATAGCCTATGTAGACACAAGCATCACACATATAGGTAAACTATGAATGTACAATTCATGCATTATAGTATCATCATAGATTAGGGATCCCATTTTCAAACCAGTCATTTGAGTACATTAAGGAATCCCTGCCCATTGTATAACTTTGATGTTCCTATGTTCTAGTCCCAGTGAAATACAGGTATTTCTAGTTTGTACCTGGTAGGGGAATGTATATTAATCATCACAGATTTTAACTCATGCTTGCACTTTGTATTGTGTTTTCTATGTGGTTACATTTGAGTTCTTCAAATATCTTGGTTCTTCTTGTGATTATTATACGTTATATAAATTCACTGGACAATCTTCACCATTGACTACTTCACTAGTTTGTTGTGATCATTGTCAGCCCTAGGTAACTTGTCTTAATTGTGCAAGAATGCTCTACATTCGCATGCATCTCAGAGCGAGCAAGGTTTCAGTAGTGTTGTAAGAGGGGCAGAGAGGAGGGAGCAGTATTGCCAGATACTAGATGAAATCTTGCTTGCAGAACAAGTAATCAGTGCTCTTGAAGTACCTGACCCTTTACCTGTCCCGGTTGTTCGAATGAATGACTACTGGCGACCATTTCCTACATGCCAAAGCTTTCATTTAAAACAATCCTATGTGTGATAGTGCTGTGGTCAGTGATCTGTACTGGGACTTGGTGTTGTGATGTAATGAATGTTCTAACTTGCATCATAATGTGGAACTTCCATCTTGGTCTGGCGATTGCATCAGAATATTATGTTGTGGCTAACCAGTCTTACTTTTATATTTGTTGATAATTGTTCCTGTACTTTGTACTTTAGAATTTGTCCCACACAGGAGATATACTACAGAAATTTCAGCAAAATATGCATTCTGAACCAGGACTCGAACCTGTGTCTCTGGTGGTATACATTGCTATTGCTCTACCAACTGAGCTGCCTGATTTTTCACTCTTGCCATTTTACCTGCATGGAATTGTCTCTTGTTAGTGCTACCTCAATCGGATCTGTTGCCTTTAAGACACCGATGGTGACTAGTTTCTGTGTAAATTATCTTAGTATTTGACACACACAGGAGGTGTACTATGTATAAATTTCAGTAAAAATGCAGGTTCAACCAGCAAGACCGAAAAATGCAGGTTTGACCAGCAAGACCGAAAAATGCAGGTTTGACCAGAAAGACCGAAAAATGCAAGTTTGACCAGCAAGACCGAAAATGCAGGTTTGACCAGCAAGACCGAAAATGCAGGTTGGACCAGCAAGACCGAAAAATGCAGGTTTGACCAGCAAGACCGAAAAATGCAGGTTGGACCAGCAAGACCGAAAAATGCAGGTTCGACCAGCAAGACCGAAAAATGCAGGTTCGACCAGCAAGACCAAGAAATGCAGGTTCGACCAGCAAGACCGAGAAATGCAGGTTCGACCAGCAAGACCGAGAAATGCAGGTTTCGACCAGCATGACTGAAAAATGCAGGTTTCGACCAGCATGACTGAAAAATGCAGTTTTCGACCAGCATGACTGAAAAATGCAGGTTTTGACCAGCCTGACTGAAAAATGCAGGTTCGACGAGCAAGACCAGAAAATGCAGGTTTGACCAACAAGACCGAAAAATGCAGGTTCGATGAGCAGGACTCGAAAATGCAGGTTCCACCAGCATGACTGGAAAATGCTTCGGCCAACAAGACCGAAGAATCAGGCAAAACCAGGTCCGGCTTGGTAGCTCAGTTAGTTGACCCTAATTCAGGTCCTGATCGAGCCTGCAATTTTGCTGAAATTTCTATGCTGTATTTTTTATTTGGCAATTGTTCCTGTTTCATCATCTTGTTATCACATTAGCCATTGATGTTCTCGTTTCTCATTATAGTCATTCTCCTCTATACATTTTTTTTACACTATTCCTACTTCGTAGTAGGTGTTCTTGATTTTGGGATCCCTAGAATATTTTTTTTCTCGCAAGTGCTCATCACATTCTCACCTGATCTAGTTGTGCCAGTGGGACTCCTGTTCTGTTTCTCCTCTTTTCAGTATTTCTCGGCAACAGATCAATTGAAGGCTGTGAATGGGCCACAGGATGGTATCTACCACCGAGTAAGTCAAACAACTAGCGTGTGATGCTATCTGCTTCTGGTGTTTAAACTTGCTGGAAGATGGTTCTTTTGGGTTGCTTTGAGTATTTAAGGGGAATTTTAAATGTTCCAGTGGAATGATCATATTCTGCATTTTGATTTTCACACAATTACTTGATTTATCCTGGGCCACAATTGCCATAATTATGGTACTAGAAGAATTTAAGACCAGGTTCAGAAGCTAATAGTAATGCTGTGTCTTTCTAGTGTTTCTATGGAGACACAACAGTTATCCGTAATTCCGTAATGTTGGGATTGTTTTTACCTTATGCTGGCAACTCTGTGTACTGATATCAAATCAGCTGCAGGCTGATGATTGGTTACTTTGTTTTATCTTACTTGTTGGGCAATTTTAACGTGTTTGCATCATTGAAGATAGCTGAAAACGATTTCTTGGCAGGTAGAAGGGGTTACCAGTGGCGAGGTTTGTCATTTGCTGTCATTGCGATATGTTGATGGTGTTTTACACATGCCATCTTTTACAATTTAATCAGTAGCAATGAATTAATGTTATAAGTCCAGATGGGTTCCATACATTACTCGCTTACTTGGTAAGGTGCGGTGGAAAGATATATTAATAAATATTTAGAGTAAATGATAATACAAATTATTGTATTTATAACAATTATTATATTTTGCCTTGGAATTTTTTGGAAAGTTTCCCATGAAAAGAGAATTACACTTGAATTTCACAAGTGTTCACCCTGAATGAGCACTATGCATGAAGGAGTTGGTTGACCATTCACTTGAATAAGTATTTGTGATCGGAGCCTCCGCGATGGCACAGTGTAATCACCTTGTAATCAAGGGGTCCCGGGTTCAATTCCTGGTGGAGGCACATAGTAGTTCAGATCCCACTTTAAACTGTAGGTTCAGTCTCGATTGGGTGTATAAAGTGGACTTTAAACAACAAATCAAACAATCAAGTATTTGTAATCAGATTACCATTGATGATTTTCCAACTGTTATGGACATTAGTCATGCAGCAATTTTTGGTACAACAAATATAATTCTGATCTCTTCTCTTCTTTGGTGCAAACGTAGAAAAATGAACCTACATGCAAAGGAGAACAAAGTTAATTATAACCTGTAGTGAGCGCATCTCATATTATGCCAGTGGCTGATTTGATATAGGCAAGCATAGTGGTTCAACAGCGCCTGCTTTTTATGCTGACTATACCAACAAGTAATAATAGTTACCTCTGTATTTAGTTATTTTGCATAACTCTTTGATCTATTTAGTTTTCTTTTTCCAAGTGCTTATTGCCCCTGCATTATCTGCATTGCCTACAGAGTGATTAGAGTGTAGCATTAATATTTACATGTAAGTGGTCATTTGCATGCATTTTGTCCGAAATCCTGTTTATTGTGTTACTTTAGCATGTAAGTCATTTCTTTCCCAAGCGGAGAAGAAAAATACTTCAGCTCAGCAAAGTAATGTACTGCCATCTATATTTTGGTGTACAAACTATGAATGGTGGTATCATGACCAGAGTTATGGATGGGCATGTGCTTTACATACAGGTACCTACTTTGTCACTGGTAATTTTTCATGCTGCCCATCCTTTGCACATGAATGAGTATTTATTATCTGTATACTAGAGATGGCCAGATCTGGATTTCGATGTCGATATCGTCCATGCTAAACACTTTTTTAGTCATTCATAACAATACATACATCGTGCTTACATTTTTTATGTCTGTATATACTAAACTACATGGTCAACAGCCCTCTAAATGCCCAAGGCCTGCCAGAGCCGCTTTTTCGTTGGGTGATGCGTGGCCAGCGCATTGACTCGCATTACTGCTGTTTTCTGGCTTCCCAATTGTCCTCACAACACTGGGTCAATGTGAAATTTGGGGGGCTCCCACCAGGAATCAAACTCGGGACCGCTTGCACCAAAGGTGAGAGTGCTGACCATTTCGCTATGTACTTCCCGTTCAAGGATGTACAGGGTAAGTCAAAAAGAATGACAGCTATTATGGCATAACTATTTATGATAGAAAACCAAACATGGCATCAATATAAAGAAAAACTCTGAAAGTTTTATTGCTACATGGCACGCTTATGTAGCTTTGCCGCTGCTCCGCCAGGATCACTAGTGTGGCAAAATGGCAAGTGACCAGCAGAAGGTGTATTGTATGTTGGAGTTAGTGAAGACTGATTCAATCACATTGGTGCAAAGACATTTCTGCACAAGTTACTGTAGTAATGTGTATATTCCTCCCCTTCCAAAAGATCTGCCAGAGATACAGCGGTGAATTGTTAGCGTCTTCGAAACCATAGTGGATGACATGCTGTCTCTTGCATAGCAAAGAGCTTGATTATCATTTGGACGTTTTCTGCACATCATGTGGTTCCCTTATTGGATCATTGAAATGTGAATCGTGTGAGGAAATCTTCCAGAGTTTTTCTTTATATTAGTGCTTTGTTTGATTTTCTATCTTAAATAGTTAACGTCATAATAACTGTGTAAAGTTGTTTCATTCTTTCTGACTTACCCTGCCGGACTCCCCCCCCCCCCCAAAGACTTACCAAGTACCCTATTTAAATAATGAAAATATACTTTTTTAGCATTTGTTACATACTCGATGGTTATTTATTACAGCCGAACTTGTTGGAAGTTGAGAAATTGGGATCATACGGCTTTAAAGGACAGTTCCAAAGACTTAAACACAATTACTTATGATAATATGCATAAAATATTAATCAGGGACTTTACTTTTCCTCAATTGAATCTCACTCCTTTCTTTGGAATTCAATAAACATTCAATTCTTTATCTATTTGATATGAATTTTCCTTGCCAGGTCAGTTGTTTTTATACAAATTTTGGCAATCGTAACTATACATAAGCTAGATAGTGAATACGTACTGTTATACATATATTCTTTTAGTATAGTTTTATGTATTCATGTAATAATAACAATACAATATTAATTTATTTTATTTTAACTCAATTATTATAACTTTATATTATTATTATTGAGCACTTGGTCCCCCCCAAATGTATTTCTAGATACGTGCGTGTTCCCATCTGAAAAATAGTGCCACAACAAGGTGTGTATTTGCCAGACACTAGATGATATCTCAGAGTTTCTCGTCTTGAATTGCTCTAACACAGTTATGGTTCACAAAAAATGTGCTTCTGCTGAAAAAAAAAATATTGATTTAAATTGGAAATACAGCAGCGCATTCAATGGTAAATAGAAATATCTGGTTTGTTTTGGTTTTGATTTTGAATGTGTATTGCGGTAGAACCTAAATCCTAGCATGCTGAAGAGGCCCAGGACTACATGATCATGAAATGAGGAAGACAAAACTTTGAAATAAAACACATTAAGAGCTTTGTTAATAAATGCTACCCGAAAAGTGTGGAAAAATTATTATAAACATCTTATTCTGAAATCGGATTGCCTACGAAATCTGGATAGTAAAATTTCCGAATTCAGATTTTACATTTTCTAGAATCTGGATTCCAGATATTTTTGGCCATCCCTACTGTATACCCAACTTTCACGGTTTGAAGTCTTGAAAAGCCCACAGATTTCAGGCAGGAAGACTTGGTACCATGGGCGTAAATTGGGAACTAATTTTGGGGAACAGAATCAAAATACATCTCATGAAAATAACTGTTAAATTGTTGACATCGTAATGATTACTCATTACTTTGCTTCTCAGGTTTGAGGATGTTAACAAAAGCAACATTAACTTGTAAATGTTAATCATTTGGGGGGGGGGGCAGTTGAAGTGCCCCCTCTCCCACTCTTGCCCAAGTTGCGCCTATGATTGCTACATTTCAAAAACCAGTTTTCTTCCTGGCAGTGAAGGTTAAAGAAAGGAGTGATTTGAAACTTTACAAAAATACTAAGCTGGAGTTAGAGAACCAAAAAGTTATACCAGTTTAAATACAGGGCGATTCTTTCGCTACAAGACCCTGGAAAACGCAAATGTCTCTAAGGCCATGCATTTTATTTAGAACATTACTTACATGAATACATAGCTTGATGGATGATAAATATGTCCATATTACGGAAGGCATTGAAAGTTTCCACCATTGCTGTCCAGGCAGAGTTGAGCTTGACATTGCATATTTCCAATGAACACATGCTCTGTTCCTGTGTAACCCATTCTTCTGCATTATCTCCACACACTAAGCAAAATTTGAAAAGAAACCTGTAAGCCAGTAGCTGTGCACTCACTTCATCTTGTGCTCAACAGAAGCCATAACCATAACGAGCCCCGACTACAGCTGAAAGGAAGAGAGTAAATGTCAATAATGTGGCAGATCATTATCATGGTGCTACAGAGGTTGTTCGCTTTATATCCGACCATTGTCAGTTCGGTGCTGCCACCTGGCATATCACACTGGAACTATGGGTCTGCTGTCGGGAGCAGTGTTGAGTCTGACCTTGTAGGTGTGTGAGTGTTGGTAGTGAATGTTATCAAGTGGCGCAAATCAACCGGTATTGGGAGGGTTACGTAATGGCCCTTTTCCATGCTAAATATTCATACGTATGCATTGTGAAACACTCGGGGTGACTACTGCGAAAGCTATTGTGGCCCGTTACACACAACAGGCTCTCCTTGCGAAACATTCACCCACAATAACCACCAGGAGAAGGGCTGCAAGCAAAGTGTCACATACCATGACATTGACGGCAAGGGTGCAACAACTTTGTTCGTCAGTGCAGGGAAAGTTTCCCTCGTGGCTTTATGGTTGGGACAAGATTCTGATATGAGGGTAAGTTGATGATACGCAAGGTGGACAAAAACGTGAAGGTGAATTCCAGATACTTCCAAGATTTCATTCTGACACCTATCTATCGGAGAGACATCCCACAATTGTATGGAATGGACGCGATCCAGCTGATGATCCATATGGACAAGGCTTCGAGTCATACCGCCAGAACATCACTACGTTTTTATCAGGAAATTTCAGAGGAATTAGGAATTTGTGTCATTCCGTTTGAAGACATTCCTGTGAAAATCCCAGATGCCAGTCCAATGTATTTTTGCGCATTTGGACTGTTGAAATAACGTCTTCAACATTGCCACCCGCACACCCTGGATGGTCTATGGAAAGCTTGCAGGGAGGAGTGGGACAGAATTCCCATGCCTGTCCTACGCCGGAGCTTGCTGCAATGGAAACTGCGATGCCGGGCAATAGTCCACAATGCTGGGTGTCCAATAGAACATGATCGGTGGTGGCGGCACGGTATCTCTTAAGGTGAGTACCCATCAAAAATGGTCGGATATAAGGCGAACAACCTTCTGTATATTATTATGACCACGACCACATGTTGTTACTCACCGTCAGCTGATTTTATTACTCAAGAGTATCCAATACCTTTTACCATGTGCCTCCTCGATGGTGCAGTGGTAGCATTGTCACCTTGTAATTAAGGGGTCCCGGATTTGATTCCTGGTGGAGGCATATAGTGATTCAGATTTCACTTTGAACTGTAGGTCCAGTCCCAATTAGCCTTTCTGTGCATAAAGTTGAACATTATCAACAAACGTTGATTTGCAATTTCCGTTCTTGCATCAAAAGTATCACCTAGTACAAGCAAGACATACATACAGCCATGGATACTTGTTAGTTAGAATGATCCTACTGAAAATCAGTAGAAGGTTACAGCCTGGAAGTGTCCATGACTGTACAAGAACAGCCAGTAGTGTTGTTATCCAAGCATTTCTTATCTAGTGCACTGAATGGTTTATTTCCTCCTTTCAAGCATCTAAAGAATGTTCAGATGCAGCTACAGGCTATAATGGCGAAGAAACAGAGGACCGCACAGGAACAAACCACATTCCAGAGGCTCCTGCATGAACAGCAGAAAATATTGTCAACAGGAAAACTAGTTCCTACAATCCCTGGACAGCATGCTGTGCCATTTGTAAGTATTACATTTTTTCCCTCTTTTGTATTGTTTGTTATGCATGTGTCAAGTAGAGTGAATACTGTATGATGTTTTGGCATAAATGCCACAACTATGAATGTGCAAATTTTTACTTTTTCACCTAGTGCAGTTTGACTACGTTTTGTTGAAGCATTTCTTATCTGGTTTAAATCTCACTTGAAACTGTAGATCCAGTCCTGATTAGCCTATCTGTGCATAAAGTGGACTTAAGGCAGAAATCACTAACTTGTATAACCTAATACACATCCGTAAGTAGGGACATATTTTACCTATGGTAACATTTATCCAAATGTAAAACCTGTTTTTTCTGTGATCTTGAATGTTAAAAATGCTTTTACCTCAAAAAGAAGATTTTGCACATTTATGATTTTGGCTCAGGTGAGACAATATGTTATTTCTTCCTTTCTTTTGTTATGTTTGTATCATAAGTTTCAGACTGCAACCTTAGTAGTTCTACCTGAAACCTAACAGCAGTCTGCTTCTAAAAGGTTTTCTGCTATACTCAAGAAGTTTGCAAGAATTGCCAGAAATTTTGTAGGGACAGTCAGACCATTGGTGTAAAATTGAATAGTAGTAATAATAATCATCAAAGTTGTGGAGTTTGGTCAGCCTCTCATGAAATGAGTACCTGGCGTGAGTGGTAAAGTCGGCCAGAGCATGTTGCTGATCACACAACTTCCATAATGGCCAATATAGGGAATGCGTGGAACATTCCCTCTGAGCAAACAAAGGGCATGTCATGTCAGCCTCTGTGGCAGAGTTTTAGCACAGCACACTATGATGCCAGCGGTCCCTGGTTCGAATCCCAACCCGGGCATGGGTCTTGTTTGTGAGTGTCCCTTCATCATATTACTTGACTGCTTTTTTAATTCTCTTCCTTTCTCCCATTCTCTACTGCTTCTTGCTTCATTATTTTTTATATAACACTTTTTGTTAAAAACAATAAAAAACACACAGCACAACAAAAAAACACTTTAGGAGTACTTCCAAGCTTTCGATTCCATCTCGGAATCATCATCAGGGCTGGTCGAGAGATGACGAAAGTCACTCGGTTGAAGTCACTTTCGTCATCTGTCGACCAGTCCTAATTATGATTCCGAGATGGAATTGAAAGCTTGGAAGTAAGTACTCCAGAGTGTTTTTTACCATGCTGTTTGTGTGTTTTCTATTGTTTTTAACAAATAGCTATGTTGCCGGCACATGATGTAAGAAGTTTTTAACTGTCTTATAACACTTTTTCTTATGATCAAGAAGAGAGGAAGTAAACATGAATGAATAGGTATTAAAACTGATAAATGGTCGAAAGCTAGAAACAGGAGACATTTTTTCATATTCCAAGTTGAACAGTACCAAACCTGGCTTCCCAGAAGAAAAGCACTGCATTTAGGAAAACCTTTGAATGGTAGAGAAATTATTTAGTCATGAAGTTTGCATTGTGTGATATCACATAAAAAATAATAATTTTTTTAATTTTGAAAACTATGGAACTGCTTATTTCTTGTATCAATTTTTCAAGCTTTGTTGCCTTTGGTTCTTTCACTAGAATACTAAATACTAATTAACTGAACTTCATTTCTGTTATTTACCATGAAAAATAAGTTTTTTTTATGTAAAATGATGAGTGCAGATTTCCAGGAGGGTTGAGTAACCTTTCTTTGTGATGCCATAAATGAAGTTTTATTGTACAATTCCTATGGGTGTGTTTTCAAAATGCATCAGAAGTGATCATCTTTGTTTAGTGGGTATGTACAGTCATAGACACTTCTGGGTTGTAAATACCATTAACTTTCAGTGGATTCGTTACAAAGCAGAAGTGTCCGTGTCTCTACCACCGGCTACCAGATTTGCTTATACATCAGGTCTCCCCAATTGTGTAATGATAATCTCGTCACATTGCAATGAATAGGTCCCAGGGTCAATACCCGGTGTAGGTACCGGGGGTAGGGAGTTTCTGGAGCATTGTGCAGATCGCATAACCTTGCAGAAAATTGTGAGTGTACAAGATGCACAGGGAACTTTGTAAATAAAAAACTCTTTATTTGTTATAAAAGATAATCTGAACACACCACATCTTTTCTATTTTGTGTGTGCAAGTTTTGTTGTTTAATGCTTCAAAGCATGTATTGTTGTAACTTTTCTCACTGTTTTGTTTGAGCATGATGCATGTAATGTTTATGTTTGTTGCATGGTTGATTTCACAGAACCAAGTGAGCGAATCAAACTCTCCTCCCAAACGGACTCTGCCGAAGCCGGTGCCTTCAAACATCCAACAGAATACCCACTTGGAAACCCTGTTGAGGCAGCCTGTAAGTACAAATAGGGTTAACACGTGAAAACTGCCTAATATGTAATTTACCAGCTCTCAAGTGTGACAGATAGTGTATAATTCCAAACAACATTTGCCCATGGTTATTAGGACTTTAGCAATTAGGCCAATTGCATGTTGTGTGTTTTGATGGTGTAATTGAAGCATAGTGTGAACCAGGGTACATGAATAAACTGGATAATCCAGATATCTGAATATTATAGGATCCGTATATGCAGATGATTGCAATTTGCTTTTTTAAAGTTCAGTAAGTTATTCTGGTAGGAATAGTTTCTGGAAGTAATTACCAGGTAAATAGTCTAGTTGGTATGGTGTCCGACTTCCATGCAGGAGACCCGGGTTCGATTCCCAGAGTGGATGATCTAAGGTCAGAATTTTTCCAGCCTTACCGGGCCTTATCCCTGCTAAAGCAGCTCTGGGACTCACCCAGCAATCAATGGGTACCTGGGGGGGGGGGTAAAAGTGGTTGGAGTAGTGTGCTGATCACATCACCTCTGAAATGGCCAAGATCAGGGCCCCACATCCCCTAAAAAGTGCCTTAAATAGTGGCAAGGGGTACTAGAAAGAAATCCTTGCATGAATGACTCTGATCGGAAAAATAAGGATAGAAACATGACAAACCAATATAAAATTTCTTGTGTGTGTGCTTTCAAGTCCTATTCAGTAAATATTTCCGACTTGCCGAAATACAAAGCAAGGGAGGGCCGACAAGACAGTCAGGTGAAGTGATGAACATGTTCCTTCAGTGACAAAAAATTATATCTCGTATATAATGCGCAGTACAATCCAGTTTCAAGAAATGGCTTTCTTAGTTGTAGGTCGTAAAGCTGTTGCTATGCTGATCAAGAGTGAATGACATCATACCTATTCAATTGCTCATTCCTTCTTTATCAAAATATATACTTTTTCTTTCCGTGACTAATGTAACATTTATACGAGGCACATTCAGGACCTTCCAAATGGCAGTTAGTAGCACAAGAGTTCTTCCATTAAGGAATTTACACACTCCATGTATGTCATATTATTTGGCCAGTAATACATTTTAATTTTTATTATATTTTTCCTTATGTTTTCTTTCATCCGAAGTACCATAAAAATCAGAACGTTTCTTCATTTTGTGATGAACTTATTTCAACCGCATTTCACATTAGTGTTATTATCTTGAATGGAATACTGTTTCCATATTCAGAAACTGCAGGATTCAAGCTTTACAACGATATCTAACATGATAGGGTTCCATAAACATGAAAAATCAATGCAACTGTCCCAAAATCATGAAATGACTCTGTACGGTTTCATGTTGCCTGTCTGAATTATTGCATGCATAATACGCACCTCAGTTTTTGGGGGCAAACATTTTGGAAAAAGGTGCGCATTATACATGAGTAAATACGGTAATAGTAAATTTTATAAAAAACAAATTGCTAGTTTTACTGTTAAGGTGTTATGTTTCAGCAATGTAACATTATTGACTGCTTATAACTATAAGAGAAATAATGGAAACACAATTTAATTGTTCATGAGGTCAGATTAAGTTTCATACATAAGTTACTTCGGAAGCTACAAACTTGTGTTCTTGATTTTACCACCAGGTGTCAGGAACGCAGTCCCCAGCAATCCGTTACTACCACCAAGTGGGCAATCAAATCATTACATTCACCCCTCAGCAGAAAACGCAATGCCAGCAGGTCCGTGGGCTGTCCCCAGACATTCCACCTCAGCAGCAAGTACAAACACAAACCCAGCAACAGCAGACGCAGACGCAAACGCCAACCGCCGCTCAGCAAGTCTCGACTCCTGTCCAGGTTTCATCCTCTTCGTCATCCCCCACCCCTTCCCCCATGCAACAGCACATCAAAGATCACATCCACTTGCCAAGCCAGCCGCAAACGCAGCATCACCATCATGTGCACCATCAACAGCAGCAAACGGAGCACGTGCACCAGGCACAGCAGACCCAACAGCAGCAGATAGTGATTGCACAGCACCAACGGATCTCCTGCCATCAGCAGCAGCAGACCTCTCCACAGCATCACTCGCAGCAGTCAACACCGCAGCAAACTTTCAGCCCGATCGGCAAGGTTGATAAGATGCAGAGTACCCATACTCCATCCACAGTACAGGTGAGTTCATCTAATCAATAAGGTTAAGTGTCCCCCATCTAGTATTTACCAGTTCTTCACATACACACAGAAATAGCCAGGCTTTATTCAACATCAAGAAACTTTTGTATTGACTCAAGCAGTAGTTCTCAACCTTTGCAAGACCTTAGCCTGGTAAATTCTTTTTAAAAGTCTATGCAACAACTGCAACAATGTTACTCATAAATACCTTTCTAATTCTTTTAAGTACAGTAGAACTCTGATTTTACATTTTTCTGCATAATACATTCAATATTGAGGATCCCAACATAGTAAAATGTTATAAAATTTTCCCCAATTTTAAGTTTTTTCAGCTGTATGTACATTAATTTATATGTACCTTTAAAGTTAACTGTTAATAAATAACTTATGGCATAATCATAATTCCCCAATTTTAAGTTTTTTCAGCTGTATGTACATTAATTTATATGTACCTTTAAAGTTAACTGTTAATAAATAACTTATGGCATAATCATAAAGTGCAATAATTTGATTATCTCTAGGCTTGTTGACAAAAATAAAATTATTTTTAAATTAGTTATAAACCATTGGATCTAATCACATCTTTCAGCTTCCTCAGTGCAACATCATTAAATAAATTTGGAAAGTTCTGATTTCCATTGACGTGCTTCATTGTGAACATTAAACATTTCAATCAATACTAATCAGTAAATTGATGACTATAATTAGTATACTCTTAATACTTATAGCTATATTATTGATTTTATTTTAATTAGGCTGATTGCAGTTTTGCAGGCAAGCAAACATGATGGTTATAATGTAGTTAGTAAAAAATACTCAACATGTTTTTGCTATTTTAACCTGTGTGAAGTTAATTTGAAATCATTCATATTTTTAGGCCTCCACTCAAACTCCAGTTCCTACGTCCGAGGCGTCGACGTCTCCCAGCATGCCGGCCGTCGTAGCAAGTGTTCCAAACTTCACGAGCGTCCTCCATATCCACCAAGTGGGGAAGGGAATTTCCCCGATGCCACCGCAGGCGGTGATAGCTCCCGTAACGCAGCCTTCCCCCATCAACAGAGGTATTAAGAGGCCGGCCGGATCGCCACTTAGGCCCACCATCAGCAAGAGTGCGCTGTGAGTACTTGTTCTCTTTGCATTTTATACCCTCAACAGATCCTAGTGCTAACACCTGCCCCTTTTGCATTGAAATGTGAAGAGCCAATGCATGAAGGAATAGAGTCAAGTTCGCTTTACCTTGCAGCAGGTAACACAAATGCAGGTTTACAAATCCCAGTGCTAGAACTTTCCTCAGGTCTACTATCAGGCGAGAAATTTTATTATTTAATTAATTATGGCAGGAATTTAATTATTACACTGTACTAACAAATCTGAACACTAAAGTACAATGTAAGTGTGGTAAAATGTCATTTGGATCTGACAAGATCGGACTTTATTAGAAATTGTTCAAGACATTGACTTTTTTTAAAGTAATTGTTCAAGAAATGGGCTTTTAAAGTAATTTTTCAAGAAATGGACTTCTAAAAGTAATTGTTCAAGAAATAGACTTCTAAAAGTAATTGTTCAAGAAATGGAACTTTTTTAAAGTAATTGTTCAAGAAATTGATTTTTTAAAATTAATTGTAGAAGAAATGGACTTCCTTAAAATTAATTGTTCAAGAAATAGACTCTACCTCGTAATAGGTCCAGATAGGAGCAAAACTTCAAACCCTAGAGTTAGACCCCTTCCCAGGCCTACTATCAGGGGAGGAACGTGTTTAGTTAATTAAGAAGGGAAGCAATTGAATTATTACGCTGTACTAACAAATCTGAAACCTAGAGTACAATATGAGTATGACAAAATGTCATTTGGGTTTCACCAAGACCAGACTTTAAAGAGAAATTGTTGAAGAAATGGAACTTTTTTAAAAGTAATTGTTCAATAAATGGACTTTCTTTTATAAGTAACTGTTGTTCAAGGAATTATTTTTCTAAAAGGAATTTGTTCAAGAGATGAACTTTTTTTTTTAAAAGTAATTGTTCGAGAAATGGACATTTGAGACACTTATTCTTGAAAAGCTGTAATTGTGTCTTGCCCAACAGCATTGTCTTGTATCACCATGATCGCTAATACTGTCGTTTCTCTCCAGCATTGAGCAGCAACTGCGAACAGATCAAGCAGGTGCTCTTAATCCAGACTGCAAGACTCCGTTCAAGAACAAGAGCGACGCGTGCAAAAGGCTGATTCGTTACCATGTGTTCAACGAGAAGATGCTGACGCAGAGTGATTTGGAGAAAGCAGACGAGATATTTGAAGCAACGGCGAAGTACTTGCTGGACAAGTGCTGCCAGATGATGAACAAGTATCGATACTTGCTGCTGAAGGAGAGCATGGTAAGTGTGCTGAATGTGGAACAATAGTGATTTTTGTACTTCGATGGAAACTATTACTTTATTTCTTTTGAAGTTTTGCAGTTGTTACAAGCATTGTAACCTCCTGGTTGTGTGCATGAAGAAATAGAACAAATTAATCTCAAGGGAAGCGTGAAAAAGGTCCGGGATCTATTTATGCACAAGCTTAAAGTAAAGCAACAACCAACAGATACAAATTCAAAATTATTGAAGGTTACGGCCAGCCTTTAGGGCTACCCCCTCAGTCTCAAAAGAGAGCCAACGCCTATTATCGTGCGAACTCAAATATAACGCGAGGATTAATTGTTCCCCATTTACCAATCAAGAGAAAAATTGTAGGCAAACATAAATGATCACAAAATATCGTGGAAAATTACACTGCTGCAATTCAGAAAAATTATCACATTAACCCATAATAACTACATGCAACAAACTACATCGTCTACTATATGCTTCAACACTAGTTCTTTTTTTGGTATCAATAATAGATTCGTTACTTTAGTGTTTTACTTTACGCAAAGTTTATTAACAAAAGGAGAGGCACAGAATTGTATGAAAGTTTCGAAAAATACTTTTGAATAACAAATTTATTTATATCCAATCATGAACAAGAAACAGTAAATTTCTCCAATAACAACAATATAAAAAGGATAGTTTTATGACGTACAATTCTAATTTTACGTATCCTTTTTTGAACTTCCTTCGAACTACAACGTTAACAATTTCTGACTGTCATTCTTTGTCTTGTCATTACACGTGGCAGTGATTATATACATGCGTTTTACGCAAAAATTACAAAGTTCCAGCGAATGCTAATACGCCCACCAGTTCCAATTGAACCTCATTACTTAATGCTGGTTATAATTCTGAACATATCAAAGAATTTTGAACATTACAATTTATCGATATGTTAACCTCTTATATTACGTATCATTTTTATTTCTTTTGGCAATAAACAATCTTATAATTTCTATGACATTTGATGCTCCCAGTAAATTACTTATTTATTGGTGCCAGTCCCCGTGTGCGTCTTATTTTTACATTTTTTAGGAAAATCGCAATTATAAATAGCAAATAGCTCGTGTACGCCAGGGTCTACGCTTGCAATTATGGCGAAGAATGCCGCAAGTTCGTTTGCGTTACTATTAATGTGCAATCCAAAAGATAGTTTGACACTAGGGGTGTGACGAAGTGCTGTAATAATGATTTTGAAGCGAACTAGCCTTTTTTGCCGATTCGTCGTTTAGTCCTAATACACTCTTTCTTTATATTTTCGATCCGGTTAAATTAAACATATTCCAACCCATCACAGCGCGCGAACTTGTATTCTTTTGCAATCAAAAGGAGGGAGAAAACAACACAGTACATACCTCCATTAGATTTCGCATAGAGTACCAAACAGCAATCTCTCACAACCAGGTACGGCAAGACACTACAAGTCGTGGCTTCCTTCACGTCTCGTCTTCATGATATTGGGGTCACACATAGGAACATCTCTGGATTCGTGTTCAATCACCAACATGGATACTAATTCGTGTTACTGGAGAGAACACCCAAATCAAACTGGGCAGTGAGCACCTTGGTACATTCGTCAAACGCACCCTTCCATAAAACTGCTTCGCGATATCAAGTCCAATGCTTGTGGAGAGAGAAAACTGATTCTTGGTGCGCGCAAAAAGAGAAGAATTCAAAATTGGGTTAAGTCTCGCCAGCGAGGCAACTTGCACACTTAACCATGCGGCACACGTAAAATTCTCTCTCACACTCGTGACGCAAAGTCACGTCGTTCTTATCGCGATAATTACAGGATCGGAACTGCTGCTGTTTTCAGCTCGGGAAGTGAGCACGGAGCGAGGGGTCGGTGGAGACCTCTAGCGTAATAAATTATAATCCAGGGAAAACAAACAAGACGCAAAGCGTACGAAGGAAATGAGAAATTGTGACGTTTTTCTATGCGAAAATACAAATGCGTAGAAAAAAACGTCACAGCATATAAACACAATTTTTGATGTGGCATAGTGGTATCGTCATCACCTTGTAATGAAGGGGTCCCGGGTTTGATACCTGGTGGAGGCACATGCCACAGTGGTTAGGATCCCATTTTAAACTTAGGTCCAGTCCCGATTAGCCTTCCTGTGCATAAAGTGGATTTAAAACAACAATTGAAAAAAAGAGGAGAGAGAGAGAGAGAGAGAGAGAGAGAGAGAGAGCTAGAGCTAGCTAGCTAGCTAGCTAGCTAGCTCGCTCGCTCTAACTATGAAACAAGCAATCTTTTCATTTATATTATTATAAATTAATATGTTATCTGTGGAGTTTTTTCACAAATTGGGTAAGCCACCACCCTTGAAACTTAATTGTACAGAAGAGATCAAGAATCTTTGTAGAAACATGGATGATCTTGAATTACGTGATAACATTTGGAATCCATAATAAAAATTTGATAAGATCTTAATTTAAAACATAATGATAAAAAGATTGCTTATTTCAAAGTTATGTTCCAACAATGCAACGTTATTGACAAGAATCAAACTAGAAGATGAATGAATCTACAATGCAAACAGTATGTACATACAACTAAACTCCATGCTCAACAGCCCTCTAAGGGCCAAAGCCTGCCACAGCAGCTTTTTGATTGGGTGATGCGTGGTCAGTGAATCATGTCCCATCGCTGCAGTTTTCTGGGTTTCGAGACTGGAGCCTGTTACTTCATCTTCTGAAGTAGCTCCCCAATTGTCTCGATGCTGGGTCAATGCCAAAATTATAGACGCTCATTGCCTTTTGAGCACTTCTTACAGATCGTTTCTCAACACTGATCCTTGGCTTCATCTCAACACAGACTTTTTCAAACATGCAGAGAGCTCCTGCATAGCTGAATGGTTAACCCTCTTACCTTTGTTGAAGCAGTCCTGAATTTCATTGCCAGTGGGAATGTTTTCATAAATTGGCCAGATGACACACTCGGGCTGTGCGGTATTGATATCGACCACCAAAAATATCATCATCAGTATTGATATACGAGGGTCATTCAGAAAGTAACTTCCATTTAGGTATAAAAGAAACACCAGGACATTGTGAGAGTTTTTATTATATGCAACTGAAAGAGACAACTCTAAGATATTTTTCTACATAAGCACCATTTCTGTTGAGACACTTATCATATCGGCGAACAAGGTTTACAATACCCATGTCAATGAAATCTGCCGCCTGTGCATTCAGCCATGCAGTAACATTGTCCTTGAGCTCACAGCGGTTAACGGCGTGAACGATGAAACTGTGGACTAAAAAGTTGAAATCGGCTAAAATTAATCGGGAGATTTGTGCCGTATGTGGGGAGAACATCATGAGTGACAGTGCTGAAGAAGTGGCTAGGGGCACAGTGCTTCAACAATGACCAGGAGCTCAAGGACAGTGTTGCTGAATGCACGGGTGTTCGCCAATATGATAAGTGTCAACAGAAACGGTGCTTATATAGAAGAATACCTTAGATTGTCTCTTTCAGTTGTATATAATAAAAACTCTCACAATGTACTGGTGTTTCTTTTATACTCAAACGGAAGTTACTTTCGGAATGACCCTCTTAAATAAGTATCTTGAAGTCCAACTAGAGAAAATAGAGAGAATATGTTGCTTGTTGAATTAGTGAAAATTGGGATCCCACAACACAATAGAGTGCTGCCTGTGGTTGTCAACCAACTTCCCCCCACCCCTTATCAAGGAACTAAAGATCTGCAAGAATGAGTGATTGTTTTGTACTCACCCAGATTCACAATTATGTCGGGAGATGATGACAGCATTTGAGCAAATGTTTTTAGTTGTTTGAGAAGTGCGAGCCTTTTACACTGTTTCTGAGAAAGTTTTTAGACTATGCCTTTTTTTTAATGTGTTATGTTTGTCCTCTGCAAGTCGTGTTAAGCAATCAATGGATCAAGTCACACAAGCCAAGTACAAGGCTGTTTATAAAGACTTTCTTTGATTTCAGTAATATCAATAACTGTATTATTGATCTGGCATCAACACTACGATATTTTAAAAATATCAAATTTTAATTTAAATACTGCACAGCCCTAAACTTCACACAAACATATGTATATCACCAAATCATAAGAGTTTGTATGAGAAGTTGCTACACTGGAAACTATGAGAGCAAGGACTTGATTCATATCAAATGGAGCATGTGAACATTTTTATTAATACCCTCAACTAATTAAGAAATTACATCATCAGGTTACAATAAATCAAATAACATGAAGTTGAGAAGATAAAAAATGTGTTGTTGCAAGTAACATGTGATTTCCTTTCTTTTGCAGCTGGAGGTAAGGACATCCGAGTTGATGATGATCGATCGTATGTTTGTGGCGGAGGAACAGGCTGCCTTGGAGAGAGATAAGAAGGAAGAGGCGGAAAAGGCTGTGAAAGGTAAGGGCAGAAACACAATGAGGTACATTCCTGAATACTTTCATAAAACAAGAGACTTGTTTAAGAATATCATATTCTTTTTGTGTTGTCTTGGACCTTTGTTACTTGTGGAGGGGTTCATTTTAAATTATGCATGGGTCGATATGAAATTTTGGCTGATACTGATAAAGTACCAATAAAAATTTACTGATACCGATATTCTGCCGATCCGATATAAAATTCCAAATGGTCCTTGAAGAACCTGAATTGTTAATTGACTTCCTTAATAAATGTGCTTCTATGTGACTGCACTACAAAAGAAGTTGCATATTTGGGCATTTATTTTGTTAAGAAGTAGGTATGGAGATTATCCATAAATGTAATAATGAAATGGCAGAATTTAGAACTAAATAATAAGATATTTGTAGATACGAGGTGCATTTCAAAAGAAGGGGCCCTTATTTTTTAGATGCGCCTCGTATATCGGATCAGTAAAATAATCTGTAATTTTACCGATATATCGGCAAATACCGATAGAGTAGAGATTAATCTGTCCCATCCCTATTTTGAATCAACCTCCTGCACCCTTGCAAGTCCTCCAGAGAGAAGTGTCCATTAAAATTTTCTTTGTTTAGCTTTATATCTTGTGCAAGTCACTCACCCAAGCCCTTGCCCTTCCTTACCCTCACAAGTCTTCCGGAGGGTGAAGGCTGCCCTCTGGATGGTTCCAACAGATCTTTAGTACATGGTAGTGTTGCAGAATTACACAAGGACCAGACATTTTCCTAAGGCATCCTCACCATTCTTTGTTCTTTCTAGTCTGGCTGGATAGACTTAGATAATCTTACCGATCCTCATTGAAAATTGTAATAATTAAAATTTGTTCAAATATTGATTAATATAATTAGATTGTTCTTTACTCCAATAATATGTATCAATTTGCCAATAGTTTGCTTTACAATATTGAAGAGTTTGTAACCTTCATTTTAAGAGTTGTTTCAAGACAAAAGAAAATTGAGGGGGGTGCATTTTAAGGGCAGTTTGCATCTACCACTTTGGGTTTTCCAGAGTGCTTTACTGCTGCTTTCATTTGGAAATTACAATTTTCTCAAAATTTCGGAAATTAGACCCCCCCCCCCTTCCCCCCATTATGTATGCCAGTGTTCAAATATTGCTATTGATGTGAACCAGTAAGGGTATCAGTTTCATCCTTACTCCTAATATCTGCACAGTTTGATAAGGAAGCTTTCAGACCAAAGTGACACATGTCTCTTGAGATCAAACCCTCAGTAATACATGAACCTTTCGAATCGAAGTAACATGACAAGCTGCATGTGTTGCATGTTGCTCGGACTGGGCAATTTTCTCAATACCATGCATCGTGTCACTTGATCTAGTGTTGCGCATGTATGGTGAATACTTGTTTATACACCGAAGGGGTCCATGTCTCTTGTCGGCAAATAATGTGAAATCCCCATGTCATTTGTAGCTTTGGTGGGAAATCCCAATGTTACTTTGGTCCATAAGCTCCCTAAGATTTTTCTATTGTACCGTATTTCACGTGTAATCATCACAGATTTTATGCCATTTTTTTTTCAGCAAAAACTGGGCTGCAACCATTATGTGAAGCTTTTATTATTATTATTATTATTATTATTATTATTATTGTTCCGGTATTACCTGTACTTAAAAATCATTTATTACTAAACTGTCGGTTCAAATTGAATAGTCCAAATTCAATGCACATCATTTCTTCGTGACAGTTTACTAAACATTTTTCTGGTCTGAAAAAAGAAGTTAATGTGTTAGTTGTTATTGATTTGTGCATTATAGTGAAAATAATATAATTGAGAAAATTTACTACAGGCTTGTGAAGTACAGATTACATTGGTAAAGTTAATTTGATGCCGTGCATAAACAACAATATATTTTTCTTCTGCACAGATCTGGAAAGTATGAATGTTGCTCAAGGTGATGAGAGGGTGAAAATGGAACCAAAGTTCAAGGACGAGGATTCGTCATCATTTTCCGGTGAGATACGAGAAGTCCGCATCATGGTCCAGGATGTTATGAAGAACGACACCATCAAGAGAGAGCTTGAGGAGGATCGATTCACCATCGTGAAAAGTGAGCCTGATGAGAAGAAGGTGAAAAGTGAATGTGATGAGAAGTATGATGAGTGGGAGGCGATACAGAAAGAATTGAGTGTGTATTCAATGGGAAAGGATAGCAAGGTTGACATGTTACCCAGTCCAATACAAGATGTGGAGTTCGAAGAGGTGAAAATGAATAGTCACGAGTGCGGGTCGGAAGTGCGGACTAGCTCGAACATCGCCGAAAGGGTGGACCTAATCTCGAACAAGTCTCCTATGTGGTCCAAGGATGAATACACTGAAGGCAGTTCCACGTTGAACTCTGATGTTGGAATCAATGGAAGTTTAGGGTTGGGGTTAGAGTCGTCGCCGTCTCCGCCTCTGCTTCACCCGAGTTCCATAGTTTGTCAATCCAACGAACAAAGGGACTTGGATTCAAGTCCGAACATGACGTGCGGGGAAGACGACATTCACGCGCAGGTTCAAAGTGCCATAGACAGCATTCTCAACTTGCAGCGGACAGAAGACGGTAGTGCAAATACTGTGAATACAAGTACTAGCTTCCCACTTTTGGGGGCGAATTCGAGGGAGGAGACTCAGGTCCTGCCTCCTCCCGTAAGTGAATTTAACGGGGAAGTCAATCATTACGATGATGACGATGACGATCCCGCGTTGGACGAGGCGGTACGGAGCATATTGTCATGACACGGGCTGTCTTCCTCGTACATCCTTTCTTCCAGTACAAAGTTTACTGATTCTCACAACAAGCTGTGATGAAAACTAAGATTTCCTTTTTTTTTTAAATTGCATTATATTTGCTTTACTTTAGGTCACATCACAGGTTACCCCCCACTTGCCATTTTCATGGGTGGGAGGCATCTCATGCAGTATGAAAATGAACTGTGAACTTTTACAAAACAAAAGGCCAAATGTCTTGGAAATAATATGTGAATTCTCTTATGTGACTTTTTCTTGCTTTATTTTGAATTGCTGTGACGTTAATGCTCCATCTATTAGAAAGATTTGTACATATTTAAAAACATTGACGAATAGATGATAAAGTATATGTATATATATGTACAGACATATATATATATATAAATATATATATATATTGAGTTTCTGGTACCCTGCAATCAGGGATTTTCTAGGCAGGCCAATGAACAAACAAGAAAGAACACTGACTTACCTGCCAAGACTGAATGCAATCACCTATCGTTTGGTTCCTAAAAAGCATTGAAACACTGAATATTAAAGGCCTCAAAGACTTAACGTTCAGATACCTAGTTTCTGATAGAAAACGTAAGAAAAAATTACAAGATTTGAAACTTTGTTATGAAAAAAAATCAGTATAGATCAAATTCTATTTTTCAAAGAAACAAAAGGAGAAGCAATTTTTTCTGGATAATATCATGGCAAAATATCAAATTAACTTTTTCGTAATAAGAGAGTCAATTATGAATATATGAATAAAAAAAAGAGGTGCAATAAAAGTTTATAATTGTCAATGTGTCATGGTGTTTGTATCAGAAACACGTATACAGTTGGGTTATATTTTAGAAAAATATTTTGGCCTAATGTTAGTGACAATCTATTTTTGTGACACTTCTTTTATGTTGTTTTTTTTTGTATGGTTTCATATCAATATTTAGGGCTTAAATTTTTGTGAACCATATATGAGGGTCATTCAAAAAGTAATGCCACTGGATTTCTTTTGCAAAGGTATATTATAAATACCCTTATTTTGAAGATTGACAGGTGAATATTTAATATCATTATGTCTTTAAAACAATATTACAATCAGTTCACTTAAGCTTTATTTGAAAATATACTTAATAATAATTAACATCAATAAAAAATTGACATTGAGTAATGCTCTTATGAAAGGTGTGGTTTCTGCATGTTCATTATCATGCCTCAGTTCTTTTATCCCCAAGAATTGTTTTATAGAAGACGTAAGAAATTAATAGCACATCCTAAAACAAAACCAATTTACACAAAGCTGTTAATTATTTACAAGGAGAGGCAAGAGTGTTTAGCTTGTTGCAGAGTGCATTATTGAAAAGTACAAAATATTATGTGCAACGGACAGTTTAAACTCTGCACAGATTGCTTTATTTCATATTTCAAAACACTTGTATGTAAATGGCCTGTAGAGAGTACAAGGCAAATTATTTTCTTTTTATTTATGGACTTAGAGTGCACAGGTCACTGGAATCCTCCATAACAAGTAAATTTTGCTTTAAATGAACTTAGGTCAAATGGTAGTGAACTTTCAGTTTAAAGGTGAATTTGATATTGGTCCTTCCAGGAATTGAACATAAGATGTGTAGTGGTAACGTTGTCGCCTTGTAATCTAAGTGGTCCTGGGTTCGATATGCTGTGGAGGCACATGGTGCTTCGGATTCCACTTTAAACTGTAGATTCAGTCCCGATTAGCCTATCTGTGCATAAAGTGGACTGGACTTGAAACAACAAATCAATCAATCATCTGTCTTGTGAGATTTCCATAATGTGTACTGTTAAATTTAGTGATGAATATAAAATGCCTCTAGCTTTAAAAATAATTCCATGACGAGTGTAGAGTTAAGTTGTGTTTCCTTCTAAATTTAGAGTGAGTTTTCATGCTACATTTAGCATTTAGTTAAAACATTGAGATACAAACTGAAAATTGTTTTCTGCAAGTTGTAAACCTTTATTGATGAACATACCTATATGCAGAAATATTCATCAGATGTGACTTGCTTTCATATTTGCGGTTCTTAATTCCAATGCAAAGTACTCTGTAAAAACTAACAAAGTAAGAAAAAATGTAAAAGTGTTGAAAACCTGTTATAATCTTCTGTGTGCATTACTATTGCAAAGACCGTCATCTGTGGTGAAAACTTGCCACAATTTCTTTTGGAACGAATGTGCTTAGCTTTTGTATCATACTCTTCACCAGTTTTAATTTATGCTTTCAACATTTTAGCAGTTCATTATTACTCAGAATTTGGCATTTCACTTTAGTGTCAATGTACCCGAACTTGGTCAGAAATACTGTAACTTTTCATATGAAATAATCAGATATATTTCTCATTGCTCCATTAAATTTCATCTGCCAGTACTGTGGTGACTTCTTTCGAACCAGCACTATCTCCATTGGCTCAAACCTAATTGTAAAGATTTTTCAGTGGCTGTTTCTGAGCGTAGTTGTGCATTTTTCCATATTTGAAAGTGGCAAATTGACACAAAATTTTAATTATTATTCACTATAAATGTACTTTTTAAGTGATTCTTTTTTTTTAATGTTGTGTATTTTATGTACTTAATATTTTATATGAAATGCTCAATCTGTAGGCTATATACTACTTGGCTGTGTACAAATTGACTTGATTGTTTACCTTTTCAAGCATACATAAATTCAGGTCCATCTTGATTTTCCTGTAGTTCCATTCATAGTGAAAATATTTTTTTTTATGCTGTGAAGCTTTAAATGCATTTTTCTAAAAATTGTGTGTTTCCGTACATTAAATATATTTCTGTGTGAAGGATGCATGACAACAATTATCTAGAATCAGAATAAACTGTTTATTGTTTTGTATTGTGTCAGCACAGACCTGGCCTTAGGGAGGTGCAACTTGTCCACTTTAGGGTGCCGTGGCAGATGAAAATAATTGTTTGTGTGTTGTTTGTAAGCAAATAATTTTATTTTTCTTGACTTCATGTATTGTTTTGACAGGATTAAAAATAAGTAAGACTTGAAGCTTTCCTGGCAACGAATGATGAATAAATTCTCTCGGGCTATCAACCAGGTCAATTCTGGAACAGTTTCCGAGCTTTCGAGAGTTAACATCATTCTCATCAACCTTGTCACTTCTACCCTGAATATGAGAGTGACGTTAGCTCTCAAAAGCTCTGAAACTGTTCCAGAATTGATATGTTCGATAGCCCGAAAGAATTTATTTGCCTAAGTTAAAATTATCCAAAATTTCTCAACGAAGTTCTAGATAAAAACAGTGCTCAAATATTTCAAATAAAAATATTTAATATACAATATAAGCTTCATTATATAATTGATTCATGACATGAACATATAATTTTATATGAAACAATGTAAATTCAGTACAGCGTCAAAATTCAATGGAAAGTAAACAAAAGATAATTTTGCGTATTGCACTTCGTTAATAATACAAAATATATAAATTAATTGTTTAATGCTTAAATTGTGATGGTATAGGACACCACTACTTCACACTAAGGAACAAAAATCACAGTTTTTTTTTTTAGACCTCTTGGTTATAGGCTCTACGTATATTGTATGCCCCAGGGCTTGCACCCACCTAGGGTCAACCCTGTGCCAGCATATATTAGGGGTTATAGATAATTGTTACAGAGTTTTAAAAAAAAATGTTTTGATCTAATCCATGATGTGAAGCAATAGATCCTTTCAGCACCAACAGTTCTTGAGTTATTTCGCAGCCATCTCTTGTAAGAATGTTTTATTTTCAAATTGAATTTCGATTACCATCAATGTGCTATGCACAGAATATTCACTTCCCTTTCTTTAAGCTCCTGCATGTATGGTAGACAAGCTGAAATGCTCGGATTGATCTGTCATATTTGCATGTGCATTTGTAAAATAAGCTTCTCAACCAATGAAAATTTCCGATTATAATGCTTGAAAGGTTAAACAGTCTTTACAAAATATTCGCAGTTTTCTTGTCACGGTACATTAAATTATAACCCAACTGTGTCAAAAGTGCAAAAAAGGGAAATGTTTGCACACTAAATATTAATGTTATTGAACATAGTTTTACAATCATCGACCAACTTGTTTGACTTTTTTTAAAAAAAATAATGCTGAAACTGATCGACATGAAATACGATCATTTTATTGATTTTATTAATAAACTGGAGTCCAGGTTGACTGTAACTTAAATGAACTGTTTGTTGTTTTTTAATATAATTGACTAAGAAAAGTTGTTAATAGTGGAAAGAAGAAAATACGGCCTGACCAAGATCTCGAAATGTGCTATTTATATACTGTACAATGTTATTTTTGTTTCTGTGCACAAGCAACTCTTCTTCTAGTTTGTAGATGTACTTTTTTTTGTATGGAAGAAAATAATAAGAACATATGCTGTGCCGTTGATCCCTTTTCCTATCATGTTACATCAAAGCAGAGCCACGAAGTACCTGCTGTCAATCATGTGGTTTGTCTCTTGTACATAATTTTGATTGTGATATGGAAATTTTTGATTCAGTGTAAACTTAACTCATCATTTTATAGTTCGTTTTTTTTTTTTTTTAAATTTATCTCTGGGGGGATTTTTTTTAAACATGTTTTCCAATTTATTTCTGGTGATAATTAGTTCGGTTTTTGGGGGAGGTGTAAACTGAGTAGGTTGGTATTTCGTTTGAATTATGAAGTTGTGCAGAAAAAACTACAAGATTCATCAGCAAAGCCCTTGGTTGTGTGGAGCATTTTAGAAAGAAGTATTTAAACTTGCCAGGAAGTATCCTTTACGGCACACTGTCTATTATATTTGATACCAGATGTGTCTAGAAACAGTGGCCATGCATCAGTCAACAGAAAGCCACTTGATAAAGTGGAGTTTAATTCTGTTTGTCTCCAATATTTTTTTATATTTAAATTGTTTATGGCAAAGTCCAAGTACAGTACATATATTTTGGCATCTTAGTTTGCAACACTGCCAGTTCTTTTCCATAACAGAGATATTCTGCCATGTAGTAACCTTTGGCACAGGAGCCCTTCAGGATAGGGTGACCATAATATTTTGACCCGAAAACAGCACAACCCAAGGAGATCAGTTTACCACCTCCCCCTTTTCCTGAAAAATCGGTTAGGCCTAATTAAAAAATTAATGTAATTAACGTATTATTATTATACATCATAAACAAAAATTGAAATATGATCACCCATTGTCAAAAGGTGTTAATTATTATAATCTCAGTATGACCTACACAATGTTTCTGGTCCCTTATGATCAACCTACACTGAAATTGAAGAGTACCAGAACTATTTATCAGAAGAACCAATCTTCTTGAGAGCAGTTTTATTCTTCACCAACAGCAAAACATAAGTCTACCCGAAAACCTTACCCCACATATCTGTGTGCGACTTTCCTATTGGTCAAGGTAAAATTGTCTTCGCAACTTCATAGTTTCTTTTACAAAATGCGTCCACAGTATATTCGCAGGTGATGCATCCGTTTTATATTTACCAAGATTCCAGAGTTTGTCATGAATATACACCCCCTTCCCCCCCCCCCCGAGATGAATTTTTTACAAGCTGCCTCCAAAATGGCTGCTGTTTTTTTATTAATTAATTAATTTGAACTGGTGTCCTTTGCTTTATTATAATATACGACTCTGCTTTGATGTGATGTGAAGCGAAGAAGGGAGGAAAAGAACCCACAAACATGAAAATAAAAAAAACTCTTCGTTTTTTTGTCTCAGGGTTCCATGTTTTTTTCTTCAGATTTAAATCATAAATGTAAAAAGTAAACAAAGATTCATAAGTGAGAAATGAAGTTTTATAGTAAATGTCTTTAAAAAAAAAAAAATTGTGTTTGACTTTGTTCATGTTTATACCCAGTACATTCTTGACATGGTTTTGTAATGTGAATGATTTTATATCCAAATTTGAATTGGCTTTCTTTATTGTTTAAAGTTGCGTCTGATTCTATTTTTTTAGATTGCTTCATACAGAGAAAACCTACAGTTCAAAGTGAGATCCATTACATCTAGGACTACTTGAAAGCAATGTGATGTCATTTCTTAATATGAATGACAAGTTCCAAGCAGGATTGTTCAAGGTCCAGGAACTCATAAATTCAAATGGGTTCTGTTGCAGGACCAGAACCATTTTTCATGCACAATTTAAATTTGGTCCAATTTGCGTATTGTTTCATTGAAAAAAATCCTGGACTGTATTTAAATTGATGCTGAAAAAAAGGTTCCTGGACCAAATTTAAATTCATCCAGAAAAAAGGTTCAGGATCAGATTGAAATGTTTTAAATATGAAAAGGTTCTACACTGTCTAGAACTCATTTATGTTTGCTGATTATCTCTCCCAATCCGGGTTTGAATTTATTTGCAACTCCTGGACAAGGTTTGACCGATTAAAAGTTGCCTTCTAAAAAGGTCCACGAGTACGTTTTACATTGGAATGTCGCACTGTGGTTGTAGAAAGCGTAGCGCAGGGAAGAAATCACAACGCTGTTATTCTCTCATAGACCACGTTCAAGAACCTCCCCTTGTTGAAGTGTTACATAACGCAATGGACTATATTAGTATGACGTCACATTGTGTTCAAACAAACTCGTCACATGTTGCTTGGGCATCCTATCGAGAAACCACAGCCAATAAACATCTATCACAACAGGGACAGGCAGTGTTGTTACATCAAAGAAATTCGAAGCAAATTGGGCTGTTCATTGACAAACTTTTCCGGTGCCGGCATCACCCCTGTCGTGTCCGTGAAGAGTTTCATTTTTTCAATTTGTTGCCGTAAGCATTATATTGCAGCGTGATGGGATGGCTATTCAAACGTTCCTTTCAATGAAGGCAACAAGCAAGCAAACGAAAACAGTGTCTGCGCAAGTAGTGACTCGAGAGGTCTCAACGAAGGGAAGGAACATGCGCAGGAGAATGGGGCTACATGGAGAGGGGTAACGTGACTGCAGCATTTGCATTTTGCCTATTTCTACCGTTATGCACGGCCTTGTTCCTTAGATTCTCGAGACAGCCAGCACCTGGATTTGTCTTTCATCCTCACAAGTGGATAATTGTTTTTGTCAGGTCCGTAATGAGAAGCAGGATTGTTGAAGGTCCAAGAACCCATACATATATTTTATTGGGTTCTTCAATAGGGCAGGAACCTTTTTTCTCGCACAATTCAAAATTCGATCCAAGTTGTGTACTGTTTCATTTCAATACGGAACTTGGACTCTATTTATACTGATTCAGAAAAAAGGTTCCTGGACCGTATTTAAATTGATTCGGAAAAAAGGTTCCTGGACTGTATTCACATTCAGCCGGAAGAAAGGTTCCTGGACCAAATTGAAATACTTGACAGATAAGAAGGTTCTTTACAGTCCAGAACCCATTTACGGTTGCTGATTTTCTCTCCTGGACCAGAATGGAATTTATTTAAAATTCCTGGACCTTTAACAACCCTGGTTCCAAGTCAACAGGAATTAGCTAGTAATAACCTGTTCGAAATCAGATTCAGGAACATGCAAGTAAACACAGAGCATGCGTAAGTAAAACTGTTCCAACATCTGACAACATTTTCCCGCTGGCATTGTCAACTTTTAAAACAAGAACACGCACAAAAAAATTTAATGAGACTGTGTGTTTATGTCAATGCTGCATTGAAATCTAAAGTTGCGAATGGATAAATAAATACAACTTTATGCATTAAATGTTCCTCTACCACCCTAACACTTATTATTCTTCATAGTCGTCAAATTTTCACACATGTTCATTATAGTATTTTAGACACCTATTGTATGTAAGATCATTGTGTTGCTTTTTCTAAGACTTGAGGGTAATCATAACAAAACAAATGATGTGATAAATTTCATGGGAATGTGGGCAACTTACGAGTGTCTCGACAACTGCCCCAAAATCTATGGGGAATTTGCAGAAATAATCTACCTAAACTGCTTTGATTTTAGGAAATTATAGCTCAAAAATATATTTTTTTTTTTGAAAATTAAAATATTGGTGGTTGTTATTTTTTTTAATTTCAACAGGAATAAATCCGAAGTGAAAACAAAATCCTAATAAAGATGACCCATCTTTCAAAGGGGTTATTTTTTATTTGTTGGTAGTGTGCCCTATATTTTGCCAAATTTGAAATTATTTCTTTGATAGCTGCTGAGAGGGCTATAACAACTACCACCCCCTTCCCTCCCCCAGGGCACACTACTGTTTAGCCCTTAACTATGGTTCAACTGGGATCTCTGGCTTCCTAGAGCCTTATATGCTGACCACACTGCCAACAGCGTTGCCAACCTCCAAAAATGAAAAAGTGCTGTTTAATCTGTGAAATTATGCTAAATGCTGATAAATTGTGCTAGGATCTACAAAATTAATTACTACTCTTCATGATAATTAGTAATAGCAATTTAGTATTATAATTCTTTTCGACCTAGATGACTTCAACATTGAACTAGAGAAAGTTTCAGATGGTGGAGTGGTTAGCACATAGTGTTATGACGTTAGGGGTCACGGGTTTGAATCCCGACCTGGGCATTGATATTTGTGAGTGTCCATTCATAAATTTAATATCATCACTCATCCCCATCTTCGCAAATTAACCAAAATTGGCACAAAAAGCGAAAAATAAAGCAAATCAATCAATCAATTGTAATGAATTTAAATCGGGTATCGGGACGTCTGGTAGCCTCCCATCAATGGTCATAACAAGGGGGGCGGATTTTTGCATATTTGCTTGTTTTTTTCCTTAAGGAAAATGCATATGCTCTCAACGGATTTATCCATTTCACTTGATGTGGATTACTCTGGTAAAGTTTTATAGTGCATATAAATGCATATTTGGGACGTTAGTGCATATTTTAGCTTAATGTGCATATATTGGGAATTTGGGAGCAATTTTCAAGTAATTGTTCGTTTCAAGTTTGTCTGCTTCATTTTCCCGTTCTTTGTGTTAGCATTAAAAAATAGGCCACTTTATCTGGTCTTGGGCACTAGTTGGGTCAAGGACATTCCAAAACTCATCTCAGGGCGTTGCAGGTGGTCTGGTTCCCAAGATAGAAAAAAATATTTAACCAATGACCTTTTAGAGATGTGAGTCACATTTCCAGATTCCAACGAAAACACTGGGGTCGCGTTATTTGAGGATTATCTTTTAGTGATATCTTGATAAGTCAGTGAGTTTGTGTGTGTGCTGTAGAAGTGACAATAAATGCCGATCGAGAGAAGTAACAGCATATTGCTCCAACAGTGGATAGAAGGTAACGATGTATTTACCACTGCCGGCAGAGTTATATATTGCCAAGTATGCTCTAAACAGGTAATACATTTCAGGTATTTAGAATCTTTCTTGGCACCTTAAATGGAAATTTGCCATGCTCAAACAGAGCTTTCATTCTTGGTAACAGAAAACATTTGTTGCCTGCGTAGCCCTGGACACTGATTTTTAAAAACTTATGTTAATTTTTGCGGACAATGCTGCTTACAACAGATTTGGGGGTTTAGTAACGGTCCGTTCCAGGATTCGGCCAGGGAAGCTACGGGGAATTTATGAGCCAAGAGCTCGACCTAACATTACCTGGTCTTCTTACCCGTTGCACTCACCAATGATCAGGTACTTAATTTCTACTTCTTGTATATGAGGGAAACGAATAGAGATTTTTAACATATTTAATTAATGAAGACATAAACCTAACATACTTACACAAGCAAAAGGATACACTTGTTACACATGATTGGCGCTTATTGCCACACACGACTGTATACGTATAGCACAATACTGTCCCGGATTCGAACTCTTATGCACACACTCTACCGTGTAAGTTACTGGCGCACTCTCTATTCCAAGTCTCGTCACACACTCTTGGCGGGTACTCTGTATTTCCAGTCGCGTCACACACTTTGCGGGTACTCTGTATTTCAAGTCTCGTCACGCACTGTCCTTTCTTCAAAAATATTTCCCCAAAACTGTAGCTTTGCTGGATCACGTGCCCCCTGGCCCAATGAAATTGTCCGGCGTTGTTTAGACCAAGCCGTGGGAATAGCATCTCCTGGTCATTCTCTGGATCCTCCAGTTTCTGCCACATGTTACCTAAATTAGTTCGGTGGCGATGGACCGTGTCGAGTCGAAGGGATACAGGGCTGGCTCATTTGTCACTTCTCGCATTCCTTCGTCCTGGTCCCTCCCTGGCTGGGGAGAGAAGAGCCCACACAGAAAGAAACTTGGTTCCCAACTTTCCGAAGGAAAGTATTTTCAACATGGAGCAACATAGAATTGCCATATATTCCCGTTCCCCCGGGGAAAAATTTCTGAACTTGTGAAGAAATTTTTCATCATTTGTCCTTCACTAGTGGAACACCCTGTATATGATGAGATGAAACTGTCTTTCAGTCATGGAACACCCTGTATATAATCACACTAAACTTTGTTCATTCACTTGGTGGACACCCTGTATATATATAGTTCACCTGGACTTTTGTCCATTAAGTTCTGTAACACCATGACATCTTCTTCTTTCTTCATTAGGTGAGGTAAACTTAACTTAATAAGGTTGAAGGGTATATTTGTCTTCTCGGTTAACAAGGATTAATAACTGCCGATGTCTTCGCAAGTCGTTGGGATGGGAAGGAAAGAAGGATGGGTTATTCTCTCTTCTTTCTATCTGGAATGCCAAACGTCACTGGGTTTGGACTTCATAAAGTTTTGGTGTTCTCAGGTGTCTACAGAGGAAACAACTCTTTTGTCACTTTGAGTCTATGGGGAACTTCTGGAAGCTTTTCACAAATTACACCACGGCATGTCGATTAACTGGATGTGTGGGTAAGGGACACGTGATTTGTTCCGCACCACTGATGAGAGTTCATCTCCTTGGCGAAATGTTCAGATTGTCTCCGATGAAATGTTCTATCACCATCACTTCACTTAATGTTTGCTTAGCGTTTAATCACATTGTTATTTAATGTCAATAATTGTCTATCCTAAATGCTTCATCACGATTCATTAGGAATATACTCGTTTTCATTTAGTTAATTTTCCCAAAAATTTGCAGGATATATTATACACATACATTTTACTTGTACCGTTCACACATAGAGAGATAATGCTATTACACGTATCATGATTACACTTAGTAGAGAATTCTCAACTCTAATATATTTATTGAAAATCAGAATATGAATAATGTGACCATATAGGTTATATTAATAATATGATAATGGTGAACTCTATTAACACTATATTAAATTTCCTTACTTTATAAATGGTCATTTTGGAACCTGAAAAGTACATGAATAAATGCTGAATAAAAGAAGTAACATGAATACGAATTGCATACAGACAATTGTCTTTCTCTTCAGTAATTATCTGACCATCATGATGATAAACAGATTTTCATAACCCATTTTTATAATACCTCATACACGTAAACATAAAAAATGATCAATAAAATACACTAATAAGCAAATGAAATTTCAACCTTATCTAATATCAGTAAATTCTAAGCATAACATATGGGCCATTTGAATATTACTCAAATGAAATTTAAATATTCGAACTCAATTACCTCATGAACATAGGTGTTGATTCTCATACACATACACCTATAATTGAAAATAAACAAACTTCTACTTAGGTTTCATTCTTGAAACTACCAGATAACATATTTATTTTGAAATTGATTAATATTATGATATTGAACATAATACACAGACAGGAGTTCAAGATGTCACCTACTCCATTTTTTCATGAGTTAAAAGTTGACATAAAAGGTAAAAAGTAAAAGGTAAAGTGTTCCCCTGTGCATAGCATCACGCCATGAAGGCGTATAGGGGGTGTGGGGGTAACGCCCCACACTTTCTTGATCCGGTCGTGAGTGGGGGTGATGTGATCAGCATCACGCCCCTGACCGCCTTTACCCCCCAGGGTTTCCCCCAGGTACCCATGGTATTCGACGCTGGGTGGGCGCCGGGGCCGCTTCCACCGTTAGAAAAGTTCCCGGATTTGAACCGGCCGGGGATCGAACCCGGGACCTTTAGCATGGTAGTCAGAGCCACCGCGGCCATTAAAAGTTGACATAATACTCATATTTTCAAAATATAACATATCAATAAAATACCCTTTTCTTAAAATAGATTTTTGTATGATTCTGCACGAAAACAGGATGAAATACCAAACCATGACAATAATTAATATTTCATGCACTTCAAAAATATAAGTTTAAAATAGATTCATAGAAGAATAAATACGTCACATTGCATGACCTCATATTGACCTATCAACATGTTAATAGTGATTAGTTCATTTTTATTCAGTAAGTTTGCGATCGTCACTTTTATATGTATAGTTTTTCCTTTATAATAAGTAAACAAAATACGTAAAAAGACAAGTTTGGTCTTTGCAAATGTACCGTGACCATCATTAATAATTTTTCTTCCTAAATAAATTTATTTCAGCACATACTTAACCCTTTACTTTCACTGTCAATTCAAAGTTATTAAACTACTACTGAAAAACATAAAATGTGCTAATAGCAGAATAAGTACATATTACCACGCAGATAAAATCTCAGATATCATAATTGTTACTTGTTATTCGTACTGAAACAATTGAAACTTTCTCAAGCAATAACCCAAAATCACACCTTAATATTATGTTGTTCACAAGTTTATCAAGAGTACTGGAAAAAAGTATACATAACTTATAACTAAAAACCTCTTTCTACCATCTATTACTTCGAAGAAAATACCTATTTTATTCATGGATTGGTACGTAAACATAATACATAAATTTTCATACGCACAACAATACCTGCAAGCAGAGGCGAAGATATAGTACAAGCAATGCAAGCACTGCTTGCATAATTCGAATATCATTTAATGTACTTAATGTTCTAACCGTATTTAGTTTCCATCGCACTCGATTTCGCGAAAAAATGCGGCCGCAAACTCCCCCAGCAGCTCTGTAGCAAGCACCAGCCTCAATGCTTGCAGCCGTTCTGCGGGAAAATAAGGCCTCCGAAGGAGTCACATGGCGAAGCGTGAAATTTTGGTGGAACCCGTCCACAAAGCTTCTACAAAAAGCTGTGCTTTCCGAGCTTGCGTGATTCCCGAAAATAGCCGAGTTCAACCGAAAGCAGAAGGATTCATCTATGGGTACGTTGCCAGCAAAAAACTAGTAACGAATATTTGTCTTCATGAACACGTAAACAAGATCGCAAATATAATAATAATTGTTAGTCATAAAATAACTAAAAGAAGTTATTATCACTGTTCTAAATTCCATATATATCATTTGATTTGATTTGATTTGTTGTTTTAAGTCCACTTTATGCACAGTAAGGCTAATCGGGACTGGACCTACAGTTTAAAGTGGGTTCCGAACCACTTGTGCCTCCACCGGACCATATATATCATATTATATTACAAATTATTTTAGATTTCGCGAAATATAAAACGCGTAAAAAAAGTTGACATTGGGAGTTGGGGCAGTGGAATTTCTGCACCCCCGTGAAGAGTTTTCTCAGGGAGGGAGGGAAGATTGGACGGACCTTGGTCCCGCACCCTGCTTCCTGGTCGGTCCAGCTCAAATTACGCCAGAAGTGATGACCACTACCAGTGTTTGCAACTGCCAAATTATTTACGCAGTAATTCAAGTGAGCTCTTTCACAAATTTTACAATCAATAAATTGACTGCTTTTGAATAAAACTTGGGGTGAAAATAAAGCTATCTGAGAAAGAACTATCTACTGATATTTGTACATGGCATAGAAGTAAATCGTATACATTCTGCATTTTATGAGCACAAGAATATGTTTTAATGATTGATTGATTGATTTGTTGTTTTAAGTCCACTTTATGCACAGTAAGGCTAATCGGGACTGGACCTACAGTTTAAAATGGGATCTGAAACACTTGTGCCTCCACCGGGTATCGAACCCAGAACCCCTTGATTACAAGGCGACGACACTACCACTGCGCCATCGGGGAGGCCCGAATATGTTTTAAGTTCTATTATTATGACGCAAGTGGTGTTCCCAGGGTCTTTTTACGGTCCACATTTTGTCATCTTTTCCTTCCTTTGACGTTTTTTCTTAGATATACTGGGCCAAAAGGGGGTTATGTCTACCATCCACCCCCCCCCTTCACCCCGGGCACGCCATTGAATGACACTTTATTACTTAAATATTAATGTACATACTCGTTCTGCTGAAATGATTCTGATTCCTCCGCGTAATTTTTATCTCCAAACTGATATATCTTTCCTTTGTGACGGATAAAATTAAGGAAATAGGTTGGTATCACTTTCTGTTGTTTCAGAGATTTTCAATTTGATCTTGTGTGGATGCTTGTATTTGCAGTTGTGGAAAGCGCGTGGGATAGTGTGAGTGTTTGTTGCTTCGTGTTTTGTGCTGTGAATTTATCGGAATGAACGCGTATTTAGGAACGGTTGATGTGAAGTGCGGGTGTATTATTGAGCAATTGAAAATTGCTTCGTTTAGCTCGAGAGAGATAAGTGTTAAAATGAAAATCGTGGAAGGGGGTCGACCAACACCAAGAGTTTGAAATTTATTGTGGTGAGTACATCGTCTATGCATGTGTTTCTTTGCTTTGAAATGAATTTTTTATTGTTTGTGTTTAACTTTTTATTTAGTGTTTAAGTTACTCCAATGCGGTTTTAGGGTGCCCAAAAATACTAAATTACATCATGCAGCGTAAAATAAACAAATGATTCCCATTTTTTTTTATCTAAATCGGTTTGGTCACCGTTTGACCATATTAAATAATAATGAACAAATAAAGGTACTAATAAGTAAGTAAGAAATTCCGTCTCCCTTTAGTCGTATGCGGAAAGTTCGCATATGCAAAACGTTTAATATCATATGAATAACGTTACCTGGATTTTTTTAAAAAAGTAAATGTGACGTTTGCGGATCATATGGTTTATTTTTAGTACAGTCACTTTATTACGATATTTTGACAAATCCAGCGACTGGGTAAATGAGGCTATAAACCTTGAATCTTTCCCCTCGGCATGTCGTTGTACTACATGTTTTGTTGTACTGAAACATTGCTTGCCTCCTTCGTAAGACTACGCTTCGCTACTGCCTGCAAGTAAAACATGTGTACACATCCTTAGAATCCGTACTTCACTAGTTTGCAAATAATAACGTATATGTGCATTTATTAATCAATAAAAGTTACGTAAATCATCTTAGGGACTAAATTTCATAACATCCTCACACAAATTAAGTGTTATAAATATCAAGTGTAAACACACATCAACTCATTTTCTTATATATAAGAAATGGTACTTTGAAATGAATATGGAAACTAATATGCTAACTTCATTTGTCATAAAACTCTATAGAATTCTCTTGATCATTTGATAATTTTCGACCTAAGACTAAATTTATCTTTCTTACTTCACCCTCTCTCTCACCAATTAGTAATTAATCACGTGCAGCTCATGCTTTGAGAAACGTGTCAAGAAATGCATGCTCATTTGGCATAATGCAGCATATACAATGTTAGTGAAAATATAAGTGTCTAGCATAGCTTTATAATCTATTCCTATAGCCTACACACTTATTACTTGTAATACAATTGCAATGAATACAATGTGCAGTCCAATAAAGATGTGAAGTAATACTCAAGCAATAAATAATACTCTAAGCAATCCCTATCGATACTTGTTTATAAAGAAATAACTATATCACTGCTGAAATACATTCTTCTAGCTACTACTAACTATTTTCTAGAAAAACCCTTATTATTTATTTTCAAATCAAAATACTAAAATTATATGATTACCTACAAAATTAAACTACCTTGTATCTGACGTCTCCTCTCTCTTTTTTATTGACCGACTTACTAATTTACCTGTTTTCCTGTTTTCCAAGTTTATATAACAAAATAACCTGGTCGCCAGTGAGGAACCTGTTCCTTTAACAAATCCTAGAAAATCAATCTGAATTCTAAACAAAAACAAATGACACTTGTTGCAACGCTAAGTATAGTTAACTAGACCAGAAGAGATGTTCTTACATAATTTCCTTAAAATTAAAAAGCTAAATATGAATATCCTTATATTGAAAAATTAAGTACTATAACACTTAAAATAAACTTTGATTATATTTAACTATGACACTTTGAACCAGAATGCTATCCTTCGAGCCAGATTAGCTCTTCAAGGAAACTGTGTCACTAGGGTAGACTTCCCTTTTTTCGTCGCTGTGACCTTCACTCCGGCCACCCCAGCTGACTGACCATTCCTACCCTTCAGGGGGAGGGGTAGTTACGAACGGGACACTTCTCCTCTTTTGCCTGAAAAGCCAAAAATCTGGCCTCCCAGGACCGTCCTATTTCTTTACGCACACAATAATACTGAAAATCACAAATATAAAAGAAAGTAACTAATTATATGATAACTTCAAACATTTACTAGCGAAATAGTACGTACCAACTGCGTTATATATATTTTTAACAACTAATAATCATTTCCTTTTCCTGTGTTGTGAGTACTAGTGCGTTGTGAGAGAAAGAAAAACATTGACCTGCGAGGGATGGTTGCTACACGACCCTCTCTTCTTCCTTTCCTTTTCTTACCAATGTATCCAACACCTTTCTTCTCCCGAATCTTTAAATGAATAAAACCTTTGTAACCACTGATAAATTTATGGTGGACCCTAGACCTCCTTAAAAGTAATTTTGCATTCATTGACGCTGCATATAAGTAACTATAAAGTAATTTAAACTTTCAATTTTCACTGCCGAGCATACCATACCTCAAGCAAAGTAAAACAAATTCCATTTATCTTATAACATTGTGCACTGTTCAAATTGACTAATAATATAATTTTCCATTTGTGACATTATAATTGAAGCACATTCCAGCATGTAACTTATTCATCCTGAAACAAAAATCGTCGTATGTCCCCCTTACTCTAGCAACGTTCCTACCAGCGGAACTCGCACACAAAATAAACCCATCGCCTTCCTGGCGGACAAAATAAAATAACCCTTCGCTCTCTGGCGGACACAATAATTACTCGCACTCTGGCGGTACTAATAAAACTAACTTCATCGCTCATTGGCCAACACACTAAAGTAAAACTCATCGCCTTCCTGGCGGAACCATTTAAAAAAAATCATCGCTCTCTGGCGGATGCAAAAAGTAATCGCTCTCTTGGCGAAACTAATAAAATATAATCTCTACGCTCATTGGCGGATACAACTAAATAAATCTCATCGCTCTGTGGCGGACTCAATAAAATAAACTCATCGCCTTCTTAACTATGTCACATCACGTCGACTCACTTTAAAATGAAATTTCACTTGAATGTTACATCATAAAATTTTTCACATTACTTCAGCTTTAAAAAATAAAATTATGCACTCATTTCTTAACTTTTAATCTTATTCATGTACTGAATATTTCCTTTTTTCACAGCGTTTAATTATCAAACTGTTGGATCACGGGTCACCACTTAATAGGTTAAATCTTCATTCACCGTGTAAACTGACGTATTTTAGATAATTTTTACTCATTAAACACATTACGACACTCATTATCAATTGAACAAAACACACTAATCACTCGCTTAATATCACTTTAACGGAACACATTAAACACTTAATTAATTTCGCTGTTAAAATAACGCAATTGGCACCAAAAACATTCTATACTAAGCTTAACTATCACTTTATGACATATCTACATATCAATGTGTTGGTTCCTCCATTATGACTGAAATGGGCGGTTCCCTTGGTAGTTCAAAGGAGCATTTCCGACGGGATCCTGATCATGGAGTAGCCCACCAGATGCATTTTCATATATGGGAGGTCTGCTAGGTGAACTGACTGTTTCTTGCCTTCGGTCATAGCCACCGCGATCAGCCTCAAAATTTCTTCGTGGGGAAATAGGGCGCCGCTCTCTTGAGATGCCTTCGTACTCTCCTCTCTGCTGCAAATTGTCAAATCTCCTTGGCGAAGTCCACCTATTCTGTCCATCGGTTCCTCTGAATTTCCGATCAGACTGTCTGTCTCCGAAATTCCTACCCCATTGTCTAGCATTGTTTTGCTCTCTCCCCTCTCTGCTGACCATGTTATAAGGTGGAAAGCGTGAATTGACTGGAGGGCTTGAAGGACGACTACCTGCCACCGGACCTGCGCCCCTTTGCGGTTTTGACGTCCATATGTTTATTTGCCTGGTTCCATAGACCCGGTCTCCCTTCTCTCTATTGTCCTTGAAATTTCTATCCCTATCGTTTGCTTTGTATCTTCCATCCTCATTATTATGATAAATTGCATCGAATCTCGACACAATTTCTGCCGCCATTTCCAAACTGATGTACGGATGAACTAATAAAGTCTCTCTTACTTTATTTGGCATTTGATTGGCCACAAGCACAGTTTTCTGCTGGTCAGACATGTCCGGTTGAATGTTGTTAAGGAGATGAATCTGTGACCAGAAGTAACTCAGCATGGTTTTTCCGCTTTCCTTGTGGTAACGAGCGCTCATTACATTGGCCAGGAAAGTCGATTTCCACGAATCGGACTGATAAGTGGCAAGAAACATTGATTTGAATGTTTTACTCAGGAACACCCAAGAACTCGAATGATTCTTCGAGGTCCTGCAAGAACTGAGATGCGAGATAATCTGTGCGCGCCGCGCTGTACTTTGGGAATCGCTGTAGGTCTCCAAATTTTATAACTTTATGGTTGTGGGAAAGTTGCCCTCCGGAATTCTTACCGCAAGGTGCATCAAGAACAGACTCCTCATCGTCACTGAAAGACACTTGTCCCCTTCTTGACGTGCAAAAGCTGTTTCGTGTTTCCTCGCAGCGAACCCTTTGGTTAGTTACCGCACGGGACTGAGGAACATCTCTGTTATTAATAGTCTCATATTTACTATCAATGTGATCCCTTCTGCATCCACATGTTGACTTGTGAGCAGTGTCGTTATCGACTTCAGGCACCTGTACTTGAGGATTCACTAGCGGAGAATCTTTTGGCTCCTTTGGTTTTTCAATTTGCTGTATTAACTGAAAACATTCGCGAATTCCCCCATCTATTTGTTCAATTTCACTTGCAAGTTCCAATAAATGTTTACTTTGACTACTATGGCTTTCTTCCAAGATGGTTACTTTTGTTTGAATTTCTTCATTGGTCTCCCCTTGCTTCGTTAATTCTAATTTTAATTCCTTCACCGAATTATCAATAACATCAAGCTTCCCATTTACGCCTGGATTATTGTCCTTTCCCGCAATATTCTCATGTATGTCACTTTCAATCCCTTTGATGTTTTCTTTTTCATTGTCAATTTGCTTTTGTAGCCTATTTTCTAATTCCGCGATTTTTTCATTTTGTTGCTTATTTTCTTCACTTTGTTGCTGAATTTTTTCGTTTTGTTGCTGAATAATTCCCTTAAGTGGGGAGACGGCTGCTTCGATTTGTTCCCTAATAAAATTAGCGAGATCGGCGTCCATGGCGCGAGTTCTGGGCATAACTAATAAATGAGTTTTCCTTAAGAGCAACAGTCAAAGAAAATCCCTTTTAGTTAAACTTAAAAAGTTACCACATCTCGCGAATTATTAATATTTAGAAATTTAGAAATTCCAATTGGGGTTGGGTCACTCCCTACTCTCATTCCTTATTTACCGCCTGTTTTATTCCTCCACATGCTGCGAGGATGACGCGCATGCAACACTCCCGAACAGACGGCAAATTAAGATCTGATCATGATGATTACAACGGTCGAATTTTGATTAATTTAGGTCCCTGTTCGATGGCATGGCCATATACAACAGATTTGGGGGTTTAGTAACGGTCCGTTCCAGGATTCGGCCAGGGAAGCTACGGGGAATTTATGAGCCAAGAGCTCGACCTAACATTACCTGGTCTTCTTACCCGTTGCACTCACCAATGATCAGGTACTTAATTTCTACTTCTTGTATATGAGGGAAACGAATAGAGATTTTTAACATATTTAATTAATGAAGACATAAACCTAACATACTTACACAAGCAAAAGGATACACTTGTTACACATGATTGGCGCTTATTGCCACACACGACTGTATACGTATAGCACAATACTGTCCCGGATTCGAACTCTTATGCACACACTCTACCGTGTAAGTTACTGGCGCACTCTCTATTCCAAGTCTCGTCACACACTCTTGGCGGGTACTCTGTATTTCCAGTCGCGTCACACACTTTGCGGGTACTCTGTATTTCAAGTCTCGTCACGCACTGTCCTTTCTTCAAAAATATTTCCCCAAAACTGTAGCTTTGCTGGATCACGTGCCCCCTGGCCCAATGAAATTGTCCGGCGTTGTTTAGACCAAGCCGTGGGAATAGCATCTCCTGGTCATTCTCTGGATCCTCCAGTTTCTGCCACATGTTACCTAAATTAGTTCGGTGGCGATGGACCGTGTCCAGTCGAAGGGATACAGGGCTGGCTCATTTGTCACTTCTCGCATTCCTTCGTCCTGGTCCCTCCCTGGCTGGGGAGAGAAGAGCCCACACAGAAAGAAACTTGGTTCCCAACTTTCCGAAGGAAAGTATTTTCAACATGGAGCAACATAGAATTGCCATATGCTGCATAACCTAGTGAAGGATCATTCTGTTAAGTACAAAATAACAATACAGTAGAAACTAAGGAAATGATGGTCAGATGATGAAGATATGCACTATGAGCGTATTTTATTCTTAAATTAGACATAATAAAAATACAATAACTTTTTGCGATAATGTCTGTCGATGGATTGCAGCTAAATATTCTAACAACATACTGGTGAGGATTAAACATCATTTTTGGGTGATTTTCTTCACGAAACTAGTAGATTTGAAGTGCTAATTTTACTATTAAGGTAATTGGAAGGAGAAAGATGGCAGTGCTCTAGAGACTGAGATAGCTTCCGTGGGATTTGTGCACTTTTTGATATACTTAATGCCCTTATTATGGGCGTATAACACGGTCTCTTGTTTTGATAAGGAAAAGTGTCACAATTATGTCTCGTATATAACCTGCAGCACAATTTATGTTTAAAAAATTATGCTTTTCTTATTCTTTGATCTAAAGCTGCTGTTATGCGGACAAAGATGGAATGTCGCTGTGCATTATTTTCCATTAAATCTCACGTGACAAATAGCATTTGTTCGAGTCCTATGTTACGTTAGGTGCGAACCGTAGATTCATAGTGCAGACGGTTTGCTGCCTAACTTCAATATCTGTCTATAATACATTTATCTTTGTGCGAATTCTATCGCCACCAGAACCGCACGTTAAATGTAGCAACCCAGCATTGCTTCCTTTGAATTAGATGTTAAGGTGATGGATTCACATTTGGAGTGTTTGCAGGTTGAATCCCCGCAGTAAGCCATCCAGACAATTGTGGTATGTCTATAGTTGTACCAATTTTTTTATTGTGTTGTTAATGTGAATCAAAATTCAGTTAATCTGAATCTTGAATGAAGTATTAAAAATATGGTAAAATTTCGCTGATAGTTTTGAACGGACAAAGATAAGACTTTTTTCTTCCTTTGTCCATCCAGTCTCTTTTCGATATTGCTCAAAATAAAACAGTACCAGCTACCAGGAGAAGTTGAGAAACCTGAATTAGAGAAGCAATTAGCAATAGCTTCCAGAAACCCAGGTTTGCAGTGAATTCTGTGTTGGAGGGGGAACCTGTAAAGGATTTGCCTGGGTATTCTACAACTGAAATTTATTTATTTGGAAATTCTGAATGCAGAAAAAATCAATTTTACATCAGGATATCAACACGAGAAATGAAACGAAGAAAGTCTGGCCAGTGGTATCTTGTGAAACGGAAAGAACATTTTCAAAATACAAAGACTTTCTGAAAATCCCAAGAGTCTGCTAACCTGAAATCATCAATAAATAATGTCTAGTATATTGAAATGTTAATGTAAAAGAAAAATATATTGATTAATGCAACGAAGAGAGCATAGTGTTTGCAATATTGCAGTATTTAGAGCGAGCCTCCAGACAACGGAATGCGTGCAATATAATTTTGTTCTATGAAACTAAAAATATTTGTAAATTAGTATTTTTTGGTGATCCTAAAAAGCACAATTTTCACACTTTCATTTCCATAATTACGTTCAGAAGTTACTGATACATTTACGGCATGTAAGGCGTACAGAACCTTAAAATAGGTTCTTTTGAAAAAAATTAGTGCATATTTTAAGTACATACGTATTTTGGCCTTCTTTCGTGCATATTTTGGCAATTTTTAGTGCATATAAATCCGCCCCCTAGTCATAACGACCAAATATTGCAACTTCAGACTTCTGGAGTTGCCTATCTCCACAAACAACCCATTCATTTACGCAAGAGAAAAATCGAAATTATTTCATAATCTGAAAAAATGGTCAATGTTATTTTCGTATGTATTTTTAGGATCGCATCTAAATATTTCGTTGTTAGAGGAGCATCGCAAGAAGTGAAAGTGGCTCTTTAATTGAACGCATTGGCAGTCTTTCCTCGGTCTGTTTACTATAACTTCCTACACCTAAAAAAAAAGCCACGAGTTGCCACTTATTCCAGGGCAGTCCAAACTACAGCCCAGATGGCCATACCATAAGAAACCGGTGGACCCCGATATGGCCCTACGGGCCGTAGTTTTGTTGAGTACGATAATATAAATGTAGAGCTAGGGATTAAAACAGTAAAAAGGGGGGGAGTCCTGTGGGGAGGGTCCTGGCTCGCCCTTCAATTCGAATACTACTTACTCCGAAATTCTTTTCCAGTTTTTACACAGTCGACACGGAATGTTTCATATTCGATTGGTTGATTTGGTTCATTCTACTTCTCCTTTCTGCCACTTTTGGCTAATCACGACGATGAGTATGAGTGGTGATATGAAAGAATTGATGAATGGACACTTGTAAAGATCGCCCATGCCCAGGCCTGGATTCGAACCCGGGACCCCTGGTACAGACAGATTCCAGTATACCTATCGTGTATTACAGTGTTCCGCAACCTTTTTTTACTCACGGCACACCACAGACGGGCCTAGACTCAACACGGCACACCAAAATGTCTGTCCCCTCAAAATCATATTAATCTTAATGTAATTACGAAATATGACGTCATTATGTAATCAATTATTATTGTTATCATCATTGTTGTTGTTATTATTATTATTATTATTATTATTATTATTATTATTATTATGAAACATGAATAGACTTATGCATTTATTAAAAATTTATTAACTTTAATTCACTGTAGAAAATACACATTTCTAATACGAATTTTAAAGTAAATAACTCTACTCATACCTTCAATATGATACTTGAGCCTGCTTAGCTGCACACAGACGGCTGATTCGTGGCGGAATCGTTGACAAAGCAAGCCTCATTTCTTCATCGATGGATTTGAGTCTCTCTCTTTGATGTTTTAATTGCAGTCAACGTCGAGAAGCCCAGTTCACACAAATAAGTAGTTGAAAATGGTAAAAACACATTAACTGCCATCTCGGGGATAGCCGGGTATTCACTGCTTATTGACAACCAAAATGTATCCAAAGGCACTTCGAAAAATTTTAATTTCAATGTTCTGTCTGCTTTCAAATCTGCCAGTTCCTCTTGTAAGCGTAAATTTTAAGGAAGATATTTCGAATCCATACTGAATGGATCACGAACCCAGTCAAAATCTTCAACGCTCTCTCCAAAATACTCGTATTTTTTGAAAGTCTGCTGCAAGAATACTAAATGTTCTTTAATTAAGTCCATCAACACCTTGTTATCGTCAGCAAGGGGGCCATATAGTTTGGAACATCTCACACGATCCATTTACAATTGTCTGTATCCACAAGTTCAACTTATTACTAAATCCTTGAATCTTATCCATACAAGTCAGAATTTTTTTTTGTTTCTACCTTGCATTTTTCTGTTTAGTTCATTCAAGTGTACGAAAATATCGGAAAGATATGCCAACTTAGATACCCATTCATCATCTGCAAATAAATCCACATATGCAGAGCACAGATGTGATAGAACTGAACTGAAATACTGTAATTGTTGTCTGACAATGTGTGGGTCCTTCGGCGAAGGAAAAGGGCAATAAAGTTTAAGAAGCGCCGACAAACAGGCACAAAACAGCCAGTCGTACACAAAAGATGCAGTGTTCCAAACAAAGAACTCGCTTGAATAGCTCTATTGTATGATTGGTGCGGGCCGCTAAAAGGCTTGCTAAAAGTCTTACGCGGCTTTCTTTGCGGTGAACACAAAGCTTGCCGCCTGTAACCCATCAAACCGGCCCAATATTATTATACATACCGTGCGTCCATTTCGATCTGCAGCCGAGAGATCGGGAGAAGCGTGGCGGGCGGCGCTGGCGGAGATGCCGACATTTGCGGCCTGTAATGCTCGCTTATTTTTACGGACATATCCAGACATTTATATAAATATTGCAAAACGAGCACTAACCTGGGTTATAATTCATCATCTGTAATTCATCCAAGTTCTGCAATTATATACACAAAAAAATACGTTTTAGAAGTGACGATAAGAGTCACAGATAATAAAACATTTTAATCATAGTTTTGACCAGCAACGTCCTGCTTAAGTTTATATCCTTGAAAGAGTTTTGTGTCGATGGGGATCGTTTGGAGGTTTCGAATGTGCAACACTGTATCAAGATTACGCTGCCGACGAAACCATTAAAAGTCAATGGTTTTCGTGAGCTTCCTCGATGAACTCGATGAAATTGGGTCAGCGTTAGAAAGTTATCCAAACAAACCTCTACGCCGTTATGACGAACTGTCATAAGGTATTCTGGAAACTTGAGTTTCGTGTGTGTTTTGCTGGGGTAAAGTAGCCCAACTCAGGTTCAAAGACGATGAACTCGTCTAGTGCAGAGAATTCACGATAGGTGGAATGCCTATGCAATATGAAAACTTTGTTGCTTTAACAGTTACGCGAAGAATCGCTAGATGGCTCTGACCGTCGTGCGCATTTGAATTGTAAATTCCTTTGTTTAAGATCCGATTTTCTCGCGGTTTCCTTATGCACAAGGACATTTTGATGTGTCGGTCACTGCACGCATGGGCAATTCGCAGTTATGGCGCAAAATAATAAAATATACAGCGTTTTGATCTAGATGCCTTTGGTTAATTATCAGCAAAAAGTTTATCTTATTGAGCATTACACTGGGTTCCTTAACGCATATACATATCTGTTAACGTGTGGTATTTAAATCATGAAAAATTGTTGTTTGGTAAAGACAAATGTGCTCTGCAAAAATGACGAATAGTGATCGAGAGGGGTGTGCAGTGGTGGAGAAGGACTTCCGGAAAATGGAAACATGGAGTGAACAGGGTAATGTCACTACAGTGGAGGAAATCAGAATTGTTTCCGTGCTTTAGGGAGGAATCTTACATCTGCAGTTAGGACAAAACGGCAGATAATAGCTTGAAGTGAAAGCACATCGCAAAAATAAGTGTTGGAAAGGAATGGAGCTCTCGGGGAGAGAGAGGTAAGAGTGGACTCGTGCGTGCTGGATTCGTCGTTCCCGACACACCAGGTGAGGAAATTAATTATCTTAAGTGACTTTGAGAGGAAGAAAATTCTCGAAGATCGTGTTTACAACGTTTAAGCAAAGTTGTTTATGAGATAGCTATCTCGCGTGTGTTGAATTTTACGGGAAACGGTACTAGTACACGTCACAGACCATGCGTTATTTACAAAATGGCCATCGACGCCATGTTTGAAAAGGGCTTTGTGCACACGTAAAACGATTTATTTTCGTGCAAGAAACGCATAGCACTAGTCAAAATAAACGAGGAGCATGTTCTAAAATTGGTTCAATGTCAAAATAGGAAGTAATTAGGACTTTTGTAATTCCTTATATGGCATTAAAGGTGCATGCTAAATGACTTTGATGGGTAAATTTTCGTTCACGTATCGACAGTTTTTATTTTACGTCTCTTAACTTAATAAGGACAGATTGTTGATGCTTACGTACGCAGGAAATATGTGTTAAATTGAATACAATAAATAAGTTTACTGTTTCTGGTGTTCATATTTACGTGCTAAAACATTTTCTTCCATTTGTATTTAGTGTTTGTGGAAATGTTTAAATGATTAATTCTTCTCTTTCAGAAGGGGGGAATTTCGCATGTGTAAATTGGGTTAATGCTGTTGCTATGGAAAGGGGTTATTGTTAGTTGTAAATTATTTGAAATCCTATTTGAAAATCTGAAGGTATAAAATTTTAATCTCCAGCGATCTGCACGCGTCACCAGCGTTACCAGGCAAAGTTTATCAAAACAAATAATTCGAACTAATGACATATTCAACGTTTCAGGATCGTTGAGACTCAGTTATTGAGTCGTAGTTGTCTGATCTAAATTAATAAATTGAACGAATGTCATTTAGCTCGTCGCACCGTGTTTCACAGGAGATGGGAGTGTCAAAATCATCAGCACATACAGCCACTAAGCTACTAAAATTAAAACCATACTCTTATAACACAGGTTAGTGCTCGTTTTGCAATATTTATATAAATGTCTGCATATGTCCATAAAAATAAGCGGGCATTTCAGGCCGCAAATGTCGGCATCTCCGCCAGCGCCGCCCGCCACGCTTCTCCCGATCTCTCGGCTGCAGATCGAAATGGACGCACGGTATAAGATGAGCAAACCATAACAATATTGAGTAAATAAATTAAATTTAATTTCTATGAAAATATAACAGTTATCAGCAAGAATAAACAAGCACCTTCTTACTTAAAGTCTACAATTAATTTCTTACAATATTAGGTAAAAGTTCGAGTCACACCTTTCACCTTGTGACGGCACACTAGTGTGCCGCGGCACACCGGTTGCGGAACACTGGTGTATTATATATGCTCTGAAGCTCTCTGATGGCACCGTGATGAGCAGTAGATGCAAAACAACAAACTTAAAGTAATATATGAAATTCGTTTCACATGTTGAAAGACCCACAATGGTTCATTCTACAGGCTCATATCAGTGCTAGCCCCTGGGGTTATGTGAAAGGGGTTTCCCTTATCGCACAACGCGAGAGCAACCTTACGTTCTGACGTCACCACCGTGGAATGCTTTTCATTGTTATGTTTAGTTCTCTTAGTATAAATAAGTATAAATAATACATTTGCGGTGTATTTATGCTAAGGGAATCAGGCGTAGCAACCATGCGCGTGCACTCTAGCACAGCAAGGCCAGCAGTGCTGGCTCACAGCATAACTTTTGGCTTTTTATTATTTCTTCCCTGTTACCGCGAAAGAATCAACCTGCAAGCCTTCAAGGTTCCGATATGAGGCCATCCACACCCTTTTGTGACGTGTTGACAAAACATCTGCGACACCCACCCTGGCCAGCCTGTAGGCTACAACGCCAGCAAAGATCAGAAAGACCACCACGCGGCCTTGAGGAATCCAATGGGAGGGGTAGTTATGTGACGGGGGACTTTGTTTTCCAATAGAGGGCTGAAATAAAAGGCACAGTGCCATCGGTGTGTTCTATTGATGTCCTCAGTGTTGCGAACTGCGCGATTAAGTGTCAACGTGCACTGTATACTGCCAGCGTTCGAAGCACATGAGAATCGCAAAAATACGATTGCTGACATAGCCTATGTAGTCTATGTGAAGATAAACGTTTCCGAGCATTGAGAGTTGAGACAGCTAACACGTCCATAGACACATCCGCCAAATAGAGTTGGTAAAACTGGCTAGCTGCGGTCACACAATTTTTTCAAGCGCTTTGCGAGGTAAAAGTTACTGTGTTTCGGGTGTGTGAATTTCTATTTGTTTTGTTTGTCTTTGCGCGCACCTTCTCTCTCTCTCTCTCTCTCTCTCTTTATTTCTTTCTTACTGTATGAGAGTGCTGTGAAATCAAAAGTGTAAAATTTGACGTTCAACTCCAGATATTTCTGAAATGTGCCAGCAGAGAAGGGCTTCAAATGTAACCAACTTTGAAACTACGGGAAGTTCGAGGGGTTGCGTGAAAACCGAAAGCTTCAAAAACTTAAGTGTTGGCATTGTTTACTATTTTCTACGGAAATAACTACGTGGCAGTGACGTGCGGTGACATCGACACTTAGGGTAGCAATCAGTGGAGTGCCAAAGGAGGGTTGGTGGTGTCATACCCCCCCCCCCTTTTAGGACAAGTATAGCTAAATATAAAGAGCTTGACTTGCAACAATATTGAAGATTGATCATAATCGTCACAACCTCATCATCAAAATTATGGATAAAGCGAGATATGAGAATACACCAACTTTAGGTATATGCTTAGGTATCCTGAAAATCTCACATTGTAGTCAAACAATTTGGTTAGTCGATATGTGTATAGCACGAAGACGATGCTACAAGCAACATATCAAATTATATTGTGAGACTACATCGATCTGTACTTTCTAGTATGTTCATGGACGTACCCAGAGATTTTTCCAGGGAAACAAACTTTCTCCCGCGGGGGAAAACAACATTAAGATATTTTTTAATATTTACAAATTTGAAAATGTATATTTTATTCAGGCAGATGAACAACTACAATTTTAATGTTTGAGCAATATCGCTGAACCAATATTAAAACGTTTGCCATCACAAAATTTTGGACAATTTTTGGGGAGGGGGTGCTAACGCTCCTCGTTGTCCTCTCTGGATGCGCCCGTAATTATGTTCTTCGTCTCAAATAAACAACGAAAAATAAAATAGATATAACAACATCAAATCCATTCAAAACATACAGTCACGGACACTTCTGGAATGTAACGATTACATTGAGAGTTAATGGGGTTCTTACAGCCCAGAAGTGTCTGTGACTGTACAACATAGAATGCAAGACAAATCCAAAGACTTACCTATTTGTATGTGAAGTCCATTCGACGCTCTGCTGTAGCGAAGTGGTCAACTACAGACTCAAAAAATGTATCTTGTTCCTTTAGTTCACTCAGCAGTCTTGATTCAATTGATATAAGCGCAAGATTAGAAAGACGAATTTGTCCGCATCTGTTTCTCGCGTAGTTCTTAATCCTTTTCATTGCTGAAAACGATCGTTCCACGGTGGCTGTCGTTACCGGTATTGTAGAGATCAAGGAGGCTAGTATGAGAAGCTGTGGCATTGCCTTCCCAACAGGCGTTAAGCTCAGATAAAGTAGCAGCTGGTGAGGAGATTTGTCTGCAAATTCAGCAGAAGAATAGGCTACGACCAACTCATTTTTCAACAGAACTTCATCAAAGAAACGACCGTAACTTGCAATTAGGTTCTTGAAGTGTTCCGAAGGAAATTGATGTTTATATGTCTGAAATTTGGATGTGTCCAAAAGACTCAAAAATGAAATGCTATTGTAGTCCTGAAATCTAGTCTGAATCTGTTGCTGTATATTATCTAATATTTCAATGAACGAACGCTTGAAATTTAACTTCGGATCTAACGAAGCATCGGAACTACGTGGTCTTCTACGTGGTGGCCCCACATCAGTGACTATTTCATCGTAAATTTCATCAAAAGAATTTCTTAGAGACTGAATCGCCATTAAAGTTTCCGACACCTTATGTCTGCAGTACACAATGTCCAAAGCTTGCTTCTGAAGATAGGAAAAGAGAACATCTGTGTGCATGAATATTCGGTGGAAAACAGCAAGAAGGAAACAAAATTGAAAATTTTCCATGTTTGTTAAGTGACCCTCTACAGATTCCAAAACATCTCTTTCAAGTTCATTGTTGTGGTCGATCATGACACAAAACACTTCACGTAGGCTTTATTTCTTTTCGTGCACAGTGTTTACCAGACGCGATGAATAGTTCCACCTGGTTGGACAGACGCTTGGGAGACGGCGTTTCAGGAACTCTTCTAAATATTTTGCACGTTTTGGCGACCGAGAAAAAAATGCTGCCAATCCACCTAAGGTGGCAAAAAAAATACGACATTCTGAAATATTTGACGCACTTTGTGACAGTACTAGATTTAAAACGTGTGTGTAGCAATGAACAAAAACCGCTCCAGGAAAGGATTCCTTCAGGATTGCTTGTACTCCATTCAGGCCCGAAGTCATTACAGCAGCTCCATCGTAAGTTTGTGCTATAACTTTGTCGCAACAGCCCATATTTACTACATTTGCGACAATGACTTCAGCAACAGCTTGGGCTCTCTTGTTAGCACTAACGTCACAAAAACCAACAAATCTCTCAACCACGTGGCCATCTTTAATGTACCGATATACCATTGACAACTGAGATTTATTCGTGACATCAGTTGTCTCATCAGCCATGATTGCAACAAATTTCGATGATGTGATTTCATTCTGAATTTTGCTGTAAAGAGCACATCCAATAGATTCAATCAAGTCGTTTTGGATTCTGTTCGAAACACCCTTGAAAACTGTTGCTCTTTGAAGATGATTTTTTAGTAAAGTGTCATATTGGGCGATGTAATTAAGAAGTTCTACATAGTTGCCCCGATTCACTGAATTTTCTGTTTCATCGTCACCACGAAATGCGAGTTCTTGTTGGCCTAAAAAGCAAGCTGCGTTTATCAGGCGTTTCAAAAGTCCCCTGTTTGTTTTTACGGTTTCATTATGCAGCAACCTCTCCTTTCTAACCTGCTCACTAAGTTGAGTCTCGATTCTCACATTGCCAAACGTAGATAAGGCAAGAGACGCGTTAATATGTGTTGGGGATGTTTCGTGAACTTTTACAGCCTTGGTAAACCCCCCTAAATTACAGAAACCTAATTTCGTCCAAGACGAATTTCTGTCCGTGCTGAAAAGTAGGCAATTCCAGCAATACAGTTTCTTATTTGTTGTACTACCTGTCAACCAGTAAGTCTTATCGTAATTAGACGGTAAGAAATGGCGCGTGTAATTCTTCTTCTGTTGCGATATTTGAAGAGGTGGAGTTGGTCGACCTTTCTTGATCAGTGCCGCCTTTTCTTCAAATGTCCTGCAAGCAAATGGTCTCTGAAGAATGTTGGCCACAAGATCTTGATTTTCTTCGGACATTTGATTTGTTACACACAAACGCACACGCAGGCAGACCCGACACACGCACAACCACACAACGAACTTTTCTTTGCTTAAAAACGCACTATGAAAACCTTCGCGAATCGCAATAGCACTCACGTCTACACTCACAGCTCGGAACGGAAGCAACTATTTTAACTAACCCCCGTACCCTATTTTCACCAAGGGTCACGAGACATCGTTGGCAATATTTGTCTGATTTCAGTTCTTCTATCCCACTGAAACACGAGAGAAATATGAATATTTTTAAAATCCAATTCAAGTATTGGCGCAACAAAATTTTCGAATAACATACGTTTATTTTACTGGATTGCTAGATGCATTGCGCAGAATTGTATTATGCAAGTTTATACACTATCCGGAGGGTGATTCCATAAATTCTGTAGTTTTGCAAAAGGTCTAATAGTTGTCAACCTTTTTTTTTATGATACTTGTAAACTTCGGCATCTCTCGCCTCTCTTGTCCAGTGATAACTCCGAGGGACACTTGTTTCTTGGCAGGAAACGAGGAGAAGGGGAGGGGAGTGGTTGCTTTTGAGACCTAATGCCAACCAAGGGTCTTTTTTTAAAAAATAAAGAAAAAAGTGCGAGGAGAGAGGGGGGTATCGCGTAGACAACGCATCGAATCCCATCGCGCATTTTTCTGAAACCGGACTTTGGGGTCCCCATTAGGAACCGAACCTATTACCGATGACAACAAAGACGATTTGATTTGACTACGAAGATAGACATACGGGTTCGAATCCCGGCCCGGGCATGGGTGTTCTTTGTGTGTGTCCCTTCATCAATTTTATCGTATCATCTTCGCGATTACCCAAAAGTGGCAGACAAGTGAAATAGAATAAAGCATATCAAGCAATCAATCAACGATTTGATTTTTGTTGTTTGGCGTAGCCTTTTTGCCACATTTGGTTAATCTCGGGGTAGAGGATGGGCGATGGTATGATGACATTGATGAAGAGATACTCACAAAGAACACGCATACCCAGGTCGGGGTTTGAAACCAGGACCCCTGGTGTCGTAGTGCGCTGTGATAACCACTTCCCAAGGGAGGTTGGCCAAACAAAAGAAACGGGAGGAAAGCTCTAACTAATCGGATACGGTTGTATCGGAAAAGCAAACTGCACTTTTCCGCTGTTGTATTTTTCAAATGGATTTTTTAAACACAATCTTTGCATATGATTCGTGTTTTTTGAAATAATGTTTATTTCTTGATTTCCCTAATTTCACAATCGCAAGATCTCGTTACTGAAAGATCCAGGCTCGAAGCCTGGTCTGTGCATCAGTGTTTCTTGTAACCACTCTTCACCCGTTTAATTTAATCAACGTTCATCGTCATAGCAAAGATTAGGTGATGAAAGAGCAACGCTAAATAACAAAAATACAAATTATTTCCTTCCAGTGCATTTGCAAGGCACTACGAAATCAGGAGTCAAGAGCTCTCTATTTATGAATGTCCCTCATGACTTCCAAAAGCTCATTAGCTACTTATTATGGCAATTTAATCTATACAGCTAGAACAAGTGATGGAAGGTGGCAAACATTCAACATAGTAAAAGGCGGATGAACTGGTAATAATAGACACTTTGTGTACTTTCTTCAATAATATTCAGGGCCTCCCCGATGGCGCAGTGGTAGCGTCGTCGCCTTGTAATGAAGATGTCTCGGGTTCGATACCCAGTGGAGGCATATATAGCAGTTCGGATCCGTACTTTAAACTGTAGGTCCAGTCCGGATTAGCCTTACTGTGCATAAAGCGGAATTAAAACACCAAATCAATCAATCAATACTATTTATTTGGCTCTTTGAGCTCTGGGATACATAATTCATTCCAAATTATTTCATTTTTCACTGCACGACTGCAGAGTACAGCACATCGAACAGGAATGCGCGTTCTTCACGGATTCGAATCCTGGCCTGGGCATGGGTGTTCTTTGTGAAGTTCCTTCATCAATTTCATCACATCATCAATCATCTTCATCTACGCGATAACCAAATATGGCAAAAAATCGAAGTAAAATAAACCAAACCAACAACAATAAGAACGCACGTTCTTTGGCCCAAATAAATACATTCGTATTTATGACCGTTTAGCTTACCCGTTTTTTTATTTATTTAAATAAAACACTACTTAGACGAGCGAGAGAGAGAGCGAGTGAGCAAATATTTGTTATTTAATCATTATATCTTCCATATTTGAAAAAATAAAATAAAGCATAACATTTCCAAGTATTTTTGTCTGCACATAATACGTTCCCATTTCATAAACAATAAAACTATATTTTTACATCCCACATTATACATACATATTATACAACGTGCATAAATACAGAGAACGTATTAAGTACTGCAGACATTTCCCCCCGAGTTCTTTAGAGGATTTACAAAGGAATCGAAAGGAAACCAGTCCCCTATCTGTCCTATAGGAGATAGACTGGGGGACCTGAAACCACGGGCTTTCAACCATTGCAGCGGGGTGCAAGGGGACAAGGGAGGTAGAGGCAGAAATCTTCCCTTTCCCTTCAAAAACCCGTTTCTACCTGAAAGTGCTGCGGCGGAGGAAGAGCGAGCTAGGCCAGTCCTGCCGGCTGATGTCACCGAGGGCCGAGAAGCGCGTGAAAAAAAAGTATTGTATATGAACTGCGGCTTCAACAAGACAATAAATATTGTGATTTGAAAATAATTAGAGACGTGAGATTGATTGATCTATCTCTGCTAGACTAGCTACTCCTCAGTGCACGTCACTGCTACGTGGTGCCAAAGTGGATTTGTGAATATTGCAACATGTGAAAATTGTTTCAATCATCCGCAATCGTCTGCTGCATTACATGTGGCTGAGTGGTTCGCACATCGCGCTGCGACGCCAGGGGTCCCGGATTCGAATCCCGCTCGGGCATTGTTGATTGTGAATGTCCGTCCATTCATCAATTTCATCATTTCATCATTCATCCCCATCTTCGCAAATTAGCCAAGAGGCACAAAACGCGAAGCAAAATAAAATATATAAATAAATAAGGAAACAGTATCAGGTAGAGTGCTCCCTTTTTTTTCAGTAAACGTACCATGTAGAAGCAATGAATTCTTGTTTTTCTTAATTTTTCTGGATCTGCTTCCCCAACGGAAAATGGTAACAACGTAGGCATTTCTGCGTCTGACGTCAGAACACGAAGTTGGTCTCGCGTTGTGCGATAAACGAGACATCGAGCGAAAGATGCGCGGCTTCAAACAAAAGCGCATCGTCTGGTTTGACCTTGGGAGCTATTTCTATCTCCCTTTCGTCTTCGATAGGTCAGTGTTGCCACATGAAGGGAAACTTTCCTTTTGCAGGGAAATTCGGCCCGATATTTTAGCCAAAAGGAAAACGGGAATTTCGATGAAAAATACCACAATTGCATCGAAATTTTAAGATCATCTGACTGCATTATTACATTTTATGTTAATTTCGAATTTCATATCCACATTTTTGTTATTTATTTATTTTGCTATTCCTACTTACGTTGCTTTTATGTATCTTTGGATAAATAGTAACGATGAGGATTAACAATTAAATGGATTCCTGACCAGGATTCAAACCTGGGACATCTGGTCAGGAAGTGATGAAACTGAAATGTGAAAGTTTTTTTAAAATATTTTTTATTCAAACGAATAACGAATTCAACGGAATACTCAGCGGCGGCCGGCGGCAAGTTTGATGGGTAGTGCCAACGTGATCAAGAAATCGAAAAAAAAAAAAAACCTCCGCAATGCCCCCGCTCCCTCCTTGAGGGTGCCCCACTCACCAAGATGTTTATCCTCGTTTGGTGACGTGGAAAACAGTGTGGGTTTAAGTAATAACACACTAATACGATTCATCTTCACTCACTAACCTATCTTTATACACTACAGGACACTTAACTAAAAACACAATTACAAGAGGAAGGGAAAACAAATCTTCTCACCTTCTCCTCCCCCATGCACACGTATTCCAACTGGATGTTGAAAATATTCTAGACATTTGATGTAAAAAGAAATTGTCGAAATGCCAAAGAAAACTCGCATTTTTACTTTTATATTTTTAAAAAGTCTGGATGGCCCTCTAGGCGCATCCATCTATTATCAAAATGTTGATTTAACTTTGGAAAAAATACTAGGTTCGTTTCTCCAAAAGTCGGCAGAAAAGTAGATAGTACCTTTTCCGAGAATTACTTCCCCAACGGGTCTTACAAATCCGTGGTATTTAGCGACTTATCTCTGAAGATGGCAACTGTGTCAACACTGCGAAAGTTCCCTCGCTGTGTCAAAGCAAAAACAGGCACGGCTGGTGTCTTATGGGCTAACTCCATTGGCTAACACCACCCCCTGCCACCTTCTTCCCGGCTCATGGTGGAAATGTTACTCGCTGAGACTTCTCACATGTTTCAACTTGGTTAGGCCAGCTCCTGGGTGGCGCGGACCGCTGCCTCGCCGACGGTACGAAACAGCCGGCGATGCAGTGAGGAGGTTGAGGCGGTTGGGGTTGTCGTCACGTCAGCTTGACCGATTGCAAGATTCGAATCTCCTTGTCTGTAAACTATCAATGTATTAATTTAACAATACTTGGGCTATGCATGCATTTCTTCTGAGGGTAGTGCCATGGCACGGCGGCTCTCCCCCTTGAGCCGCCGCTGGGAATACTTAACTACGTACCGGTACTACTACTGCTTCCACCACCACCACTAATAATGCTGCTACTACCATGGGCGTCCGGAAGGGGGCAAGGGGGGGCCGTGGCCCCCCCTGGAAAACGAAAGTCAACCAAAAATTACATATTTCACACATATAATTTAATTTCAGCCACAATAATGTGGGTTAATTATTGCATGAACATGATAAATTCAAATTTAAGCAATGTTTTTTGAGGGATGAACACTATTATTGGGGAAAATATGCCATGTTGGCCCCCCTGGAATAAAATACCTTCCTTGCCCCTCCCTGGAAAAAATCCTGCGGACGTCCATGGCTACTACTACTACTACTACTGCTGCTGCTGCTGCTAATTATTATTATTATTATTATTGTGTAATTTGTTTAGGTGAAGGGAAAAAAATGGTCCAAATAGGGAAATTTTGCCCCTTGGGAAGGGAAATTGTGCCCTCGTATTGTGGCAACACTGCGAGAGGTGTGTGCTTGAACCGGTGGCAATCTGATTTGCGTCGTGAACATTCTACGAACGTTCTCTTGAGACGACGTGACCAAGCCATGCTTTTTGCCGTATTTCAACATTAAGCATATCGTCCACTGAGACTCGGTAACATAACTTCTGTTGTTTGCTTCTTATGAAATCAAATGGTATAACGCCCGCTACAGCAAAACGCGCATGTCAGATGTGTGCAGGTTTCTAGGGTGGAAAATTTCCGTTGGCCGCGCCTCCAACAAATGCTCTCTCGTGTAATTCCGCGGTCTTCGTTTACCTCCGGTAAGTGTCATACTCTGTCTCGCTGTAGCCAAACATGGAAAATGTTCCGCGGTACGTGGGCGGACTTCCCTCGGAGAGGCGCATGGAATTTTTCACACTGGAGGTTCGGGGTGGCGCGTTTCCGGTGTCTCAGTGGACGATAATCTTTAAAAGAAAGTACAAAGAGTCGAGGTCCCGTTGAGGACTAGTTTCTTTCGCGATTACAAGGGTCAACTCGTAACAGGACAATTTAGCAACGCTCTCATTTACAACCCCACGAGCCAACATGTAGTGCCTCCTCTCGTTTGTTTAATGCCGCGAGTGCTATACCTCACGATGAGACACGAAAGTAAACGATGACACAAGAATGCAATTGAACCGGTCGCCAGTTTAGAAGGCACACTCCAGGGGTGCCCACAAATCAAATTAACGACATTCATCAAACAAAAATTAATTACTGTGTTTTTATCCAAACTATATTTGTGTGTGTGGAGGGGGTTGTGATGAACAATTCTTTTGGGGGAGTTTGATGAACGACTTTGAGGGGGATGCGTACACGGCCTTGGGGACGATGGGCCCCCCTGGTATACTCCATAGCGCAATCATGTTAGTAACGATTGTTGTGAAGACAGCGAAAAGGGTTTAAAATCGAGATTAGAATTGACCTAAGAACAGATATGTCATGGTATTACACCATTACTTTAATGATCCTCTAGATACAGAATTCCAATATCCCACACTAAAACTCACATTATAGCTACATATCTTCAACTCTTGTCGCGTGTGATCTCCCCTGTGGACATCAGATATAAATAAGGTAACAAGAGTTAAGAAACTTCGATCTTCTCAAAAGATCTTCGGATGACTGAAGCCTTCAGCACGACACCAACACTGGTACTTTTAGTTGTTACTGGATTTTGGTCTACACATAAGTTCATCAGGAAAAATACTTGTAATTACTTTTTCAAGTAAGGAATTGAAGATAAAATAATGGCTATGATTGGAGTTTTCACCAAAACTCTTGATATTCAAATCATAAGGGGATAGCAGGAGGCGTGGTCCAACGCTGATAAGGGCAGATTATTTAATCTTCTACCAGATGATCAGGAAAGGCTCTCAATGGGTTACTTGCGCCTACAAAAGGATTGATTCATTTCTTAACAGGCCTCAGACCTTATGCTCAGTACCTTTACAAATTTAACTTGAAACGATCCGAGTATTGTGATGACTGTATAAACGTGGTAGACACCCCGAACAGAAAGTAGACCAATGTCCCTCCAATAATCCACAAATCAATGGGTTAAGACAGGCCTTACCCACAAAAAACGCCAAATCATCATACCGGAAAATTTCAACCTTCTCAATACCTTATTGGGCTTGGTGTCCAAAGAACAACTTACCAAATTTCCATTCCGAAACCTATCCCCTCCTTCCTCACCTGCAACAGGAACCCAGGAGATCTGAAAGACTGCACAACCCAGTATCTTAGAAACGCAGTCTCCTCTACGTACACCAAACGAAGAGCAGAAAAACGACCCTGAAGGATATTCCAGAGGAAGACAATATGAGGCTTCAACCAGAAGACAAGAGGCTGATGAAGAAGAAGAACGAGGTCTACTAGCAGAGGAACGCCAAAAGGAATAATTTTAGAGAATTAAGTCGTGTTCATGGTGTTTGTATTTGTATCTTAAATATTCATTCATCCATTTTTACTTACTTAGTAGCATACGTAACCTACCATTTAACAACTCGCTAACTACAATAAACATCATTCCATATGTTCGCATGCACCATTTGCACATCCTACACAGTGAATTAGCAGCTTAACTAAACTTCTTGAAGCTCCCCAGGGCTACCAACCCGAAGATTTCAGAAGACCATCCTCATACTGATGATCAATTCCAGATTTTTAATTTATATTTTATTTTTTGCTGGCTTCCAGTAAACTACACTCTTACAACTGTCAGATATACTCTCATTTCGTACCTCCCTTACCCACCATCAATTCAACTACTAACAATAGCCGATATATTGTTTTGGTTACCCGAACATCGGGTCTAGCTAGGCGTGCATGTAACTGGTGTTACCGAAGGTAACAGCAAAGTGTGAAGAATTAAAAAGTTGTTTCAATAAAATAACAACATTGTTAAATACGTTAACCAACAGCGTTGCCGTCGAGTAAATATTGCAGAGGACATTTTTCTGCAGCCGACAGAAGCGAAGAGGGAGGCCGGTTCCCTTACCCTGAAGAGGTAACAAGAGGAGAGAGCGCCAATGCAAGGAAAGAGCGGAAGAAGGTTTTGGGGTAAAGTTTGCTATGGGGTTATTCATATGCCTGTTAAGGCTCAGCTGGACATTTGGCAGCCGAATGAGCGATTAAAAAAAAAAAAAAAATCCACTACAGTCGAAAAACTGTTGTGATATTCCAACATAAGAAAAATTACATACTTTTAGAGAGCATTGACGTGAATTTTCGAGAAGTTTTCTTTCCCTGCTGTCTAGATATTATCAATAGTTTCGCGATTACGTAAGTCTATTTAACTATTGATATCTTGACAACAGTGAAAGAAAACTACACGAAAATTCACGTCAATGATCTAGAAGGAATTCTAAGCGTATGGAATTGTTAATATTTTAGAATATCACAGCGGTTTTTCGAATGTAGTGGAAAATTTTTAAAAAAATCGCCCATTCGGCTGCCAAAGGTAGGCCAGTGTAAGTGTTGTCACATTGGATTGGCAGAAAACAGCTAAATCCCGCCTAAGATGGGGATACCACTATTTCTCTGAAGCAACAAGAGCTAGACTGCAAAGTCAAGGCTGGATTGAACTGCAACTGAGACCTGTTAGGTAACAGAAGAAAGGATAGTTCCTTGATGCGATTCGTTATTTGAACAAACCTTGCTACAAAAAAAAAAGCTAAGTTGACAACAGTATTACTACGTACAGCTGGACTTCCCTTTCACAATCTGACTGTCGCTGGAGGAGCGGAATTCTGTCATCTGCTCGCCACGTCAAACACCCGAGAAATGTGTTGTTCTTCTACTCCCCCTTTCCACCTCAATTACAAAGAAACAGATATAAAGAAAGAATTGACAAGGCTTGACCATTATGTTTCACTTACGTCACAAACTGCTGCATTGTGGCTTCGAGCAGCCATGATTGAGGACAATCCAAGCGAGCGGAAGATACTAACACAGACATTGGTGATTCAACGCTACGTGGTGGATATTTCCTTGCAAACGACAAATAAAATTGGCCGCAAACATGGCGGCTGTGCGCATCTTGACGTTACATAAAATCCACCCGATCGTATGTACGGCACCGTAAATGTTATGCACTATGCACATCTCATTATTATTATTATTTTTGTTAATTTCTATTCTACTGAATTATGAAATGAAAAAAAGGAGAGGCTTGTGAAATTTCCACGGATATGACGCCCTGGTTTACTTTAAAGGCACTAAGCGCATACCCCTCAATATATGCGAGTGGAGGTTGGACTACATTGGGGTTTCCTCTTTTTCTATGTTATATGGTAATAAATTCCTCGCATTTGTCGAAAGTACAAGAATTGCCTTTCGTGACTTTCAGAAACGTGAAAATTTTATTGATGAGAGTTAAGATAACATCTTGGAATTATAACAGGAGTGGCATTTTTCACTTACACATACATTGAGCACCAAACTAATAATTTGATTTGGAGCGAATGCAGAATATAGAGAATGTCTCCAATTTCGTTAATATTTGTTATACTAACTACATTTGGCCTTCTAATCACGAATCTGTTGTTAAAATGAGGGGGTCACGTCTGGAAATCGCGAAAAAGCCGATATAAGTGGATTTTTTTAGAGCTGTATCGCATATTTTTGCGAACAAAATTTTGACTATGCTTGCCTAACCTAACCTTACCGGAAATGGTTCGCAGAGCTATCCGTGAATGGTTTGTGGGGTTACCCGTGCATGGTTCGTGTACTGATTAGGAGGCCAAAGTTAGTTAATATACCAAATAATAACGAAATTGAAAATAGTTTCTTACCCTAACCTTACCGGAAATAGTTTCGAGGGGATATCAGTTAAATCTTTTCCCAATTAGCACATATAAGTTTTGTAGCACTAGCTTCCTCAATGCGCAAAACGCCATTTTTCTAGAAGAACGCTCGAACACCGTTGCCAAACCTACCTCTAATCAAAGTCCGCAATGCCATGCTTCAACGATTAATGATCTTCAAGTAACGAAGCAACAACTGCAAGTAACGAAGGAACAGTGTGGCAACGCTGTAGACAGCCCAACGAATGCCGAACGTCACTTGTTCATATCAACAAACATGGTTATGTTTATGTATGGAGAATGATTGCGGTAATGAAGAACGTAATTTTGCAACATATATGCATGATTCATGATTCGTACAGCCGTCACGTTCGCGGCCAATTTTGTTTGTCATGTAGCAAGGAAATGTCGTGAATAACGTGAGCTTCTGTTTGAACAACTAAATACTTCATAATGTACCGTCCGCCCGCTTGAATTCCGTATGTTTACAAGAACTGGCCTCAATCATGGCTGCTCGATCCCACAATGCAACAGTTTGTGACGTATGTTGTAACTTGTAAGTATACCGCTTTTGCCGACAATGAAATTGTCATTGTGCTTGACAAAACACTGCATTTTAATATTCTAAAGAGAAAGTGGACCATTGCAAAAATTCAAATTTCTAAGTAGCCTTGATAACAAACATGTTGAAGTACTCATTCCAAGATAAAAAAATATATAAAAATAAAAAAATATGAGAAAAGTTGGTTTAATGGCGGTAAACGCGGTAACATGGAGAATACAACAATGGTGTTCATTACCAGGCCGGCAAAATTATTGCGAGAAAATTGGTGTTATACGAAATATTAGAAACCAAACGTCTCAGCATTTTTTTTACATAAAAAATAATTCATAATTAAATACGTTGTAACAATTCGAACATGCTGCATTTGGCTTGCTTCCCTTAATTCCTCAGCGTTGTGACACCAAATAAAAGTACATACCCCAAGAACTTTTATTAACTACCGGTACTTACCAAAATACGTGAGGAATTCAGAATTCTATACACTTTCACATAAATTTCACTGAGCAAAGAAAAATCTGAAAAGCAATTTTATAGACTATCCACTGTTCGTCTATCTTCCCAGGAGAATAAGTTGTTTATTTTAAAAATTAGAAATGCTCACATGATACGTTACCCGATAAGATTTTAACATAAACAAATACATTTCTGTTCTCAGCGCGAAAATGACGATACTATGTGAGCAGCTTGTAGTTCGTGGGTGCCAAGATCAAGCAATGGAAAGTTCCATTTGAACAGCTAGAGGTAGGTGAAGTCGGCCCACTCGTGCGACAAGCGGACTCGGGCAGCCTTCACCCAGGGAAGTTCGTTAAACTGATAACAGATGGCGGAAGCAAGCTTGGTGCCTGTTCAGCGTGGCCTCGAACGATTGGTGGAAAGTTCCACGTTGGCACAGTCTAGCTTTGGCTACAGAAAGGTGAGGTCGTTTTAAACTCTCCACAGAAAAGTGCACTTCGTTTCAGCAGTTCTTGCAAGGTGAACATTTCGTTGTTTCGTACAGTGTGCAGAAATTAAGAAGAAACATGCGCAGTTCGTATTTTAATTGTACCAGTCGACACAATTACGTCGAACTAAGCTTGTCGGGAAGTGTTCCTACAGATGATCACAATGGCCGCCATTTTAAAAATGGCACCATGAAATGGATGAACATGCTGGCCCAGTTGCATTCACCAGATGTTTTGCAGAGGTATTGTATTAACACATGTTTCAATTCTATTAATTTTTGTTTATATTTGTAAGATAAATCAATTTTTGCACATATTTTTGTTAACAAGGATCTATTATTTAGTCATAGTTTCGTTAAAGGATTGTTTTATGATTTGAATATTTGCATTATAATAGAAAAAACTAGGTTTCTGTTTTTTGACAGTTCTACTTTGTGTTATACTAACTTCCTTGAATTGGCATTATTCGAAGAGATACCCTAAAGTTCCCGGACTGGTGTAAGTAGATATTTATCATAGTGCGACTTGCTTGGGAAGATTTCCAAGCTAAACAGCAGGAGGCTATGCACACACTCAAAACTGATATAAATCACATTTGTTGTCTCGAGAGAATTATATGTTTGACATTTTTTTTCTGCATTCGTGAACCAATCAATACAGATGTCCCTTTACGATTATTCGTTCTCGTACTTTTGCATTTATTTTATGCCATGTATTGCTTAATGTTCATTAATTATCTCAGTCGATCTCCTTTTATAATTCTAAAGTATATTTACGTATACAGTATACTTTTCAATGGAAGTATGTGAATTTCTCAGGACCCATAAAAATTGATGAGAGAAGTGCTACTGATATTTTAGTAATATGTCTTATCTCTTTCTGTTGTATATTTTAGGTATTTTCTCACTAATTCGGTTTGTTGTTTCCCAGATTTTTTTGACATGCGCTAAAACATGTTTGATGTGACATTTTTTTGCCCTCCACATTCCACCTATTTCTGAGCAAATGAGGAAATCACTTCGTCTTTATACTCTGTGAATCTGACTGTGCGAAAGGTGCAAGACCGCACTTGAAACGAACTTCCTTCGAAACTGGTCTCCCAGTTCAGTCTTGAAGACTTTGAAATTAAAAAAATCTCTCGAATTACACTTAGAATGCAGCGAGTAATACGACCAGTACCTACATAAAACTAAGACCCCCGCGTTGTAAACACTTATTTTTCACCATATAAATCACATAGCATTTTAAGAAGTTCTTATATACTAGTAATTAATTATGCGTACTTACGTTTCCACACAATTCAAAACCTAAAACCAAGACCGGCTGACTTTCGACTTAAGCCTCTGTCACACGGAACTAGATTTCTAGTTGGAATGCTCTAGTTGACGCTGGACTGGCTACCCATTTGCTAGTTTTCGCCTCACACGGTACTTGTTATACCGTAATTGTCGATAGTCTTTCGTTCCCATAATGGCGGCCGCGCGAGATGTAAACAACGTATCACTTCACACCTTTAAAATACGATAACTATCCAACCGAGAGGAATATCGCATCGCATTAAATGGTTTTAGGTAGAGAAGAACGGCGCTGATAAAATACATACTTTACAACGTTTACTATACACGTATGGAAGAATATTTTAGCTTTTTCAATTGTAAACATGCCTTTCGTGCTGTATGCACTCGGAAACCACAGACAAAAAAAAGGCTACTTTACAAACTCACAGATTATCTTCACATGGCCAAACTTTGCTCTGATTGGCTGTTCCACAGAATCTAGTCGAAAAAGTTAGTAGCAATTAGAACATGTCCTATTCCTTAAAGCCAGTGAAGCAGTCAGCCAGGCGGCCATGATTACTACCCAGAAAGTCAGTTCATCGCCAACTAGGGCGTTCCAACTAGAAATCCAGTTCCGTGTGATAGGGGCTTTAATATCAAGCAAGTGCGCAACAAGCGAATGAGTGTGCATTGTCGCTTACTGCGTGTTGCTGGCTCGATTGCTCGTTTAATTCGTGCTTTCGAACTGCACTATGTGACGTCACTTCCGACAAGACCGTACCTCAAGCCTGCTTTGGACCTTTCGGACAGCCCATAATACCCCATAAACAAGGAAACGAACGATCGTCTTGGACGAATTCGTCGTATTTTTCGTTCGAACTCAGCCATACCAAAAAGAAGAACTGACATGAGTATTGAAGTTAGTGAAAGCCCGCCAGACGCCACGAACGGAAAACAATGAAACGCACATGATCTATGCTCTGGGAGAGGAGGGGATGCGGGCGGTTGTTTTCGCAGAGCACCCCCTCCCTCTAGCTGTCTCATTGTTACAATATTGAACCATACGAGCATCCCTTCAGCTAACCTCAAGGCTCGTCGAAACACCCCCCAGCTAACATTTTCCACTTCAAGGGCTGCACACGATGATTGTCCTATATTACACCCCTCTGGAATAGAGAGACAGTTGCGTGCGCAAGTGCTTGCTTGCGTACAAATGGGTATATGTCGTTGGCCTGTGTCCCTGGCCAATCGGCATGCCTATTCCAAGCCGACTAGTAGTTTACTTCAAAGGAAATCGTGCCGACGCGCCGAGCGTGCCTAGACAGGTTGACTCAGGATTGGTCTTGTTTGTTCAACGTTTAACCACGGAGTGGACGAACTGGCAAGTTAAAACATTAATAGAAATGTACCGTGATAGTCCTCTGTTGTGGGACTGCAGATTGGAGGACCATAGGAATCGGAACAAACGTCACGACTTGTTATAGCTCTTTTCAGTTGTTACGGCGTGCGCTCTAGAAGCTGGCAGGGTAGTGGGAAGCGGGGAAACGACCTATCCAGCGCAACGAGACAGGCCGGTTAGAGAGAGAGACTGCAGCGTTGCCAGAGTAGCGGGAAAGGCGAGTTGAAATCGAAAGAACCATGAAATACAGACGTCCATTGTTCGCGTATGGCCTGAGTATGCGTATTATCCCTATCTTCTGGTCTAGAATACCAATAAGTGTATGATATCAAGTGTATGAAAAGGTTCATTGACAAAGGTTCCTTATTTCTGAGAAGATGTACTTGTATTGTATTTTTGTACTTGAACCCCATAGACTTCAGTATCCTCCACAACGACGAAACTCCCCACTGCAAATCAACGCGTAACTTGTTCAGTGTTTGATATGCACCCTTTACATAATACCCGAGGAAAGTTCTTATTATATCTTTATCGCAACCATCGAATGCCTTTGTGATACTGTTCCTTTTCATTAGTTTGCGCGGTGATTCGAATGACGTGGAACTCGACGTCTCAAGTCTGTCTTTGCCTTCCCTAACAATACGCGTCACAGTTCGCGTACTCACTCCACAAACTTCCGACACTTTCTGTTGCACTTTGTGCACACTTACCAAGGGACCGCTGTTTTCTGCTTCCTTTTGAAAATATTCATGATTCCTACTGATTATTTTCCTGCCTTGGCTACGAACTACATCCTTCCTGTTCGCCATCGTACGATACTTACTGCGTTGATAAACACAAAGCTCCCAATGGAACAACGAGAGTACAATTTAACGTCACATCACTTGCCACATACACGTTTACCGACGAAACAATGCAGTTAGGCAATACACGACGCGACAACAATTACTCCCTCTCATGTTATTTTCCTACATCCCGCTCATAACAAACAGGAATCAACACTGGGGCAAAACACCATCAGCAGCGCGACGAATTGGCAACACAGCAAAGTGCAGAACGAGGTTAGCGCTGCAGCTTCCTCCCGCGACTGCGTAACTCTCGGCTCCACCGCTAGGTGGTCTGTTCTCTGATTGGTCAGCGGCATGTTTCCCGCTCCCCACTTCCCCTGCCAGCTTCTAGAGCGCCCGCCGTAAGAACTGAAAAGAGCTAGTGGAAATTGCAGTTTCAATTGGAACTTCTAAAGATGAAGTTGAACGAAAAGTTAAGAATTTGCTAAGCCATTTTGCAAGAGAAGGGTAAAGGACATCAATATGTCCGGTAGTATTTGATTAAATCACTTCCGCTATACTTATTTCGGATTTTCAGACTGACGTATCCAAAATCTCCGTGGACGGTTCATAGAAATAACAATTACAGGAGCTGCCGCTAGAAGCTCATCTTCCTCGTCGTACATTTTCACGGAGTATTTCTCCATTGCTGGCAACAAGGCGTCAAACCAGACTGATGCACGTCTCGACACCGCAATCCTGTGGGGACGTCTATCGACATCGGCAAAGCAGAACGGCTTTGGCACTCGGACTTGCCAACCGGCATAGTTGGGATGCGTCTTTACCCTCTGTGAGCAGATTTCGTGTATGCCTTCCCGTACTGCGATGGTTGAAAGTTATTTTCGTAAAGTGTCGTTCCGACTGAAATCACAACCCATAAAGCCAGTCTCACACAGTGGTTCAGTAGGTCCCCACTTCCCTACCCACCTTCGACTCGAAACTACCAAAATAATTTTTACGTCTTCAGTTCGCGAAGGCAGCAAAAGGTCTCACACGATCGTTAAAATAGCTTTTTTAAAAATGGCGACTGCACAAAGACTGTATACCACTTCACAAGTTTAGATGCTAATAACTGCTGAAGATAAGGAAAAATAATGCTTTGTATTATTATTTGAATAGGAGAATAACATTGGCACTGTTGAAAAATGCTGCGCATGAAACCCGTAGCAGTGAATGTGAGTATATAACATATGTTATTTCAAGTTGATATACCACTTAACGGACACACTAGCATAAAGTTGCATTACCCGTATATTACAATAGAAGTTGCATCTTTTAATGAAATCCTTCTCGTACGGTTGAAATATATTCCGCAATACGAACTAGTCAAATAAATTACATAAACTTCACAACATTCAAAGTGCGAAAATTATGGTGTTTTCATTAAGTTACCATATTATATTTATATTTCATTGACACTTGTTTGCTCCTAAAATACTTATTGTGAAGTTTACTTTGAAGTCCATGAAGAACTAATTACAATTCATAATTTATATATCATTACAACACTAGTACATTTATTTACTGCGGTGCTACACACAGCACAGTCTATTTGTTACAGCCAACATACCAGAGTACATGCATACGTACGAGTATGTGGCGACTGTTCAGTGTTTACTTCAAAATAGTATTCGCGTCGGTAAAATAACAGATTCACAGTATCATATTTAGACATACGAACTATTTATTTAAAACAATAATAATTAGTAGACTCTTCACTAAACAAATAAAATGTTCCCCTCAATCATTTACATAGATGACTGTATAGGTCGGATGTTTTTCTTCTTTAAAAGCTGCATTGAATAAACAGTCGAACATCTATTGCCTTTCTTCTTCTATTTCCTACTGCAGTTGGCCAGTGTGCTCCTCAATTCTGATTGATTGTTCTATGGTATTATCGATGGATTTAAAGACTGTTTCTAAATCTGTCTGGAACTGAATAAAGAGAAAGTTCTCACACGATCGTTAAGTAAGGAAGCTAGAAATCGATTGCGAAGTGAGGACGTACCTAACTGCCGTGTGAGACTGGCTTATGGCCGTGTGCACGAACGAAGATCAAATTTTAAACTCGGATCGGGAAAGGATCACTGGAAAATTCCATTGCACGAAGACGGTTCAACACTTGATCGCGATCTAGGAACATCAAAACGAGTTTATCTTCTGAACGGCCATTCGCCACCGTTTTGGTGGCCGATCCTGGTTCACGATACTGACGCTTCGACCGCAGGCAGTTGTTTTTGAATATAAAAAGAGCGGAAAGTGATATCGAGAGCGTGCAAACGCTAGAGATGTTGGATGTACAATGCTGATAATTCGAGAGTTGTGTAAAGTAAACTAAAAAGTGCCAAAATAATAATAATAATTTGTGGTTCTGTGGTGCAAAGTCCAAATGTTTCTAAATACTGTACTTTCTATCCCAGAACACAAAACATGTGCAAGTGCAAGGTAAATTAGAACAGAGCAATGTTACGATATTGCTACATGGTGTTGCTACACGACATGACAATATAAATATATAAGAATTAAGAAATGAAAAATTCAAATACATACCACAATACAGTAATAATAATAATAAAATATCTTGATTGAGCGGGCGAGTTTCAGCGTACGCTGTTCTCTCGCGAATGCATTTCGTAAGGCATTGAAGTCCCGTAGAAGAAGGTTCCATGCTTTCTCCTTCTTCTTTTGTCTTATGCCGTCAGTTCTTTTTTAAGATTATTATTTATTTACACCCTACTACATCCTTGTACTCGTCGATAAGGTTGATCAGTACATTTCACAAATTCAGATAAGTTTGCGGCCCGAATTACTTTCTTCTCCTACACGTTGATACTTTAACACATCACACTGTTCGGTGGGGTTCTTGATTGTCATTTGTTTTAGCCAACCAATCAGGTATAGCCTTACAAATTAATCTCGGATCATTTGAACGGAATCTCTTGAACGTCGTTTTTCGTTGGTGCAATGCAAATCTTTAAACCAAGTTCATTTAGAGTGGATCAAAATTGATCCCGCTCATCTGAACTTCGAAATAATCGTTGTTGGTGCACTCGGCCATTAAAAGTTCACAATGCTCACTTGAATTTTTGGAAATATTATTCTCAGTTACAATTTGCCAGCGTATGCCAACCGACCCACTCCGCTCCTGGTAGAAAGACGTAATTTAAACTAAAGCCAGTCTCACACGGTACTTGGAATAGTCTTTACTTCCCGATCGACTTCTAGCTTCCGTACTTCAAGATCGTGTGAGAGCTTTCTTGTCTTCAGTTACCTACAGAATTAGAAACGGTCTTTCAATCCATCCTTAATACCATAGAATTAATTACCAATCAGAATTGAAAAACGCACAGGCCACCTGAGTATGAGCAATAATATTCTACTGTTTATTTCAAGGTACCTTTTTATTAACATTCGGCCAATACAACACCTATATACAGTTCCTATGTAAATGACTGAAGGGAACAAATTTAAATAAACTTTGATATATACTCACATTCACTGCTACAGTTTACATATGCTGCATTCTTCAACCGTGCAAATGTTATTATTTTATTCTTTGTTGCAGAAACCATTATTTCTCATTTTCTTCAACAGTTATTAGCATCCAAACTTGTGAAGTGGTATATCATGTTTGTGCAGTAGCCATTTTTAAGGATCGCGTGAGACTCCTCTTGCTCCTTTCGCGAACCGAGGACGTAAAAAATCTTAGTTTCAAGCTGGAGGTCGATCTGGAAGTGAAGACGTAGCTAAGTGCCGTGTGAGACTGGCTTACGTTTCCGATTTTCGTGGGAGTAGTGAGCAGAAAAGCGGATTCATGTCCGCACGTATAAGTTTCAATGTCAGCAGCTGTGCCAAATTGGTCAGCCGCCATGTTGTCGGTTAAGTGCAAGGTTCGATCTGCGTTTCCAAAAGTTGGAATGTATGAAAGTTCCATGTGGCTGTAATTATAGAGTTTTTTTGTTTTATTTTGCACTGAACCAATTGCGATTTCACGCAACGTTCAAGATATGTTAGAAGAGTATGCTACGCAATAAGTGCTAAAGAAAATTATTTTCCCATCAGATGGCGCATCAATAGTGTTCCTCACAAACATCCGGGGACTGCTACCGTAGCGCAGGGTTTCCTCAGGCATGGGTCGGAAGAGAGAGGTGGTTATCAGGCTCGCCATTCGCGATTAAAATTATCCGATATGCCATCTGGTGAGCTTTTCAGGAACCACTCCATGTAGGACACTTCGCTGGGTTGAAGCCGTTCAAAGCATGGGGAACGTGCGAAAAAGTAACGTCTACTGTTCAGTTTTTTGCTCTAAATCATTTTGTGGGTCAGGACAAGTGAAAAGCTTACATGTGTTTTCCACCCCGTGGAATCAACAAAGTGAAATCAACAAAGTGAAATCTGTAAATAAATCAGGGAAAACAGAACTGATTGACAAAATTTGCATAACTGAAATACGGCAAGGTAATTACGAAGAATGCACGAGTCTGTTTTCCGAAAGATGATTTTATTATCATGAAAGTAAGTTTTAAATTGTTCTTTATGAATATAACATAAAGCCGCGGTGGCTCAGTCGGTAACGCGTCTGACTACCATGCTAAAGGTCCCGGGTTCGATCCCCGGCCGGTTCAAATCCGGGAATTTTTCTAACGATGGAAGCGGCCCCGGCGCCCACCCAGCGTCGAATAACATGGGTACCTGGGGGAAACCCTGGGGGGTAAAGGCGGTCAGGGGCGTGATGCTGATCACATCACCCCCACTCACGACCGGATCAAGAAAGTGTGGGGCGTTACCCCCACACCCCCTATACGCCTTCATGGCGTGGTGCTATGCACAGGGGAACACTTTACTTTTTTTTTTTTTTTTTTTTTGAATATAACATTTCTTTTTCGAAAACAATGTATTATGTATGTAATTTGGAACAGGTGCAAGTCGATTAAGTGCGAAGATGAAAATAGTTTGAGAATTAATTAATGTCTATAATCATAAAGGTAAGATAGAAAAAGGAAATTGACATGCTAATGTTGCTGTACTTCTACCAAAATAATTATATTTACCTCAAGCAGAGGGAGCGAGTTCTTTGAAGGAGGAACCTTATTATATTCTCGCCCTGAGCTTAGAGATTTCTATCTAACCCTCGCGACAGGTTAAGTTTGCAGCAAGTTTTATGTATTAATACACGCGAGAACGGCGTTCAGCATCTCCCGTGCCAATTTTGCCTCAACCGTCGAGCTGTTCATGTCACAGGCAGCGAGAAAATCGGCAGTATTGCAGCGGAACTATATTCTGCGCGCACGTTTGGGTCTACAAGTGTGAAATGTTGCTGCAAACTTAACTTGTCGCGGGATTGCATCAAGTTATTTCTTTGGCCAGGTTGAATTTTCTATCTTAAGGTGTGTAACAATTTGTCTTAAATGTGTGGATTTTATAAACCTTATTCTCCAATTCACAATCACTGTTTAAATGCATATTTATATAATTTAATTTATTACATTTAAGCAATCAATGTGCTAGCTTTCCGTTATTTCGAAAAGTGAACAATTAATGAAATATGGACAGTTCAACATGTGCATATGAACATTCAAATAAACGACAACTATTATGTATTCATCCAAACTATTGTGGGGAATTTTAATGAATAAATTAAGGTGGGGGTATTGCATTCATGGCCTTGGGGGGGATGGGCACCCCTGATATACATAGTAAATAAATTCAAATATGAGGGTTCAACAAAGAATCGGGAAGGAAGGAGAAAAGGCTCACTGAAAGAGAGGAACTTTTTTCGTGGTGAGAAAAGTTAAGGTTAATCCAAAATTAAATGTTCCGAAATTCAGGTCACTGGAACAGGAAAGACAATGAGCATTTTAACAGTTCATCACGCATTGTACAGGGAGAATGCATAAAAAAAACATGTGCATAAAGACCAGGAGTTCTGGAACAACGAACCTCATCAGCTCCGATGAGACCAAAATAAAACTTTTCGGCTCAGATGGCGTGCACAGGGTATGGAGGAAGACAAATGAAGATAACAATGTACCATTGTTGTCAACATAATTTGAGCAAGACTCTTTTTTCTTTTATGTTTTCTAGCGGTGTACTTTATCATTTCACTTTCCAACTACCTCTGTACGGATAAGACTGGTGCACACTGTATAAGAAACTCGAAGAATTTTTTCATTTACCAGTTAATTTATGTTCTGTTCTTCACAGCGCTTGAAGTGGAGAATGTCAGCTGGGGGATGCTCCTATTTCTTAACATGGTGCTAATGAGATAACTGAAAAAAATGTTAGTTGGGGATACCTCCCCCTCATTTCGAGCGCTGGATCTTCATCTTCTAAAGCTGTGGCTGTTTATAGAACCACCATGTCTTTATAGACACACTGTATTTACGTTTTCCATTATAAGCAGTTGTGTTAAAAACATTAGTTCTTCTCCATGATGTGAGATGGCGGGGCATGTTACGCACACTGCAGTATTTTGTTTGACCTCGAAACGACCATGAAGATTGAAGAATGCTGCGCAGCCACAGATATTGCGCAGTTGCCAACTGACCTCCCTCCCCTCGTCAGTTTACAAGAGCTTGGCAAGCGAAACGGTCGATAAGGAGTGTGTGGAAACCAGAACGTCGTGACATTTTTATCTAGTTTCAGTTTGGTCATGCGCATGTTGTTCATCACCTGTTCTGTATTGCGCATCTCTTTCGTGCGCCGTGCCGTAGGAGAACTGGCCCAAATGACGTCATCAGCCGCCATTTTGATAATTGTGAAATGCTTGTTCTCACTGTAAGTAATCGAATTATCACAGAGTAGTGCTTTGATTTGTGCATTTTCTGCTTTTCATTCTATTTATAGCAATAATGACTTGAAGAAAGTAGGGTAAAATGTGATGCTTAACCTGCGAGACTTTACGTAGAATTTGCAATCTGGGAGTGGAATGCTTAATTTAGCACCAAAATAATCATAACTCAAGCATCTATGAGAACATTTTAACGGCCTTCACGATAGTTTGAGGAGGAAATTACTTTAGATATTTTTAGTTGTTTTCAAATGGGTACAAATGCGTGTCTAAACCAGAGCATAAAATACAAAAAGCGTCTTCAGATACCAATAGGAACTTGGTTATCGTTCACAATAAACTTTCGTTCGGAAAGTAAAAAGAGATCCATAAGATTTCATTCGCAATCTGAATCCGAATGCATTAGCCTCTCAACTTCGAGTCAAAGTGCATAAATTACAATTCTATGAAAGAATATACAATTTATACTCGTGTTTTTGTGTTAGTCCGTGGGAACACGAACGAACAGCTTGTATTCCACCCAAGACAAGAGGAACCATCCAACTTAAAACTTGTGGGAAACAATTTAAGGTGGCGGAACTTTTTTAATTTCGTTAATGCCGAAGCTCAAGTTTCAATAATGTACGAGGGGTGGTGGAAAAAAGTTACAAAGCCTGTAAATGACAGGGCAGTGTTTATAGTCTGGAAATGTGCAACGGGTGAAAGTGGGTACTTGGCACTATTACTCCACATGATCACAGTTTCTGTTGAAGCACGTATCACAGCATGAAATTAAGTTGATCATGCCGGTCGATCAAAGTTTGGCGTAAAGATCTCGATACCATCTGGAAGCAGCTGGTTTCAAATCTTCATTGCTCTGAAAGTAGCGTTCAGACATGTGTTCCTCTAGAGCAGAAAATAGATAGAAGTAATTTGGTGCCAAATCCACACTGTATACGGTGAGGGGTTCAAGGTTTTTTCCCATTGAAACCTTCGCAAGCAAGCAACGGTTTATCGTGCGGTATGAGATCGTGCATTACCTTAAAGAACGATCACCTACTGCATAGAAATCCTGGTTGTTTCCTTCTTATGTCCTCCCGCAAATGTTGAAGTGTCTAGTAGTAGGCATCGGCATTAACAGTGCGTAAATGTTCGAGGTATACCACTAACAAGACTCCAAACGCGTCCCAGAAAACAGTATCCAGACGTTTTCCGGTTGATGGGATCATGCAGCGTCGCTTCAAAGGCATGACACCAGTTCGCTATGAATTTCGGCAACTGAAACATTTTTGATCAACAGAAAACGAATCGCAACCGTCTTAACAATTTTTCAAACGTTCGGCCATTTTGAACAGTCACTGCGCAGCTAGTTCTGGTCAGAATTGGACACACCTATAAGAAACGAGATATACATGATATCAGTACACACATATTTACTTAACTCGACTACAATTGCACATAAATTTATGACCCTAGAGATACACTCCGCCTCAAGCGAGCGTCTTTCTTAATTCACCCCACTGTCCATTACAGGAAAAGGTCACATATTGATCAGTTCAGTTAGCAATATGTAAGTAATACAGTATCGGTTTTTCTAACTTCTGATTAGTACCCTCAAACTTGCTTTATTTCGAAACACATTAAAGGCAGATTCGTACGAAGCTGAATTTTCTACTTGATGGAATGCCTTAGTTGAAACTAGACTCGACTATCTGACTAGAAATGATGACTGCCAGGCTGGCTGCAACTTGCTTCTCTGCCAGATGCTGTAGTAACAACCAATCAGAGCGAACCTTTGGTTATATGAATATAATTTGCGAGTTTGGCAAGGAAAAGGGGTAACGGATTTCGTCTGGGGTTTCCGGGTGTTTGAGTGAAATTGTTTCTGTTCAATACTCGAAGAAAGTTATGGAAATAAGGAATTAGGAATTTTTCCAAAGCAATGATATTTGTTCACAACACATATGGTTAGCCTATAATGAAAAATCTGTATTATTACTAGTGTATTAAATGTTTGACAATTTGAACAAAATCTGCTGATCTCATGTATGAATACATACTCTAGTTCATTAAAGAAGTACGTTGAGTACACTTTGATTGCCACAATTTCTTTCGAGCGAATTTCTATCCCAGTATTTCTTTTCTTATACCACTAATTTTGGTACTTGTAAGAAGAATAGCAGCAATAGCTGTTCTACGACATTCTTCCCCAAGTCGTTCGTCCATCTTTTAAGCTTCTCTGCTCTGCGCAATCCCTTGTGGGAACAAAAGTCTAACCAGCAAGTTCGACAACGAGTATCGTGAGGCGAAAACTAGAAAGTACCACACCAAGTCCAACTGGCAAATCCAACAGGAAATCTAGCCTAATTTGATTCAGCCTTAAGTACGAAAATAATTTAAAATGGGCTGATAAATCAATGTGCTCAGAAAAAAAAAAAGACCAGAAGGTGCAGGTAAGAAGTAAGTAGAAACATACACGGCTTTAGTGTAAGAAGGCATGAGTAAGTTGAAATACAGACCTATCCATAAAATGCTTGTCATGGCACCTTCCACAGGCAAGACTGGAAATGCTTTGTCGTAATTCAGTGATGACGTATGTTGTTCTTCGCGTAAACTGGACTAGCGTAATAATAACCGAAGGAAATCGTCGCAGAACTCGATGTTCATTAAACAATGTTTTGAATTCTTGATGCGCAATTTTTGATAAACGTTCAAAGGAAAGCAACGCCAGTAACTGAAATCAGAACATAACGACGCTGCAGTTTTCTCCCGTAGTTCCGCCACGCGCCGGCAGGTGGCGGGCACGGCAGTGACGTTTTCAATGTGACCTTCACCGTTTCCTCTTTTCCGCTTCGCTTGGCTAAGTCAGTTTTCTTTCTTTGTCCATGTTGTTCGGTTGGATATGGCGTTATTTATATCGAATATGGAAGAAACATTTCGATGTGCTAGTGCTGCGAGATTTAATTTCCTTGCGTTCAATACCGACATTTTGTCACACCATGGCGGGACTTTCTCCACTTATGTTCAACTGGTTCGATGGGAAAAATTATTTACACGTGATATCAGCGGCCGCCATTGTCAAACTCGTATCAGTGAGAAACCATTTTGTGATCGGCAGCCATCTTGTGTGACTGAAAATTTGAAACAAAGGTACGTTTTTATATTATTTTAAAATATTTTCTTTAAAATTGCATTAATTATATTGAACAATTGATCTGTAAAGAGGGCTTTGCATATATGTTTAAGGGGAAACTATGTTCATACACAGACTGCTTGTTTTAAAACTGCATTTAAAGAGACTTCCAGTAGATCCTTAATTTTCATAGATATATATATCTCTTCCAGTGAATTGCATTTTAGACAGTGCTAGAAGTGGAAAATGTTAGCGGGGGGGGGGTTAGCTGGGGGATGTTGCTATGGTTTAACATGGTAACAATGAGACAACTAGAGATGCTTTGCGAAAATTTTTCTTGCTGGGGGATACCATTTAATAAAATTTAGCCGGAAAAGGGGGGGAGGCAGTCGCATTTAATATAGCCCATAAATACTAAGCAAAAATGAATATGTGAGCATATGTTTGTTATTTTTCCGTTTACTGGGGAGCGGGCTGGCCAACAAAGAGCGTCAACAGCTTACTCACTGGCACCGTCGCTGAGGCTCAAAATGAACTCCGTTTCAGATTACCTCTCAAAAAAAATAAATACGTTTATGAGATTTTGATAGCTTGTGCAGTCAGTCAGTAACTCCATAAAGGAGGAAACCACCTTTCTTTTTCAATTTGTGTGGACATAATTTTTAATCTTTCAACGAATCTAAAGGATTTATTAAGAATTTACCATCCTGCAGGGGAGGGGGTAAGTTCGTATTTAGAGGTGTAAAGGTAAATTTAGAGCCAAAGTAACCATAAATTCTGCCTTTGCACTGAATTTAGGGATGTGTTGAGGTGTAAGAGTATTGTCGGCTTCTCTCCTGCTGTTACCCAAACTGTGGCGCGCGTATTGGTGAAGGTGTAACCGACATTTTCAGGGCATGGTAGTTGGTTTATGCGAGAAACGAAAGTTAGTTGTCGGAATTGCTTTGTTTCAGAAGGTATATCCACTTAGGTTACGCCTGGTGCTCGAAGTGAACTGGGATGGTATTATAACTCCAGCTTTTTTTTTCTCTCTTTTTTTTTCAAAGTATTCCCCCGGTTGCCTTATTGTCACCATAGGCGCCGACTCCATGGGGCTTAGGGGGGCTCGAGCCCCCCCAATGTTAACGATGTTGGGGCAGAGCCCCCAAATAATTTTGCTTAAGAGGATCTAATGTATTATTATGCTTCTCTTGTAAAGTTTACTCTGAATTGTGCAAAATGAACTTAACTTTAAATACACATTTGAAATGTTCTAGACCATCAACTTTGGGGACTGAGACCGCTAAACCATCAACTTTGGGGGCTATGACCAGAGACAGCAAAACACATAACTTATTACTATATACTAAGTATGTAATTATGAGTATTGTTAACATTGTTACTAAAAAGAGTTTCAAAAGACGATGTACATGAACTAGGAGAGTGGATGGGACGTTCGGGCTACAAATTGCTCTCACATGACATTCAGAATGAGATCATTGATTTATTAGGGAGATCTGTTTTGCGCTCCGTGGTTGCAGATATTAAAAGTCGGGAATATTTTGCTATTATGGTTGACGAAACTTGTGACATATCCATCCGTGGACAATTAATATTCTGTATTCGAACTGTGAATAAAAATTTTGATATTTTTTAGGATTTCCGAACACTGAAGCCAAAAATTAAAAAAGGGAGAGTGAGTAATTTATTAATTTATTTCAGTGATCAGAGCCCCCCCAATAATTTTGCCAAGTCGGCGCCCCTGATTGTCACCATGTGTTAAACCCTAAGGATCATCCTCCAATCTAGCCCCAAGGCTCGACCAAACATCCCCTCAGCCAGCCAACAGTTTTCACTTCAAGCTCTGTACGCAGTTTCATCTGATGTGCAAAGTACTTCCATGCTACAGTGTATACCTTTAGTGTTTGAAGATTTATCCGCGGCTCCCAAGTCAGAATGTAGGCCTATCTTACACTTACAACGCTCAGTTAGTGTGGTTACGTTGCTTGCCTTAAGTTGAAAAATAAGCACATATTTCAAATTCATAAACATTTTATATATGTAAAAAAAATAGTAAAGTGCTCCCCTGTGCTTGCCTTTACCCCCCCCCCCCCAGAGTTTCCTCCACGTACCCACTTTATACGACGCTGGGTGGGCGCCGGAGTCGCTTGAACAGGTGGAATAAATCCCGGTTTCCCCCCGCCGGGATCGAACCCAGGTCTCTCGCATGGTAGTCAGACGCCCTACTTTTTACAATTTATGTGTAAACACATATTTGGATTGATGCGATAGTCCGATTCTAAAGCAATGCTACTAGCAAGTGTGTGTGTCATTTCAGTGAAATTGGAACATTTTGCGGCGCCCCTGTAAGGCAGCCACCGCTCCCGCCGCACACTTTGGGAACCACTGTTAAAGACGCCTGAGGAAACTTATGCCAAGTCCGAGCTTGTCGAGGGTTTCTTTCTCATCTATTCTAGCTGTCGGTTCACAGGATGGCTTGACGCTCGGATGTTGCAACTTTGAAATGTATCCCGTTTTGTATTTGATTCTCGGCATTACAACATATACTTCGTAACTGGCAGAGACAAAGAAAGAAAGAGATCATTTTTCTAATTAATACACTGACCATGTAATCGATTGTTTGGGTTCGGTATGAAGTATGAGACTTGTTTTATCGGGGAATGGTTTTGAGAATTGCGCAGTAAGGACATGCGGACCGCTGCTATTTACAATATGATTGAAGACGGAAGCAGCTGAATTGCTGCAATCCGATTGGTGGACCTGTGTACAGCAGTAGGAGAGTTGGCGTCAGCGTAGGAATTTGTAAGAGGGAAGAGATAGAGGGTAAAAACAGCTCTTCTCCGGTTTTTAAGCTATGAACCCCTGAATATTTTCGGCGCCACCAGTGACGGAACTCGTAGTTTACTCTTTAAAGCCAGATATGCAAACTGCGAGTACGCTTCACACAGTCGGTATCGAACTGTAGACCTAAGTGTTGAAGCCCTACTCGGCTGAGTAAAGAAAGCAGGGCTATCATGAGTTGCTCTAATCTTTGAAGTCTGCACAGAATTTCATAGAAGAGGAAGCAATGCCCAACAAGAAAGACTGAATGTGTTGCCACCTCCCGCAAACCTCAAACTTAACCCCCCTATTTCTCTCGTAATTTAAGTGTGTTGCCAGGTACCAAGTATACATACAAAGCCACCTTGTTGCTTAGTGAAGTGTTCAGTGTAACGTCTAATGTAAGAGCATATGCAACTATATAATAGAAGTATTAAACGCCGAGATTTCTTGTTTTCTAAATCTAAAAGACTTTTGAATTCGGAGTATAGTAGGTATTGTGAATCTCCGATATGAAGTGTGGCCAGGTACAAAGTTAGATGTTTTAAATACAAATCCTTGGAAAAGTTTGTATTGTTTCCTAACTTATTTGATTAATTTTTTATCCAGTCGTCGTCGCAATTGACAGATAATTCGGAAAGGGTGTAAAATTATCACAATAAAGTGAAGTACTACTGGCGTTGGAAATGTATGATCGTGATTGTTGGAAGACTGTTGTGGGTTGACTGTTGCTTTCGTCGATATGGGAAAAGCATTTGATAATGTCAAATAAGTTAATGAGAACATTCACAGTATGCAGCAATACAACCAGTGAGTAACAATGATTGGGATTTTGGAAGGGGGAGTTAGTGAGTAATGTTACACCCTCTCTCCTTCGCCCGCTACTGTTTACATAGAAGAAAAATAGACGAATCAAAAGAAATAAAGCTAGGAGTAGAAGTCATGAATACCCGGATGACAGTGCTGAGTTTGCAGAAGTGAAGAGGATTCAAACGAATGGAATTCTGTTTGTTTTCAACATGCGGTGAAATAAGAAAAGAACAAAAGGAGGTGGAAGTATGGAACAGACATACAGGAATGACTAATGTCAAAACTACTCAGTGAGGTCTTGTGTCTGGAAAATAGCGGAAGTGGAACCGGTGAAATCGTCAGTGAAGAGATAATGTGTGTGTTGTGGATAAAAGATAATGGAACCTCTTTATCTGTAGGAAATATTCAGCATACTAGATCTTACCAGTCACTGTCAGGCTCAGTTCATGTAGTTAGCATACTCATCACAAGATGGACAAGCTACTGCTGAATGGCGTTCCGCTCTCCTTCGTCCTGATACGGATACTACGGATATCCTGTTTCCTGGCAGTTCGATATTGCTCTCATGAACACAAGAATCATATTATTGAGCAGACTGTTGTTTTATCGTATTTATCCGTGCGATGTAGGTTGACCCCACCGCCACATCAAACTTTGCTTCATGGCCAAGGAGAATGCACGTTGTACATGGTCGGCGAATATAGTAATACGGTGTGTTTTATGTACAGTACATATTAGAATACTTATTTTTCACTCTTTGTACGGTTAGGAGCTTTTTCATCTTCATTAATAAAAATGAAAATTATATTACAGGATGGTGTAGAAATTTTGGATTTATCTCAATCCACAACGTACTAGAACGCCAGTGTGAGTGTCCCTTCATCAATTTCACCATTCTCATGTTTGCGATTAGCCAAAAGTGGCAGGAAAATGAAGTAAAATAATCCAAATCCATTAATTTATCGCAATAGAATCATGCAAGTTGAATATTATATTTTGCACTAAGTGAGGCGAGTGTATATGTCTGATTATTTTGCAATTATGGTAATCTAACTGTGTTCCTCTTGACAGTTTGTTGCAGTGGTGACTCCTAGCTTTTTCGGAGTGTAGGAAGAAGTTATGGTAAACCGAGAAAGGTTTGAAAAATGCTTTCAATTACATTCACACGTATTGCTTATACTATCCTTTGCATTTAGAATGTTAGCTGCAGGCCCATGCTCAAGGTTTGTCAAGGGGCCCTTGCTCCTCACTTTGAACTATGAAATAGTTAAATGTGAACCTATAAAAACCGACGAAAATAACATTGACGATATTTCAGATTTTGCAAGAATTTCGATTTTCTTCCCCCTCCCTGTCGTCGTGTGGATTGATAATAAAAAATGTTGCTTAAACTTCGAAATTGTGCTAAATGCTTCTAAATTGTGCTAGGATTAATTATCTTTTCGGATAATTGTAATTCTACATCTACTTTTTTAGAGTTTTGAACTTGTGTTACTTATTATTAACAGCTATGTAATAGTGTAAAGTTCCCTCCAAAATTGTTTAAACTGGTGCAACAAACGACATTGGTTCAACATAGAACTTAAAAGGGTTTGAGAAAAATTATTTAACCCGAACGTTCTACCGATTTCCTACCATAGAATCTTCTGACGAACTAAATCGGGTAGGATGAAGCAAAGATAGAAGATGGATCGTGGCATGATGGTTGCAAAAGAGCATACCGGTGGGTCGGATACACCCTTTCATTTGAAACATGTCCGTTGGTGAAGCAGAAATTTGATTTGGACATAATTTTATTTTTATTTCCTGAAAACCTATTCCTTTGAATTCGATTTCCCTCTCCCAGGGACTGGCGTTTGCAGATTATGCTAGATTTTACCATTATACCAAAAGCAGGGTGCTAAGTGTTAACAAGGATCAACCTGTTTAGTACCATTTTGTTGGAGTTGGCATCGCTGATTGAGACAAATCTTGCTGGTTCCTCGGCTCTCGCCGATCTTCCCCATCCCTTCACTGTCCCTTCCGCTCCTCACCCATCTGTCTGTAGGATGACCGCCGATGTTCCTCAGCGAGCGGCAGCAAATCCATCGTCTTTGGGTTGCTGCTGGAGTGAACTAGAGCAGTCAACTCCTAAAAAGTAGAGAAGTTAAAATAAGTATAAATGAACTGTAGGAAGTTCCTCACTTCCTACATGGAGGAATCGCCCCTGGTTTGTTGCAGTTGACTCTCACACAGGTGCTATTCACTGGATTGCATTATCCGCACAACTGAACTTTGACTAACTCAACCGACAATCGCATAGTGCTGCGGACTCCCAATAGGCGGCGTATCGGGAAGAGCTCCAAATACACAGGAACGCCATGAAACCTACTATACTATGTGATTTTAAAGTAGTGCACGATTAGGGTGGTGATTTAAATTCTCAAAGACCACCCGGTGTCTTCGTTCTCCAGATATGAATATCATTTCCATGCGTTTCTTCTGTCTTATTACTTGGTTATGTGCAAAGTAAAACATATTTATAACTTTGACAGCCAATAATTTTCCAACCGATTACATTTAGATTTCTGTTGAAATTCTCATGTTCTTTGATATGTCATGCTATGATATGTGAATATAAAACATTCAACCCGTCTGCAAGATGGCGCCGATGCCTTAGTTACAGTGTCTAAGGTACACTCCCATGTCTCCATACTGTGGCCTTTGGTCCTGATTGCACTTAACCAGCCATATTTGAAAACTAAAAGACTTGCCATAATGATTCTAAGAAGTTGACTACTGAAATGGCACTTTTAAGGACACAAGTAATTCTTCCTGATGAGAGCTAACAACAAGAATCTTGGAATGAGAAGCGCCGTATTTTGCATCGAATCTCACACCAAGAACATCATTTTCAATAACTAAGGTTGTTCATTAAATTACCCTGGTAGTTCAAAGCCATATAAGATTCTAGTGTGATGCTTCTGTTATCGTATCATTATAAATTGACATTATTTTGAAATACTAAAGAAAACTTAATAATAATTGCTACAAAACGGAAACTCTACAAAATAAATTCAGTTTCAGTAGGGCTGTAATTCCAATCACATGACGCTACACGACAGACTTTGACTTCTGCAGAACACGACACAGGGTGCGAAATCATTTAAGACTGTTGGGGGGGAAAATATCTTAATCTGCAAACCCCCTCCCCCAACATACATACATATACGATATACATATTTATAATGTTATTAAAAGTAATAATAAATAACTAAATTATTAATTAAAAATAGTATTATTTATTACATACAAAGATATAAAGTTGTTACTTTTATGTATATCAGATATTATAATGTAGCAAACTACTTCCTTTACTAACTGGTTAATAAATTATGAAATAGTTGAAGTGGTTTTATTATGTGTAAGTTTTTGTTTAGTTTGTGCACTATGTTAATATAAATCAATTAGATTTCATAGTTATTATTGGTTTGCATTCTTGTTTTACTTTTATTGTGCGTATTGATGTAGATTTGTTAATGATCTCTTAAGAATACACTAATTTGTGTATGTACCTATTCCATATTATTCTTAGTACCGTATATTTGAAATTAAAAGTAATTGTTTATCTTTTGTTTGTTGTAACAAAAACTCTCCCCCCGGAATTTTTTTGTGGGGGATTTTTGAGGCCAAGATTGTTGGTGGGGGTAATCTCCCCCCCCCCCCAGGATTTCGCACCCTGCACGACAGCAACACGTCTGAGGATTGTATTATTAAAATAAGCACAAGTATCAGGTGCGACCCTATTATAAACAAACTTCCCACTTGATGCAAGCAAAATGACTGACTAGAAATGCATGCACGCTAACATGGACTAATGGTATGAAATCCCCTAGATATCAGTGGCAGGTCGTATAAAATAAAGTTAGCTCAAATTTCTTTTCATGGTTGTAACAAAAATGAGTGTGAATCCTTTTTGCGAATTTTGTTTTTCTCATGTACGAGGGTCATTCAGAAAGAAAGGAACGTTTTGGTGTAAAACACAAACTACAAATGATGTGTGCAAACAAATTATGGCACAGAAACTACATACCTCACTGTACTTTTCCACATATTCGCCATATCCATTCAAGCACTTGTTATACTGTAGAAATATACCAGTTTGTTGATACCGTCATTGTAGTCGGTTGCCGCCAATGTACTTATATGTGGGAAAGTAGAGTAAGGTTTCTGTGGCATAAATTTTTTGCACACATCATTTGTCGTTTGTGTTTTATACCAAAACGTTCCTTTTTTTCTGGATGATCCTCGTATGTTAACACGTATTAGCACAAGCAAACAATGTACCATCATATTAATTTTTATCGTTGTCAAGGTTGCGGCGGCAAAATTTGACGTGTAAGAGTACCTATCACACTCGGTGCCTTTGGCAATCTCAAACGTATACTAATCAAAATTATCAGTAATTTCCTACAAATACAAGCAAATTGTTTCATATTCAGCAAGCACAGACGGCCTCCCCCATGGCGCAGTGGTAGCGTCATTGCCTTGTAATCAAGGGGTCCCGGGTTCGATACCCGGTGGAGGCACAAGTGGTTCGGATTCCACTTTAAACTGTAGGTCCAGTCCCGATTAGCCTTACTGTGCATAAAGTGGACTTAAAACAGCAACTCAAAGCAAGCACAGACTTAGAGAGAGTCACTTTTTATACACTTGAAACTTGGGAGCAGTTCCACTAGAATTATACTAATCATCTTGTATACAAGAATCTAATCGTAAGAGGACCATATAATTCTCGCCAGTCTAAAGGTATCAACATTTTTATATTTATTATTTGTACATTTGAACAGTAAGTCTTTGAAGATAGTAAATATTAGTTTCAAGTATGTTAATGCTTTTGCCCATAAAATAATCTATTTTCACTTCTATTCTATTTCTAATCTATGCTTCTACTTTTATGATAGGTTAGGCTTTTGTTTTGATACAAATTACAAAAGTGTCCTTGTTGATGTGTTCATTTTCGAAACAATCACAAGTTAGTGGGTCTATGTGTCACATGTGTAATTTCAGTTTATTTGCACCATAATGATTTTAACAAGTGCGTTAAATGCGTTATGAAAAGAAAAGAGGATAGTTTCCATACCAGAGAAGGTCGACCAAGGACAATAGGCGAACGAGAAGAATTGTCCGCGATACAAAAAAAGTCAAGATAAACCCTAAAGTACTTGATATTGAAGTACAAGGTAACCATAAAAGTTCTTGCCGTTTTTGACGTCCCATTAATCATGCGCTCACAGAGAGGAAACGAAGTGACGCACGTGGCTGCCAAGCGATCGGGAGTTAGTCTGACCATCGACTGTCAGTAATACAGGCACGTTGCGCGCACACAGCAGGTCATAGCTCGTCCAGTGTCGAAGAGAAATGGAGGTATCGAAGCACCTTGTTCGCGGGTGTTTGTTGTATGACTTTCAAGTGGGCCTGTCAGCTGCCGCATGAAGTAGCTGCATTTGCCAGGCATTTGGGGAGAATGCCGTGAACGAACGCACTACCAGGCAGTGGTTCCAGAAATTCCATTCGGGAGGTGTGAGCCTTTCGGATGAACCTCGCATTGGACGACCACATGTGTTGGATGACGAGGCCCTGAAAGCAGCCATCGAGGAGGACAGTGGTCTAACGTGTGGTGAACTTGCAGAAAGGTTCCATGTTTCCGCTGAAACAGTCAAATTCCCCCCGGCATAGGATAGGGAAGTCATACAAGTTAAGCAAGTGGGTACCCCACACATTGTCGGCAGCCAACAAGGAACAACGAGTGACACCCTGTTTGTCCTTGCTCACTCGGCAGCTGAACACACCCATATTTGATCGCTTGCTCACTGGTGACGAAAAGTAGGTCCTCTATGACACTCCCAAGCGTACCAGACATTGATTGTCACCACGTGACCCTGTTCCTCACACCTCAAGACCACCTCTGCACCCACGAAAGGTTATGCTCTCTGTATGGTGGAATTGTCGGCAAGTGGTGCATTACGAGCTCCTTCCACCTGGTCAGACCATCACTGCTGACCTCTACTCTCAGCAGTTGCAAAGGGTGCACCGTGCATTGCGGCAGAAGGAGCCGGCATTGGTGAATCGCAAGGGTGTGCTGTTCCTGCACGACAATGTCAAGCCACATGTGGCAAAGAGGACCCGGGAGACCCTTCAGCAACTTGGCTGGGAGACACTGTGCCATCCACCATATTCACCGAACCTTGCACCAACAGATTACCCACCTGTTTCATTCCCTCGACAACCACCTCCGTGGGAGATCCTTCGCAAATGAGGGAGAGCTGCGGAATTCACTCGCCGAGTTTTATCAACATGGTATTGTGCAGCTGCAGGAACGTTGGCAAAAGGTGTTGGATAAAGGTACGTACCGTGCACTGTATTGCTCTTTGTTTATCGCTGCTCTAGAACGGCAAGAACTTTTTTGGTTCCCTTGTAACAGTGCACACATCTAATACGGACCTTACACGATCAATAATATTGACAATACCTTATCACATTGTCAATAATATTGACCGTGTAAGGTGAAAAAAGTGGATTGACGGTCGATATTGATGGAGTATTGATGGAAATCCGGATTTTCTGTTTTTCAGGCATCAATACTGGAAAGTGGAGGGAATATTGTCAATATTATTGATCGTGTAAGGACCGCTTTAGACTGTTGTACATCCGGAAACAGTGTGGTAACTGCCCAAGTTACCAGTTCGTGAAATTAAAATCTAGGAAAGTGCAAAAACTGGTGGGAAAACAAGTTTAATGTTTCGGATTGGGGAGGATGTAGTATGACAGCTAAAACCGCGTTTACACCGAACGTTACCAACAAATGATATTAACTTTTTGTTGCCAACACGGTTAATAACAGATGTTGGCAACAAATGTTGTAACCAGAACACTAGTAAGGAAATACAACACTCTCAGTTGCAAGCGCAAATAGCTAGAAGCTTTTCTTCCAACGAAGAATTAATATAGTTTATATGCAGTTCATTATTATGGAATATTCTCCATTCCCGTGGTTCTTCATCTCTTTTAGGTCCAAATATTGTAAGTTCTTTGTTTTCAAAAGCTCTCAGTTTATGTTCTTTTAAAGTTAGAGACCAAGTTTCACAACCATATAATACTACCGGCATGGTAAATAATTATTAGAATATTCAGACATTTGTCTCTAATTAAGCCTATTATTAGTTACACTGAAACGGTGTAAAATTATTTTACAGGGGTGTGTGATCTACAAGTTCATCAAAACACTAGTAAACTTAAAACTTGTGTTCGAAGTGCTGCATCAAAAATGTCCTCTTTTTTAGATCATGAAATCCAAAATGTCCTCTTTTTTAAAGTTTGTCATCGGATTAATTGGTTGATTGATTTGGTGTTTTAAGTCCATTTTATGCACCGTAAGGCTGATTGGGACTGGACCTACAGTTTTAAGTGGGATCCGAACAACTATGTGCCACTTGATTACAAGCTAACAACACTTCGGATGGTCGAAGTTATTGCATATTACATAAGCGAATTTGCGATTCTGTGCATTTAATGCTCATAATAAAATAAATAAAATCCGATAAAATATTATTCTACCCTCCACCGAGTACTGATTTGGTAATCGTTATATCATGAATGAAGGGTGATAAATACAGTACGTTAACTACATATTATTATTCATGTTACAGAATATATTCATGAACATACCGCAATATTTGGTGAGTACCAGTGCCTTTCTTTATAGGATAAAAGCACTGCACATAGTATATATTATAGCGTTTGGCAACGTAGCTGAGATCAATAGAATGTTTTTCCTCGTACTGAGTACATATGACGCAGCAATTATTATTTTCGCGTGACGTGTCAGGGGCACAAACTCCTTATTTTATTTTCATGCTATGGTTTTTTCATAATTTTGTTTAATATTGATGCCAAAAGGCATTTAACAATAGTTGAATGAGAATTGGGGCACAGTATTGTCTTGCGCGGAACACGTTTATTCCTTTCCGTAATTTTAGACACAGACGTAGCGTCTTTTACTGTATCGTGAGGTGGCAACACTTCCAGTCCAGACGTCAGCAAAAGCTTCTACCTCCCCCACCATTTGAACCTCATCAGTGTTGCCAAATAATACGCAGCATAATTACCTGCAATTAGTTTCAAATTTGCTGCGAGTTCCTTTCTTTCCCAACACCGGTTGCTCAAGTTGCCAAGAGTGTTGTTGGGCGACTCGTTTTTTTTTTATTTAAGTTTTGCCACCTACAGTCCGACTTCGAATCTCAACATGAGCATGTCTGTTTATATTCACAACTGAGCCTGACCATCTTCATTATTGGTAAGTCATTCTCATCGCTCAGATTTATTTAATCGAAAACTCGGACTATGTATATACTTTTCCAAAAGGACGTATTTAGGGGCGTCCACGGGGTCCGATACTAACATTAAATAATCAAAGTATACTTTTCTTCCTTTTTTAGCATTTCGCGTTATTTATTACCGCCGAACTTACACGAAGTCTATGATTAGATTGGGGTTTAAATTGACAGTACCCTCCCAAAATATGACCACGAACTTTATTCTTGATCATCTGACCTAACGTCCTTTGTTTTTAAAATTTATTTGTCAGGATGGTTATTTTTATTCATGTTGTAGCGAACTGAAGTACATGTAAGCTAGATAACTATTACGTCCTGATATATCTATATTCTTATATCGTATTGTTACCTATCCATGTATTAATAACAATAGAAATATTAACTTTCATATATTTTAAATTAATATTTAGTTTAATTAATTAACCCACTTATTAATTAATAGACTTATAAAATGCTGGCCTCCGTTTCCAAAAGTGGCAGATAAGCGAAGTAAAATAAACAAAATAAATCAAATCAAGACTTATAAATTATATTAATGTACTAATTATAACCATTTATATTTGTGAGACACTTGGTTCGAACCCCTCTAGAAATATATTTCTAGAGTGCCTGCTTTTGCCCTAAATATTACCAAAATATGAACTGAATAGACATCACAAAAGTAGTACTAAAAATTACAAAAACATTTTTAAAAAAATAATTATTTTCTTTTGCAGTAGAGTGTTCCTTCAAACATATTTTTGGCCCCATAAAGATAGCATTTTGAAAACTTCCGTAGCACAAAAAACCGGATAAGCGGCCCTATATCGGTCGAAGCGTGATCACTGATCAGACATCGAGTGAAATCGCCGGGTAGGTGGATGAACAATATTTGGTGAAATGTTAAAAGCGCCCCAAATGTGACAAAAAATATTAATTTATGCCATGTTTTGGCGAAAAGTGTGTCCTGAAATTAAATTATGGTAAAATATGCATTTTTATAAACAGTAAGACCAGGGTCATCGTGAAAATGAAATCTTTAACGTGTTTAAATTAACTTGCAGGCATGGATAAACCGTCGAATCGAATCATCAGTAAAAGCCAGGGTGCGAAATCCGGAAAAAACGCACGAACAACCTTGTCCTAAAAACTCCCCCATCAAAAGTTCCCCGGGGGTGCAGTTTTTGTGATAACCACAAAGATAAGCGTTTAGTTTTGACTTCAAGTCTACTTTATTAAGGATAATGTCGAAAACGCAAAAAATACGGATAATACCATCCCCGTGTGGGTTTGTGATTCAATAAATTCTAAGAAAATGCTAAAGAAAAATTTGGAGCTTTGATAAAATAAGACCATTAACAGATCTATACCATCAATAATGGTATATACGCAATGAAAGCTAAACAAGAATGGAAGATAAATGTAATTGTAAAAGGTAATTTGTGTATATTAATACCAGTGGCGCAACCACAGGGGGACATTGCCTCCCCCCAACCTTGGACGGAAATGAGTTGTAGGAGGGGCAAGGGGGCAAACAAATATGGCCAAAGGTACCTGCAGGGGGCAATTGCCGCCCCAAATTTCAAATTTTATAAAAATAAAAATACTTTTCGTAAAATTTTCTTCCTCGCTTCGCTTGCATTACCTGCATTTCTTAGTTTTATCAAGTTGAGAGCCGTAGCTAGGGGGCGGCGGGAGTCGGCCCTGGGCACCGAACGATCTAAGTGAAAAAGTAGTAAAACAGAGAATGTCATGGCGCCCCGTTAAATTATTTGTACCCTATAAAATGAATATTGATTTCGGTCTGCAAAAAAATTGAATCTAAAGATTTTGTTGTTCGCTTCGCTCGCATTATGTTATTGTTTTCTGTAATGCATTGTAAATTACCAGAGAGAAGTAAAAGCTTCTCTTAATTGATTTTGTCTTAAATGTATGAACGATTGTTTTGAAAAAGGAAACATACACATTTGAGACACAATTTATGTAATTTTTGCTGTTGGTTTGTTATGAGGTGGATGAATTGATTGTGTAATGTATTTAAATAATATATGTTGTGTATATATATATATATATGTGTGTATTAAAGAAACTTTCAATACGTTCGCAATTTAGTGTTGACATGTTGCATATGTATTTCTTTTATTTTACGTCGCTCTTTGTTGCATGTGTGAAACATACGTATATCGCGCATGAAAGTTATGTATGTTAATGTTAAAAAAAATAATTATATTCGGAATGCATTTATGAAGCATTTTCTGTCTTTTAAAAAAAGATTGTGTGCTTGTTTTCCATTATTAATGTGAAATTGAACCTGTTGAAAAAATAATTCAAATGTTTCAGCACCGACTTCTACCCCCTTTTTTTGTGTAATTTACAAGGATAATAACGTCTTCGATATTACTACTACTACTAATAATAATATATTATATTATATATTATTATTATTATTATTATTAGTAGTAGTAGTACGTTTATCCTGGTATATTATATTATTATTATTATTAGTAGTAGTAGTAATAGTAGTAGTAATAGTACGTTTATCCTGGTACTTACCCCCCCCCCCCATCCCAGACAAAAATTAGTGGTTGCGCCTCTGATTAATACAGAGCAAAAATAAAACTTGTACTTAATAAACCAGTTTCAACTTTCTTGTAATTTCAACCAGGTAGCTTGCTACTTTATAGTTTCTGATACAGTGGCGTGCCCAAGGGAGGGTTGCCGGAGGTCATAAGAAAATCTGCCAAATGAGAGCTGACTACCAAAAAGAGTGTACAAAACCCCTCCCTTTCAAAAATCCTGGGTACGCCACTGATGTGATTGTGATATATATGAAAGTAACAAATAAATTCCTTTTAATAAAGCAATGTACATTTAACATGTATTAATTTATTTGTGTGTGTGTGTGTGTGTGTGTCAACACCAGCACAACGCGCTACGACGCCTGGGGTCCCGGGTTCGAATCCCAGCGTGGGCATGGGTGTTATTTGTGAGTCGCTTATGAATTTCATCATATCATCCTCATCTAAGCGGTTAGCCAACAGTGGCAGAAAATAGAAGTAAAATAAACCAAAGCAATCAATCAGTATACACATGCATACACGACCCCCCTCAAATCAATCAATCTTTCATCATTTCGCACCCTGGTAAAAGCGGTAGAAAAAGTGAAATAAAACGTGCCCTACAACACGAACAATGCTTATGAAGTATTGCATTAATAATTTGTGGAAACGTAAGAATAAAAGAAAAATGATCATAATTGTACGAAAAATGCTACCAAGAAAGTGAAGGTTCACATTAAGAATGCAACCAAATCCCGTTCGTGAGTTCCTCGCACACCATCGATAAACTACGTACATTTTATGCACCGTGCCTTGAAGGCACATGTCAGGGATGTGGAGGTAGGGGCCCTGCGATCTCGTGGAGGTTATGTGATCAGCACCACGATCCGGCCGCTCCCCTTCCCAGGTACCCATTTATATGAAGCTGTTCGTCGACGTATATTCATCATCGTGTGCAATATAGACGTATAGATTTAGCAACGCAACTTGAAGTAACATAAATAACCAGTTTCATGAGAGCTCACTGTATATTTACATGGTGGAAGTGGTTAGTGTATCACAACGCGCTACAAAGCCAAAAGTCACGGGTTAGAATCGGCGGCGGCGCCAGGATTATTCATCTAGGGGTGCTGAGGGGGTACGGAATTAAATGTAGGGGGTGCGATTCTGAAAATAAGGAAAACATGAAACACGCATGTAACCTTTCAAAACTGGGGGGGGGGGGGGCATGGAGAGTTACTTTCCCTTGGTAGATTAGGTTTAGCATAATGCGGGGGCAAAAATAGCAAAAAGCGGGGGGCAAATGCATCCCTAATCGCCGCCACTGATTAACATAAATTACTGACTGATAATAAAATATATGTGTGAAATATATAACTTTAGATTGACATTCAGGGATGCTGCCCTCCCTCTGTACGTCCGTGATGATATGTATAAGTCTTCTACTCGAAGAAAGTGGCCATACAGTGTAAACATTCAGATACATGTTGGAGTCTTATTGAACTATGTAGTGAAATACAAAATAAAATCATCCTGCCCTTAAAAACACAATTTTTGAACCTTTTCAATGTAATCGATGAAGGCACAAAATACATAGTACGTTATACCTTCCGTCTGCCACAAGACAAAACGCGAAGAACACAGCAACTGTGTTATCTTTAAAATCCCTTCTGCCGCACTATCCCCAACAACGAACTATAAAATTTCTTCGTGAGCATTGGACCTCTTCCTAACAGTTTTTGAAAAAAAACCTTGAAATGGTACGTTTACTAGACATGTTACGTGGAACAAATACATAGAAAGTATTAAGGAGAAAACTACCCTTCATGTTACAAGTCGCATTAAATAATTTCCTGAGCACGACCTGGTGATACGTTAAAAGCAGCTGAAATTTTTGCTCCAGTGTAAGGAAGAATAAGTAAGCGGAAAACAGTCTATCAATAATGCAAAAAAGAAAAAAAAAACAACTTACATTAAGCTATAGGCAATTATCAAAAACCACGAACACAGTGGCGCAAGAACGTTTTTCATTTGGGGGGTACAAAATTCAGCCTCCCATACATATATATATATATATATAATAATTATATTTAATTAAATTAATATATTAATTAATTAAATATGTACATTAATTAATATTGTATTATTATTACATGAATAGGTAAAATATAGTAAAAGAATAGAAATATAACAGCAAGTATTCATTATCTAGCTTACGTGTAGTTAAGATCGCCAAGATTTGAACAAAAACAACTGCCCTGGCAAGGAATTTAATGTCGGATAGAAAAAGAATTGAATATTTATTGAATAACAAAAAACAAAAAAAGAAGGTAGATCCAATTAACGAAAAGTAAAGTTCCTAATTAATATTTTATGGATATTATCATTAGTAGTGTGCATAAATCTTTAGAATCCTTCAAAGCCGTATGAGCCAAATTCCTTGCCTTCCAATAAGTTCAGCGGAGAAAACCATCGAGTATACAGGGTGCAGCAGAAATAACTCCCGGATTTCATTCGTGAATAACAAAGCAACGATAGATGTTATGCAAAATTTTATTTCACAGTTGGAAAGAACAAGGATTACCATTTTGTTTCCCATATGTACCGAGACAAGTACACGAACGCCCCTACTTTTTTGAGGAAGACGGCACGCAGTTAATGTAATGTCTGGCAGTTATGTATGGATGTTACGCAACTTCCTGCAGCCGCAATCTAACGAACGTGGCAAATTGGCTGTGTGGTTCCAACAGGATGGTGCCACAGCACGCGTATCGATGAACGTGCTACGTGAAATGTTTCCAGGGCGTCTGATCTCACTTCGAAGTGACCTTCCATGGCCAACTCGTTCCCCCGAGCTCGCACCCTGCGACTTCTATCTGTGGAAGTACCTGAAGGCTAAAGTTTACCAAGGAAGGCCGAGGACAGACAATGATCTGAAAGATGGTATCAGACAGGAAAGAGCGGCAATACAGACCAGACATGACTAGGAGGGTAATGCAGAACTTCAGGGCGAGACTTCAAAAATGCGTACACTGTGCAGATCGGCATTTGGACGATATCATTTTAAAACAAAGTCAACTATGTCACACAAAATGGTGACTTGTGGCAATTTTTGACAAAAAATAATTGGAACATTTTGTTCTTTGCAAATGTGCAATTAAATAGTAAACCTTGTTCTTTCCAAATGTGCAATAAAGTTTTGCATAACATCTATCGTTGCTTTGTTATTCACAAATAAATCCGGGAGATATTTCTGCCGCACCCTAACTTTTAATTGTTACGCTGTTCAAGCATTATATTGGCATTGATGGAAATTGAGTATAACAAATGCTAAACAATTATATTTTGATAAATTACTTTTACTACTTGGTAAGTCTTTCGGGGGGAAGGGGTCCGGACCCCCTAGACCCCCACAAAAACGTCCTTCATACCTAGGTATAATGTGAAGCCATGAGAAATATTCTCTTTTAGAACAGCACACACGAATGTCCTGTTATTTTATGCAAAATATGCATAAATATTTTTCATTGTTTTTGTTAGAATTTAAGTAAAAGAAAAACAGATGTTAAAATCAGATAGCAATTCTGAAACATACTGGACCTCATTCTGAGCTTTTTGGATTTCACGGAACGGAAAATCAGGAGTGAGGGCGATCTTGAGCCACCCCAACCAGGAATAATCATCTCCCACCCACTTGATATAGAAACTACATTATATAGAGTTCCACTTCAGTTCCGTTCATTCTAATTTTAAAAGTCCCATAGCTACGCATAAAAATATCTTTAAACAACTTATGGCAGATGTGTACCACATCCAATGCCTTTTAGAAGCCATGTATTTGGTATTTTCTCAGACATCTATAGGGTGTTGTATTAAGAAAGAAAATAATGAGTTCAGATGGTTCCCAATCAACTCGTAAGAAGTCTAACTTTGAAATATTTGTGAAAAATTTGACAAATCATTTATTTGTAATATAATTAGCTGTACCTAATGACGCTCTTCAAGTACTGAAAGTAATATCATTCGGTACATTTACAAAACCGAAATCCTTCAGCTCTCAGAAGTAGCAAGGAAAGCCATACGCTCAAAAGTTTATTCTTTCTTTTCAATTTTTGGTGGACAATGTGAAGAGCAGGCCAAGGTTTATTTTCGTATGTAGTGGTATTAAATGCAGATACATGCGTGTGTTTTAGGATGACATGTCAATTTCTTGTTTATGTGAAAAGGTAAACTTTAATGTAAGCAGAAGCATGTGCGCGTCACAGTTAAAGATTTTCGCATCTACAAAGAAAATAAAAAAACACATTCCCACCTAGCCGGACTTCGTAGCGGAGGGGTTAGCATAGCACGCTATGACGCCTGAGGTCCCAGGTTCGAATCCTGGCCTGCCCATGGGTGTTATTTTTGAATTTCCATCAATTTCATCATATCATCATCACTCATCCTCATCTTCGCGATTAGCCAAAAGTGGCAGAAAGGCGAAGTAAAATAAACCAAATCAATCAATCAAATATTCCCATCTTACTCCCAGAGACCTTGGGAATCCAATCCAAAATCTACCAATAGAACCTGCCGTGAGTCTCATTTATCTCGTGCATTCATCTGACTAATGTAATTTTCTTACAATTTGACTTTAGAGTTTAACATAAAATGGCGTTGTGTTTGTGTTGCATTCGATATTACAATTAGATTTTAAGCAATTAATGTCCAATTATAAGTATACCTAATACATAGGTAAAAAATAGTCCCCCCTCTGATAAAATCGCAAATTGCACCCTGTTTAAATGTCTAGGAAAGATTTCATTTAGGTAAAAAATAGTCCCCCCTCTGATAAAATCGCAAATTGCACCCTGTTTAAATGTCTAGGAAAGATTTCATTTCACCTAGGAATGATACCGCGGTGCGGTGAGTCGAGAATTGTCACAGCCTCATCTCGTCTCCTGTGTGGTGAGGTCCTTCTCGTTCTTGTTTGTGCTTATTTTTCTTTCGGTTTCCACTCTGAAGTTATGAAAACTTATTCCAAATTCACCTCATTCTCAGATAGGCTATTTTTAAAAAAAAATATATCTTAATATATAGGTTTAAGTATAGTTTTCCCAACACCCTCTTACAAATTTATGAAAACTATGGGTGAGGTACAGGAGTGCATTGTAACCCCCCCCCCCCCAAGTTGGTCTGTCGTGTCTCGTATCGTTCGTGTAAGTGTTCCGTTTCGGAAAAATCCATTATAAATATCCAAAAGAAAATGGCGTCAGTCATATACTCTTCTGATGAAGATTTGTATCTTATCTTCAAATCGATGCGACCACTGTTTTAGAAATGTGTACCCCCCTTACGCAAAGCAGCAATCGTCTGCAGCGTAATTGTCTGAGAGTCAATCTGATTCCATCGTTCCACACACATTTTAAACAATTTTCATCTCCTTAAAGAGGTTTCAAAGAACTTAGGTCAATGAACTAACTAGTAGCAAGCACAATGTAGTAGAATAAGTTTACAATTAAATCTTTTGAATTTCTGTGGTAAGGACTATAATGCTTAAAATGTATAAACAATAATACTTTTTTTACTGGGTGAATTGATAATAGGTAATTTTAACAGTAGCACCTTCCGTCTGCTGTCAAATTACCAAAGGGGGGGTACAGGGGGTACAACTCGATTTACGGATTTAGGGGGTACAGTACCCCCCGTCAAAAATTTGCGGGGGTACAATGTACCCCTGTACCCCCCCGTTCCTGCGCCACTGCACGAACAGACCACTTGAAGAAACAAAAGAAGAAAAAATTCATAACAATGCTGACGAAAGAAAAAAAATGGCCGCTGATCTTTACAGGCTGCCGCCAGTACAGAAAAGTATCGGCTTCAGTGCTTGCCTATTGCATACAATAAAAACGGTCTTACTTCAGAACCTGTCATTCGGCCCTCAATATGAAATGACATAATATTACATATGAATGTTAGTGTTTTCAGTTGAAAGTAGGGGGTGCGGAAGAAAATTAAGGGGCGCGCAAGCAACCCCTTGCGCCTCCCTGGCGCCGCCCCTGGTTAGAATCCTGGTCTAGCGGGTGTTCTTTGTCAGTGTCCCTCCATCAGTTTCATCACAACACTGCCAAAAGTGGCAGAAAAGCCAAGTGAAATAAGTAAATCAAAGCTCTTTGCGTGTAACTAAATTCGGTAAAATAATTACAAGGGTAGCAACACTGGGCGGAAGACTGAAAGCCTACGTGCATCTCGGATCTCACGCGTCGTCTACTTGTGCAAGGTGAAGGCCAACTTCCAAGCTTCACTTTCGTAAAATCTCGTGTAAAGTTTACTTAGTAGAAACTACACTAAATATAATAATTAGAAATATAAACTCGTTCTCTCTGGGAATAACACATTGTGCAATAAGTCACTGTTACGTCGCATTTGCATTCGGGTTGTGATTTGACCTACTTCGGTTCAACACATCACGTAGACTTGGCAACACAGCATTCCTCTTGTCAGAAATTGAACTCTCCCATTCCAAATGGAACGGTCGTGCAGAGGAAGGGAGGGTGGATTTATTGAAGGGGAATTTGGAGTAACTGTACTCTTTTCATGGGCGGCGTCAAGCTGCTTCTTTTCGATGTCGAATCACAACAGCCAAGAATAGCTAGCCATACCGGGTTTTGCTTGGACGACGGCGTAGGGAACATGTTTACGAAAATAAAAAGCTGAACATAACAAGAAAGATATTTTCTAAATTGTAGACGTTGTAACAAACACAGGGAGATGGTTATTTTGTAGAAGTATATTTCGTGGATAGTCCTCGACCAAACCAAGTGCCAGATAGGTAATGATAATTATAAAATAAATATTATACTAATACAGTAATCCATTCATTGATTTCAAAAAAGCATATGATTAGGTTCGGTCAAAAGAGATACATTATATATTAATCAAGTTTGGAATACATAAGAAGCTTGTTAATATGATAAAAGTATGCACCAGTAAAACAGAAAGTAAAATTCGTGTGGGCATTAATGTGTCTGACAAATTTACAATATTTAATTTTGCCTTAGAACATGCTGTTAGGAAGGTAAAAGAAACTAACGAAGGACTAAAACTAAATGGTATGACTCAGTTGTTAGCATATGCAGATGATGTAAAGTTATTAGGGGATGATATAAATACAATCAAGAATAATGCTAAAATATTTTTCAAAACTGTTAAAGAGATAGGTTTGGAAGTTAACAAAGAGAAAACTAAATATATGCTTACAGGCCGAAACCAAGTGTTAGGTAATAATAAAAATCTAATTATTGATAACAACTCGTTTGAACCAGTTTCCAAATTCAAATACTTAGGAGTAATATTAACAAATGAAAATTATATTAAAGAGGAAATAAAAAGTAGGCTTAATTCAGGAAATGCATGTTACTTTTCTCTTCATAAACTTTTGTCTTCTCGTTTAATATCTAAGAAACTAAAAGTTAAAATATACAAAATAGTAGTATTATATGGGTGTGAAACTTGGTCCCTTACATTGAAAGAGGAACATAAATTGAGAGTATTTGAAAATAAGATCCTTAGGGAAATCTTTGAACCTAAAAGGGATGAGGAGAGACAGGTGAGTGGAGAAGGTTACATAATTTAGAACTACATAATTTGTATTCATGTCCAGATATTATTAGAATAATTAAATCAAGAAGACTTAGGTGGGCAGGCCATGTGGCACGAATGGGAGAGGAAAGATGAGTTTACAGGATTCTTGTTGGGAAACCTGATGGTAAGAGACCTGTAGGAAGGCCAAGACGAAGATGGAGGGATAACGTTGAGATGGACCTAAAGGAAATCGGTAGGGATGGGAAAGAGTATATAGATCTTGCTCAAGATAGGGACAGATGGAAGGCCTGTGTTGCTGCAGCCATGAACCTTCGGGTTTAAGAAGGCTAGAGAGTTAGTTACTAATACAGTAATACATTTTAGTAAGAATATCTATAAATAATAGGTAATTATTATTATTATGACACTAAAATAAACGATAAAAATAACAATGAACTTCGCACCGTCTTCATTGTCGTCGATACATTAATAAATTTTAGTTTTTTATAATCATTATTATTATTATGCATTAATTTTCTGAGACAACTGCTAATACAAAACTGATTCAGAACAAATGGTAAACAGGTAGTTATTTCTTATATACATTTACTATATGGTACCTCATTCGGGGAGGGTCTGGATCCCTCTCTAATACGCCCTTGGAAATAGCTAATATATACAATGAAAAAATAAAAACAGAAATTGTGATATTGTATATATGTGTATTAATTATACGGTATATAGGCAGAAGCTTTATTCTGCAATACGAACAATTACAGTACAGAATACAAGGGACGAGTTACTGGTGATAACATGTTGAATGATGGAAAAGTAACATTCAAACAACAAATATAAATATCAATCATCCACGATACTGTTACTCTATTTTATATATGAATGGCTTATTGCAGAAAGGGACCTGAGTCACTTTTGCACAATTCTGAGAAAAACAATGAAAAATCGTATAATATTAATAGTGTAAGAAAGAAATGTGCCGTTGTTGGCTCAAATATTCAACATAATGAATAGTTAATTTTGCAACCCTCAATGCACCCCCCTGCAGTATGCTGCTAGACACAGTGGAGATGAAAAAATTAACTCCGATACCTCAAAAATGTGACTCAGGTCCCTTTCTTCAATAAACCATTCATATATATTTTTGTATAAATCACCACACTCAAATTTGCATAAACCTGTTGTATCATAAAAAAAATTGTAACGAACAGACCGAAAATAGCCGACAAAGAATGTGTTCGTGATGACAAGGTTGGATTTAATATTAACATTTAGTATCGTTATCATTCTGCTCAGATTTTTTAATGTGATGTTTCAAAATCTTAATAAAACCTTGCATGTACACTTCATTAAACTGGAGCATAAAGAGGACAGACAAAATTACAAATCTTAATTTCAACAAAAATGTGTATATTGAGATTTATGTCATCATAAGAAATATGAGAGACATGATAGAGGCGGTAGAGAATGAGAGGGAAAAAATAAGTCTGAGAGAGAGATATTTAAATAAAAACGAAATATAGAAGAGAGACGGGAAGAAGTGTGAGAGAGAGAGAGAGAGAGAGAGAGAGAGAGAGAGAGAGAGAGGTGGGAAATATATAAGAAAGAGAGAAGGAAGAGAAACACCAAAAGATCTATAAAGAAAAAGGAAAAGAGAAGTAACCGACGGAAAACTGAAGGCAAACGCCGTTCGTTTCTCCTGGTAGAAATATCTCTTGGCATTGAATATCATACCTTTTGCACCACTATGATATTACCTTCTTGCCATTATCATACAACAACAAAAAAAATAATCACTTCACAGAACCGCCATTACTCAATACTGTGCCTACGAACAAACTCGCGAACTTGTGAGAGACCGACTACCTGGACAGAATGCCAGTGGCGTCGCTAGGGCCATCTGCTTTGGGGGGGCTACAACCAGATACATGACTTACTACTATTGTAAATATTTTTAATGTTTGAAAATAGCAAAGTGATTAATAAGACAATAATATATAACAAGCATAAGGAATTAAAACTAACATAGACTTACTGCATTAATTTTTATGAAAACATGGATATTCTTGTTCTGTTTTTCTAAAGCTGGTGAACTATGTCTTTATGTATCAATTGTACTCTGCGGTTCGAATTTCTTGCAAAAGTATCAATAACACAATCCACACACAATTCATGACACTCTTCCTTTTCCGATTTTCGATTTCAGGCGCTTACTTCGAATAATAAATTTGTCCATTGTTGTATGAACAACAGTAAATGTCACAAAAAGCTTTGATAACAAACACACAATATAACAAACTCCGTAACACAAAACGCACCACTACCGGTTCCTCGTGGCCGCGGTGGCTCAGTCGGTAACGCGTCTGACTACCATGCTAAAGGTCCCGGGTTCGATCCCCGGCCGGTTCAAATCCGGGAACTTTTCTTACGGTGGAAGCGGCCCCGGCGCCCACCCAGCGTCGAATAACATGGGTACCTGGGGGAAACCCTGGGGGGTAAAGGCGGTCAGGGGCGTGATGCTGATCACATCACCCCCACTCACGACCGGATCAAGAAAGTGTGGGGCGTTACCCCCACACCCCCTATACGCCTTCATGGCGTGCTGCTATGCACAGGGGAACACTTTACCTTTTTTTTTTTTACCGTTTCCTCGCGTAGCAACCGTTGTGAAAATAGAACAAATGACGGTGATCGTTTGCATTTTTGCCAGCTAAAGACATGACGTGTCAGATGTAAGATCGTGGTTAAAAAAAAACCTGTCACAACGAAACGAGTCTTTCCCAGAATATGTATCTAGAGGTATGTTCCTGCATTAACAATTGTTCAAATATGTTTTCCCGAAATACTGTATGTAATAATAGCTAAAAAATATGGATGATGTTATCGAGGGATTGGGGGGGCTTAACCCTGGAATGGTACCTATGCGTCTAAGAGACGTAGTTCAGTGGAAGAACAGCGGCCATCTTGTTTCGGGGGGAACCTTACTCCCGCCTCCCAGGTATGCTTCAACGGAAACTCTCTTGGCAAGTCAGTGTTCCTCAGATTGCCGAGCAGTTCACGTCAAGATCAGTGTTTTGTTTTTTCCAAAGCCTAGTACGCCTGTGAGACGTATTGATACCATTTAACGTAAATTTTCCTACGCCTGTCAGGCGTATTGGTACCGTTCATGTGGTAGTGTTCCTACGTTTGCCAGACGTTTCTGCCATTCACGAGGTAGTGTTTCTACGTTTGCCAGACGTGTTGGTACCATTCATGAGGTAGTGTTCCTACGTTTGCCAGGCGTGTTGGTACCGTTGATGAGTTTATGATTACATAGGTACCTACCTTATTGTTCCAGATGTCTGGCACAAACACAAACAAAACATTCACTACTGAAGATGAGATTTTACAAGAACTGCAACTTCAGTTAGATGAATCCGATTGCAGCGAGGTTGAAGACGAAATTGAAGTGGATCAAGATGCCTTTCCTGAGGATCCTGACGATACCGACTTGGACCCAGACTATGAACCTTCGTCAGAAGAAGAAGATATCAAGGAGGCCATCATTCAATCAGCAGCACAATCATGTCGGCCTTCAGCTGTTTCTAAATCAAGTTCGTCAAGAGCTGAAGGCAAGCAAAAGTCAGGACCTGCAAAACAACCTCCAAAGTCAGGTGAAAAGAGGAAGAGGTCAGCCGAAGGAAATGATGACCATTCAACAAACAAAAGATTAAAACCTGAATGTGACGATATGTTCGGGCGTAACGGGTTTGCTTGGAAAACTGTTCCCATTTCTAACACATCTGGAAAAGCCGCAGCAAAACATTGTACATGTCAAACGAAAAACAAAAAACGAAGCTGTAGATGTTTCTGACCCTGTTGAATGTTTTAACGTCTTCTTTACCTCAACAATGTTGGACATGATCCTGCACAACACAAATGAGGAAATTGCAAGACAAAGGGAGTCTTATAAAAACAAGAATGCTTCTGCTTTGAAGGACGTTTCATTGGCTGAACTGAGAGCACTCCTCGGTGTGACAATTCTCGCAGGGGCCAAGAAAGACAACCATATGAAGTTACAAACATTACATGACACAAAGGAATGCGGCGAAAAATATCATGCATCATTTTCTGTGCAGAGACATCACTTCTTGCTCAACACTCTTCGCTTTGATTCTCGAGAAACTCTTGAGGAAAGGAAGATAACTGATAAGTTTGCACCCGTACGGGATATATGGAACATGCTGATTGAGCAATGCATATCAAATTATGAACCAAGTGCCTACATGACAATTGATGAGCAACTAGTGCCATTCCGAGGACGAGTCGGGTTCAAAATGTACATCCCAAACAAACCAGCAAAGTATGGGATAAAAATTGTGATGCTTTGCGACCAAGGAACGAATTACATGGTAAGTGCGATCCCGTACCTTGGTAAAGGAACTACACCTTCAGGCACCCCTGCAGCAGATTACTTTGTTGAAAAGCTAACAGACATCATCCAAAATTCAAGTCGTAATGTTACAATGGATAATTGGTTTTTCAGCATCCAGTTAGCTAAGAAAATGGCAGAAAGAGGCCTCACAATGATTGGGACGACGAAGAAAAATAAACCTGAGTTTCCTAAGGAGTTTGTGGACCCCAGTTATCTTTCACGACCTCCTCAGTCATCGCTCTTTCTTTTTCATGAGGATCTGACAGCAGTTTCATTTACTCCACGTGTTAACAAACTGGTCACTCTTATTTCCACAATGCATGACGACGATGCAATAAATGAAAACAGTATGAAGCCTGAGGTAATTCTGTGTTATAATCAAACAAAGGGAGCAGTTGATGCCTTTGACCAGTGTGTCACGAATACTTCTTGCATACGAAAAACAAGAAGGTGGCCAATGAACCAGTTCTACAACATGCTCAATATTGCATGCTACAACTCTTACATAATATATGTGCTCAACTTTTACAAGAAAAAGAAAGAAGATGACGACGCAAAGCCTTTGTCGAGATTTCAGTTCCTCGTCAAATTGGCAAATCAACTAACGTTTCCATGGATGAAGGAACGAATGAAACAGCCACATATGCCTCACACTCTAAGAAGCAGCATACAAAATTGCCTTGGCGTTGTGGATCCACCTGTTGTGGTTCAACCTGCAGCGAAATCTGGAAAGAGGCAGTACTGTACTTACTGCTCGTATAAAAAGAGAAGGATGAGTAAAATGATCTGCTGTAACTGCAAGAAGCCTATCTGTGGCGAGCATTCTTTGATCGTTTGCCACATTTGTAAAAAATGATAATTTAAAGACTGATTTGTTTGTAACTATTTACTGTTCTGGATGTGGAAGGAGGAGTGAACATTTTTATTCATGAAGTTTTTTCTAGTTATTGTGGCTAGTCTAAATGACTGTTTGTTAGTGATAGAGAGTAAATTTTAGTTCATGTATTCTTCATTAATACTTTTACATCCATTTCCTAGTTAAAGGGATTGTCTTATACCTACGTAAGTATAATCTTTATTTGTTTATTATTTTCTTGCTGTTCGAGTTACCTACTCGTATTTGCATATATATTATGACTCTTTCTATGCAACCTAGTTTATAAATGTTTAAAATGTATGAGTTTACGGAAAAATGTTATTTTAATTATATTCATTAACAATAAAAAGTATCTAAAATGCAGCGAGAAGAGTATGGAAAAAAATTAAATCATTTATAGAGGGTATAGTAACTTTTTTTTTTATGTGTACGTCTATGGGACGTATAGGTACCATTAAACATTTAGGTACTATTCCAGGGTTAAGCCCCTCCAAAAGGGCCTAGCGACGCCACTGCAGAATGCACTTAAGAATTATTATGGCTGTGTGGGTGTTCAGGCAATATTTATGGCAGGAATGTAAACACAGAAGTGACAAAAGAAACTTTCGGCATCTCTACAATGCTTTCCTTTGCGCAACACATAGTTTCAGCTCATTTCCCGTGTCAAAGCTGCACGCAGAGTTTAAGGGCAAGCGGAAACGCTTGGCAACAAAGCTCACTTGCTCTACATGCGTTCTTAGCAACGATGTGAATTGCACGGGAACCGGTTGCCAAGAAAAACAATTCTCTCTGTTGTTTTCAATTCGCACAGTGTGAAAGAATGAGATGTGGAAATTTGATTTTTATTCCACGGTCATCATCTTGATATACATTCCATTTCGGAGATTGCAACATCATAATTAGTCATTAATTGTGGTTGTTTCACAGCTGATAGTACCATTATATTTGACTGAGATATTTCCACATAAACAAGCTTCAATCACAAAAAAATCATATACGGTTTTACACGAAGCTACACAATTGAATTCGACCAATGTAAAAATTACACGAAATAACTACACTTTTACATTTTTGTCTGAATAGAAAACAGAGTGAGTTATTATCACTTGGTCTTGCTTTTGTCTAAAAGCAGATACTTGTAGCTTTCCAATGAGGTATATTTGACTTTTTTTCTTCCCACGGAATACAGTTTTACAAGCACGCAAACCGAGGGCTCAATATTTTTGTCACGGATAGTAGAAAAAGAGATTATGAAGAGAGGAAGTAAACACGAACCAAGATAGACTAAAACAGAATGAAAATCGAAAGCTAGAAAGAAGCTCCAAGGAAAGATATAAACAAGAGAGTTACAAATAAGGGAGGCAAGAAGTAGGGAATTTTTACTCATTCCATTGCGGGTGCCCATGCTTGAGTATAATTTTCAAAGTGGTGCTGCGTATGAAATGGCTACCTTTACTGTATTCTGTTCAATATCTTGGCAAGTCTTCATGTATCCGACATTTTTAATAGGAAAGTGTGACCAAGGGTGAGTTGTAACCACGATCGGTTCCTCTTTCTCCTCCCACATTACATTGCTGATGATCGTGCTTTGATCCACCTGCATTTTGCTTGTTTTTGAATCGGGTGGTGCTGCAGGTACCAAAATTGGTGCTAGTCTGGAGGATCCAGGTCAGGGGAATAAGCCGCATGAGGCGGAACTTCTTAGTTACGGCCTGGCGTTATCATGCAGCAATATCACCTGCAGAGTGCCACTGCCGGTAAATGGTCTTATTGCTCTCAATTTCGTTACTCAAATGAATCATTTGACGTTGATTTTTGGACTTTCATACAACAGTTGCTCCAATTCTCCATCCCCACTTTCTTTGGCTGTCCAGGACGCTGTTTACCCTCCAGATTGAAATTTCCCTTCCGGAATCACTGCAGAGGCCACTTTTTGCAGGTCCTTATGATATGGCATCTTCATCCAAAGCCGAAATCATTTCATTCACCTCAGCGGCATTTTTCTTCAGTTTATATATCAACATATCATATGCAAAAGGCTGCAGTATCTGACGTGCTGCTTCTCGAACGATATCGTGCTCACTATTGCTTCTTTGTCACATCGTCTGCTATTTTACCTTTTTGGGTTCGCATTGGAGTGCCCAAACATGGTGGAGAAGTTTCCAATTTGAGCAATCACAACAAGAAAGTATAATAGGTGAATTAATTTAGTGGCCGAGAATTAATTTGTACATCTAATAAACATACCCATATACGTAATATGGAAAAATATAATGGATCCAGATATAGGAGATTTTGTAGATTCTGATATAAAAATATGTCGGAAAAGAACAAATATGACGATGGTCCAGAACGTAAACAAGCCCTTTGCTGTCGCAGAAATGCAATGGAAGTCTTACACAAAGAGGTTGTTGAATGAAAGTTTTTTTTTTCATATAAGGGCGAGAACAGAAATAACACTAGGTTTCGTTAGGGAGGCATTTCAAGTATTCTAATCCCACTTTATCTTTATATCATTCGTAATCGTTATACTAGCCCCACGCTTTCTGAAACTTCGTATAATATGCGAACTACAGGCACCAGATAATCATTTATGTCAATATCATCGGAATGGGTACTGCTACTGAAAAGGGCAAAACACAGGACAAGAATGTATGAATTTCTCCCCCTGTTGGAAGTGGAAGCAGTTTTTAAAGTTGATTATTAAGCTACGTAGATACGATATGTAAAAAAAAAATACGATGAATAATTATTTATAGACTCCCATGTATTCCTTATGGACAAACAACTTCAAGTTATGGTTAGCGTCGTTGACTTGTAATCAAGGTGTCCCGGGTTCGATACCCGGTCGAGGCATACAGTGGGTCGGATTCCACTTTAAGCTGTAGGACCAGTCCTAATAAGCCTTACTGTGCATAAAGTGGACTTAAAACACCAATTCAATCAATCAATTCAAGTTATGGCTAATCAAGTGGAAGTTTCGACTAATCCTAACACAAGCAAAATCTTCAACCTGTCCTGTTCCCGCTGATGTATTTCTCTACACCATCTGAAGTTAGATATTCCCAAGATAATAAGTAAAATAATACGCCCATGAGCGTAATGCTAAATTTCCTCCCCCTCCTACGACCATCCAGCGGACAGGCCTCTCTCTCTCTCTCTCTCCAGCGCGTCACGGGGAAGGTTTGGGGGGAGCAGTTTCGACGAGTTCTCGCGGATGGCTGGACGTGGACACTGTTCCTCCTGCCCTGAAACTAGCGACACTGCTTGTATGCCAGGGTTCCAAATTCGGTGGTGGATCTACAGCAGTTTTCGTTGTATTTTTCTGATACGACACTTCTCAATGAACAATGCCCAGTGTTTGTCAGTACTGTGCATCACGAACCGTATTCTTTTTTTAAAAACGGTAGGAACGAGTCTGTTCAAAACTAGTTGAGTACAAGCAAAATTAACTGAATGAGTCTCATAATCTTCAGAAGAACTGTTTAGTCAAGTTTAGTCAAGTAGACACGATCAGATAATGGCAATATGTAATTATACAATCATACATAAAACAGAAATTAATTTGACTTAAATACGTAAATGAGCATATTCTAAAATTCAGCACAACTGAAATCGGATTATAAGAGATCAGAAAAGAGGAGAGTCATTTCTACATTAAGGTACTTTTCTTTGGTAACGTTGAGCAGGGGCGTTTCTACGTTGGATTCTCTGGAACACTTTGAGAAGGTTTGCTTTTATGTTTTTCATATCTGGGGGCGCATCCTCACTATGCCAGTTGGGAAGGCCGAAAACCAAAGCCGATGAAATGGGTACATGTCGTCGGCCTGTGTCTACAGGTCAGTTGGCAGGCCGATTGCAAGGCGACTAGTAGCCGGTTTACTTCAAAGGAAATCGTGCCGACCTGCAAAGTGTGTGACACGCCGAGTGGTACCGAAGGTGTCTACACAGGTTGAGGTAGGATTAGGTCTTGTTTTTTCAACTTGTGATTATGAAATGGACGAACTCTGAAGTTAAAACATTAATATAAATTTACCGTGATCGTCCTCTGCTGTGTGACTGCAGATTAGAGGACTATAGAACTCGTGGAAATTGCGGTTTCAAGTGGAACTTCTAAAGATTCTAAAGAAGTAGTTGAACCAAAAATTAAGAATTTGCTAAGCCATTTTGCAAGACAATGTAAAAGGGAAAAGGACACCAACAAGCCCGATAGTATTTGACGTACTTCAACTTTAGTTGATTCGATTCGAACAGCGGAACATAGGTACGTGGAACAGATGTATAATTATCAGAACGGTGCCAGCAGAGTCTTGCTGTGTTCCAACTTGTTGTCACTACATTACTGTGCTTCCTCTTGTGCATACACTTTGGACACGATACAACAAACAAAACATTTTGGCAGACGTGGTTAGTTGCCACGCCACGGTTATCTGTTTTTGAGTAATAAAATTGCCAAACCAGCAAACATCCATCGGAGGAATATGGGGATTTCTGGGTGTCGGTTCAGCAGGTTTTGAGTGGTGCAGAAATTTTAATATGTAGTATCAACTGTCGCAGCTCACTTAGGTCTACCACACAGTGCGACTACCCCAGACACCTATCGCTTCAGTGGATCGAATGATCCGAGAAGAGGCGGGCAACAATTGGCTAGGTGGCTGTAGACTTGAGTATCAGTTCATTCATGACGTCCAGCAGTACCACAAAGTTTCCACTATATGGGTACCAAAACAACACACCCCCAAACTGAAGGGACGGCGTTTGTGAAACATTGCTACGACGTTATAAAGCCGGAGATGTTTTTTTTTCTTTCTATATAATACTTAGTCACTGGTGAATGCTGGGGCCATTACTTCCAGACAGACCAATGGAGTCAGCAAGAAGTGGAGGCATTCATCATCGCCGAAACCAAAGAAATTCCGCACTGGTATGTCTGCCTGCAAAGTGATGTCCAATCCGGTACATTACATGAACATACGATACTATTTTAACAGCGAGTCATATTGTCTTGTGCTTGAGAACCACTTGAAACCTCAATGAGGTCAAAACGTCGCGGTTTGCACAGTTCTGGCGTGATCTTGCAGCAAGAAAATGCGAGGTCACACAGCTCATGCAACAGCATAAACAAACTAAGGAACTTGGTTTGGAGTGTCTACCACATCATGCATATTCACATGACCAAAGTTCGGGGGATTATCATGCGTTTGGTCCCCTTAAGGAGGTACTGTGTGTCACGAAGTTCCGCACTAACAATGAGGCGAAAGCTTTGGTGCATGTGTTAAATTTACTTTTTGACTCCCCTGTATAAAACAAACAAAACAAAACGTTTGAACATTTAACTTTTTTCGACATAGTCACCAAGGTAATCCAAGCTCTTTTCGAATCGTATGACCAGTTTTTCGATTCCTATTGTGTAAAAATGTCTTGCAATTTCATTTGAGTTGATTTTTGTGCTCATCGGTTAAGAAGCGCGGCACCCAGTGAGAGCACAGTTTACGATATACCCAACTGGTTGTGAATCAGCATAGACACACCATAGTAGGACATGTTCAGTTCACTTGCAGTCTTGTGTCGCCCCTGTCAACACATGCTTTTTCAGGCACTAAACTATTCAATCTGTATTATATTAATCTATGTTGAAATCTTTTCTTTAAAAATGTGTTATTGTTAATGGGTAATGAATTGTTTAACTTAAATGTTGAAACTATAGAAATGTTAAACAACTATGTAATAACCATGGTAAATTGTAAACAACAATATGATATAAAAGAGCTAGACTTTTGCGAGTCTGCGGGACATTCTCCTGGTTGCCGAAAGGTTGATGATTCAGGGGACGTTGGGGAATATCTTGCTTCAATCTTCGGATTGGTTGGTGTACTTGTACTCCATATTTGGCGGATATTCACAAACCCAACTCTGAATAAGGTGTTCTCCTGCATCATCAAAAGACCAGGGTTATAAACTTCGGTATATCTAATAGGTCCAGGCCTACAAGTTATACCGGGTGAATTGTCTGTTTGAAAAAGTGTTTGTATAACATCGCAAGTTAAATAAATCTTCGAGTAAAGGATCTTAAGGATCTTTCATTTCAACCTTGCATAGGTGATAATTAAAAATAAATCCTGCACCACAGACCACGCAAGGGCTTGGTCCTACTAACCCTTAGAAGCCATTGAGAAGTCCGATAAAAGGGTTGTAACCGGACTGACATAAAGCCCTAAAAGGCAGAAGGTGCGTGTCAGTGATTTTTGGCGACCGTGACCAGGACCATCGAAGCAACCACCTGTGGATCTTCGTGGCCCAGCAGAAGAAGAAGAAGCCTGTTCCAGAAACTGAAGCAGAAGCCTGTTCCAGAAACAGAAGAAGAAGCCTGTTCCAGAAACGGAAGCAGAAGCCTGTTCCAGAAACGGAAGCAGAAGCCTGTTCCAGAAACGGAAGCAGAAGCCTATTCCAGAAACAGAAGAAGCAAAGATGATAGGTTCCCAGAGACCTTTGACCAGGCAACAAAAGGAGAGGCTCGTTTGCTGTACGAGCGAAGAAAAGAAGGAGGAAACCTTATTACCATGCTCCGGCTGCAACAGATACGTTCATGAAAGCTGCGCACATAAAACCCCAGGATCTGACGTAGCAGCGGAGGTAGAAGTTAAATGTAGACAGTGCGTGGAAAAACAAGTTACGCCAACCCCAACAGATGATAGTTGGAGGGAAATGATGATCTCCTTTATGACTGATTTTAAGAAAGAGAAAGAAGCAGAAAAAGAGCAAAGATTAAAAGAAAAAGAAGCAGAAAAAGAGCAAAGATTAAAAGAGAAAGAAGCAGAAAAAGAGCAAAGATTAAAAGAAAGGGAAGCAGAAAAAGAGCAGAGATTAAAAGAAAAGGAAGAAGAAAAAGAGCAAAGATTAAAAGACAAGAAAGAAGATGATCAGAAATTCGCACGTTTGATCGAGAAGCTAGAAGAACGTGAAGCTGAACAGGGTATGCGAAGACAAATAGAGAAAGAAGCAGAGAGAGAGCAAAGATTAAAAGAAAAGGAAGAAGAAAAAGAGCAAAGATTAAAGGACAAGGAAGAAAATGACCAAAAGTTCGCACGTTTGATTGAAACCTTGGGTGAAAGAGATGCTGAACAGAAAGCAGAAAGAGAAAGAGAACGAGAAATGAGTGACCAAAAGTTTGCACGTTTGATTGAAACCTTGGGTGAAAGAGATACTGAACAGAAAGCAGAAAGAGAAAGGGAACGAGAAATGAGTAAGGAGATGTTTGAAGATTTTAAAGTAAATCTAGGAAAAGAAATATCCGAAGCGATAGCTGAAATCAGAAAAGAGAGAGACGAAAAATATGAAGAACTAGTGGAAAGAAGGAGAGAAGATCGGCAGATAGATGATGACCGTTTTAAACAGCTACAAGAAGGCTTGAACCAAGAAATAACTGAGCTGAAGGAAAGTCAAAAGGAAATGTCCGTAAATTTGGAAGGTGAAATAAGAAAAATGAAAGAGGTCCAAACACAACAAGTTGAAATTATAAAAACGTTAACCTCAAAGTTGGAAACCTTACAACTAGGCAAGGAGAATAGGAATGAAGAGATGGAAACTCTGCCAAAGAAGATATGTGTAAGAACCTCTTGCTCCTCACGTTCTTCCAGTTCCGAATCTCCCGAACATTCTGAACCATGCCAAAGAAAGAAACGAAAAAGGAGTGGCGGAATGAGACGAACTAGAGATTACGCTACGGAAAAAATGGTAGAAGATAATTCCTACTTAAACCATTCATCCAATCGGATTCTCCGAATGTCTGACGTCAATTCCCTCACCAAGTTTAATGGAGAAATAAATTCAGTATCTGCTGAGAGGTACCTGGAAGAAATAAATACTTATATGGATTTAATGAAAATGCCCATGATGTACCGACTAAAGGTCCTTCCATCGCTAATGGTGGGTAAAGCCAGGGCTTGGTTTATGGCAAACGGAAAAAGATGGAAAACCTTTGAACATTTCCGCTCTGCATTTAAGAAGCAATATGCATCGCCTGAAGCAAAACAGAGGGAAATGAATACCCTGAGGAATAAACATTATAGCAAAGGTGCAGGGTTATCATTGGAAGAATATTGCTGGGAGGTATATGCAGCATACTGCAATCTGACAGAAACCATCAACCAATCAGAAGTGCTGAACTTAATCATTGGCCAATTACCTTCACGAGTGCGACAACTGGTACTAACTCGAGATCCCGCCAACATAGACCAACTCACGAATTTCCTGGGAAAGTTCGAAGCGTCTGAACAAATGGAAGGATGGAAAGCCGATCACCAACGAACTGATGAACGACGAAATCCTCAACCTCGTATAAGGAATCTAGAGCTATCCCGGAGGAATGGAGAAGAAGATAAGAGGCCCACACCGATCAACCAAAGGTTTAATGGTAATCTCAGATTCCAAAGGAAGGATTCCAATAGAAGGACATTCTGGAACAAGAACCAGAATCAAAGAAACTGGAACCAGTCTCGTAAGAAAGAATGTGGAATACAGACTGACGAAATTCCAGAAGACTGTGCTTTAAACCCTAGAGCACCTGTATGGGAAATTCCCTCCGCTATTAAAGCTCCTTCTTGGGATATTCCCTCTACCAGTCGAGCAAATTTAAACCAGAGGCCGTTGTAGATGAAGCTCTCCCTTCTACAACGCGACACAATCTTGATGTTTGTGAGAGCGAAGAAAACAAGCTAATGACTAATGAAAATTTAGATGTTTTATACCTAGATGTAAATTCTTGTCCAAATTCTGAAGAAGATAATTTGTTTAATGTTTTCGAAGTAACTGGAAATTGCAGCAAGAAGCCGGAAATTCTAATAGAAGTTTTAGGATTAGAAATAAGATGTACCTTGGATACGGGAAGCGAGTGCACTGTCATGAATTATAATGTTTGGGAAAGGCTCCGAGAGAGATTACCAGGCTTGAAATTGCAAAGATGCCCAGGAATAAGGTTAAAGGATTTTGTTGGACATGAGAGGTCCCGAATTGTGGGATACCGAACCATTCTTTTTGAGATTGCAGGGCACACTTTTGAAGACCAAGTCTATGTGGTAAAGAATTTAGAGGCCGATTTGTTATTCGGATATCCTTTCTTCAAAAGATACAAAGTCAATTTAGATGCAGGTGCAAACAAATTATATCTAACGGTAAAGGGACAAGTCGTGGAAGAAACTTTGATTCCAGGTAGTCATGGAAATAGTGTTGAAGCAATGGATGATAAGACTTCGTATGTAAAACTATTAGTGACGGAGAAGGAATCTCAGTTAAACAAGTGGTCCGCATCCGAGGAAGATATAAAGAAGAAAGCATTTGCTCCAGAATTGTTAAATCAAAAGGAGAAGGAGAAGCTATTTCGAATATTAACTAGGTATCGCCCTATATTCTCTGACAAACCAGGACTTGCAAAAAACCATACCTGCGAAATTTTGTTAAGCACCAACCAACCAGTGTTTTCCTTACCTTATCCTATTCCGATGTCGAAACGTGAAAAATTAGAAGAAGAGTTAAAAAAATGGAATGAATGGGGAGTAATTCGAAATTGTAACTCTCCTTACATGAATCCAATGCTAGTGGTGGACAAACCCGACGGATCAGTAAGACCCTGCATTGACTTCAGGAAATTAAATAAAACAATTATAGTTCCTAAAAGTACGGTGCCGCGACTTCAAGAAGCTCTACAAAAGTTTCAGGGTAAAAAATATTTTTCGTGCTTTGACCTGGCTTCAGGTTACCTTCAAGTTCCTATTAAACCAGAGCACCAGAAGTTCACCGCCTTCTCCTACAAAGGTCGAGCGTGGTGTTTTACCAGGATGCCATTCGGATTATCGAACGCTGTAGCCATTTTTATGCACACGATGCATAGCCTTTTTGAGCCTTGGACAGAAGACTTTCTCACTGTCTATATAGACGATCTTCTCATTTTTGACGCAACTCTAGAAGAACATTTTCAGCACATACAATTCGTATTAGAAAAGTTGCAGAGTGAAGGATTCACTATAAAGTTAAAAAAATGTGAATTTATCAAACCAGAGATAAAATACTTAGGCCATCTTGTGTCAGGAAAGTGCATCAGGATAGATCCCAAAAGGGATGAAGCCATCTTAAAATTTCCACGTCCAAAAACGAGGAAACATCTGCAACAATTTCTAGGTTTAGTTAACTGGCGACGTAGGTTTGTAAGAGACCTAGCATCAAAAACTGCCGTTCTAGAAGAACTACTAGAAAAGGGTAGCCAATGGGAATGGGACAACCTAAAAGAAAGAGCTTTTCAGTCACTAAAGCATGAGTTAGTAAAACTTCCTGCATTAGCTCAACCAGACTTCCAACAGCCATTCCAGCTGATGTGCGATGCCTCTGGCATTGGGCTAGGTTCAATATTGTTCCAAGAACAAACGGAACAAAAGGGAAACTTAGAAGATATTAGTATAATTCAATATGCCAGCAGAAAGTTAAAACCAGCAGAGAAAAATTACACAACCCAAGAGATAGAATGCCTAGCCATCATATTTGGGATTGAACATTTTAAAGTATACCTTTACGGCACAAAGTTTAGGATCTATTCTGACCACAAAAATCTGGTATGGCTGGAGAACAGTAGAAATTGGAATGCTCGATTAACACGGTGGGCTTTAAAATTGCAACAATATGAATATGAGATAATCTACATCCAGGGGCAAAACAATGGGATAGCAGATGTTCTTAGCCGATATCCTGTTCCTGAAGATCAGCCTACCGAACTAACTCGAGAGGGCCAGACTTATAATGTATGGAGTCTTATAAAACCTTTGGAGGAACTAGAACTAGACAAATGGAAAAGGGAACAACAGGAAGATCCATTTTGTAAACTTAAGCTAGAGGAGGTCCGAAGTAACAATGGAAGCTCAACCAAGTATAACTTACATTACGACTTACTGTTCTTCCAAGGAAAGAGTGGACGGAAGTTTAAAAGATTAGTAGTGCCTGCCCAGCTAAAAGGAGAAGTACTAAGGTCCGAACATGATGATACTGGACATTTTGGTTTCAACAAAACTTACAAGAAGATTAAAGATAGGTTCTTTTGGGAAAACATGAAAATGGAAATAGCCCAGTATATACGAGAATGCTTAACTTGTTCTAAAAACAAACCGGATAAAAAAGGCCTATCCAAACAAAAATTAACCACCACAAATCGAAAGCCTCATGAAGTATTATCCATTGATTTGATCGGAAAACTACCAAAATCCTCTTACTATTACTATCTGCTCACTATGATAGATGTCGGAAGTAGGTTCATGATGGCATATCCACTACGTACAGCTAGCACCAGGGAAATAATAAGTAAATTAGAAAACGGATACTTACTTCATTGTCCTAAGCCGGAGTATATACTGTCAGATCGAGGAAGTCAATTCACCTCGAAGAAATGGTATGAGTTTGCAAAAAAACACTCGCTTGTAGCAGTTCACACCACTCCTTATCACCCTGCGGGCAACATTGTGGAAAGAACGAATCAGGAGATAGTTAGGTTAATTAGGACCTTTTGTCATAATTCCCATCAGGATTGGCACAAATTTATATCAAAAATCTGTTGGATATTGAATTGCTCTGTGTCAGGAGAAACTGGGTATGCTCCCTTAGAGCTTTTCTACAATAAACCGGTGCAGATTAGTATTTTGAAACAAATAAATTGGCCACAAAACGATGGTTTTCAAGATCTACCGTGGAAGGATAAACTTTTCCATGCTCAGGCTAATAATCTTCGAAGAAAGGAACAAAGACTACAAAAGAGCAATCCTAGGGCCTATGAGTTACTTAAAGGGGACTTGGTGCTAAAAAAGTCACACAAGCTGAGTTCCGCTAAAGATAATGTTATTTCCAAATTTTTCGAATGTTTTACTGGACCATTTATAGTGAAAGAGATCAGAAACAATGCCGCGGAATTGCTAAACCCATGGACTCAAGAAGATTCGGGGAAGGAAAATTTCCAAAATTTAAAAAAGATAAATTGCACTCCTGAGAGGAAATCGGAACTACTGAGATTATGGAAACCATAGCCATGGTAAAGAAGATGTTTAAAAAACAAAAATAAATAACGTAAACTTGTATTTCTTTTTGTTTTTCTTGTTGGGGAACGCTATGTGTCGCCCCTGTCAACACATGCTTTTTCAGGCACTAAACTATTCAATCTGTATTATATTAATCTATGTTGAAATCTTTTCTTTAAAAATGTGTTATTGTTAATGGGTAATGAATTGTTTAACTTAAATGTTGAAACTATAGAAATGTTAAACAACTATGTAATAACCATGGTAAATTGTAAACAACAATATGATATAAAAGAGCTAGACTTTTGCGAGTCTGCGGGACATTCTCCTGGTTGCCGAAAGGTTGATGATTCAGGGGACGTTGGGGAATATCTTGCTTCAATCTTCGGATTGGTTGGTGTACTTGTACTCCATATTTGGCGGATATTCACAAACCCAACTCTGAATAAGGTGTTCTCCTGCATCATCAAAAGACCAGGGTTATAAACTTCGGTATATCTAATAGGTCCAGGCCTACAAGTTATACCGGGTGAATTGTCTGTTTGAAAAAGTGTTTGTATAACATCGCAAGTTAAATAAATCTTCGAGTAAAGGATCTTAAGGATCTTTCATTTCAACCTTGCATAGGTGATAATTAAAAATAAATCCTGCACCACAGACCACGCAAGGGCTTGGTCCTACTAACCCTTAGAAGCCATTGAGAAGTCCGATAAAAGGGTTGTAACCGGACTGACATAAAGCCCTAAAAGGCAGAAGGTGCGTGTCAGTCTCTTTAATTTTCATGTGGCGATTGCAAAAATCATTGCATTCACATGCTCCGTGTTGTCGATAGTGTTCACAGTTGCAGGCCACCCGACACACTGTTCGTCGTTCACGTTCATTCTTTCCTCTTCGAACATCTGGCACCATTCCTCGATCATGGGGTGTTATATATATATTGCATTCTCACCACACACCTCGACAATGAATTTCTCTCCGATTTTGCCTTTGTGCCTATAAAAATCGGACGACAGAGGACACCTGAATGTTGGACGCATCCTCAATACGACGTACTATACTCGCATACTAAACCAGCTCCAGCACAGCTGCTTCGGGGGAAGATGGGAAAGCAAGAAAACAGTGCTGCCACCAAGTGTGATTATTTTCTCTCTCTTAGTAAGGAACACACACGGCTCGGGTGTAACTTATTATTTGATTTGCCCACGTAGTTGGGCTTGTAAATGTTTCAGAGGGAAGGAAACCGTTGGAACATATCTGCGATGGATTTTTTTAAAAGTGAAACAAACTCTTCTTTTTAAGAATTGCACGTGTGCTTGAGATATGAGGACTGATATTTTAACTGACACAGCTATGATAAGGGTTTAAAATAATCAGTGTGTGGGCTATGGTTTGGTGGCTTGCCAAAGATGACTAAATCCTTCCTTTCATTTCCCGTTGAGTTGTACGATATGGATCAACTACAAATGGGATAAATTAAAATGATAGAGTAACTCTGAAAGCAGCTTAAATTCTGGCCGTGTCTAAAAGGTGCAACATCGTACTTGAAGCGAATGTCCTTCGAGAATGGTCTCGCAGTTCAGTCTCGAAATCTTGGAGAATGGGAGCGGCAATCTTTCGAATTGCACTTAGACTGCAGCGCCAAATACAATCAGTAGATAAAACTAAGAACACGTTGTTTTCCCCGCACTTGGTTTTCACCACATAAATCATAGCATTTTAAAAAGTTCTTAAACGTTCATTTCCACAAATTAGAAGAACTACAACTAACATCTGGTTGACTTTCGATTACCACGATGCATTTTGGACCTTTCGGACAGAACCTAAGGCTTTGCGTATCTCGCTGCCGCCGTTTTGAACCGAACGCTCACCTGTACAAGAGAGCAGCCTGCAGTGCACTGCGCACATCCCACCCTGTATCGTTTGTGTCCCTCCCCTCTTCGCGTGAACTGCACGCGCACCTGCACTGCGCACATCCCACCCTGTATCGTTTGTCCCCTCCCCTCCTCGCGTGAACTGCACGCGCACCTGTACTGCGCACATCACGCCCTCTATCGTTTCTCCCCCTCCCCTCCTCCTCGCGTCAGATCTTAGTACCAGAAGCTCACGCCAGGTGGCTCTGCTGACATAGAACTGAAAATTACGTCAGTTGTTCGCTGTGGAGCGAGTGCAGTCAGCTGATGCAGGTTGTTGAACTAAGCATATCTGCTGTTTCTTGGTCAAGGTCAGTCGCGTAAACAAATCGCACGTGCTTGGCAGTAAATCTTGTTTGTTTCCTTAACTTGGTCCCGTTTTCTTCCACAATTATCGGGGTGTAAGGGGTGACCTTCCGCGTGGTACACCTAATTGTCAACCTCACTTCCACGTAGTACACCCTGGACTGTATTTTGCAGACGGACGAGGCTCTGGCGAGGGAAAACAGTTGGTATGAAGATGAGGATGAAATAATAGTCTATGTACGAAAATCATGAGTGATCCGGTCGTGAGTGGGGGTGATGTGTTCATCATCACACCCCTGACCGCCTTTACCCTCCAGGGTTTCCCCCAGGTACCCATGTTATTTGGCACTGGGTGGGCGCCGGGGTCGCTTCCAACGTTAGAAAAGTTTCTGGATTTGAACCTGCCGGGGATGGAACCATCAAATTTAATGAAGGGAGGCTAAAATACTCCCATATTGGCACCATTTTCCTGGGATATGTGTAAAGTAGAAATCAGGAATGTTTCTCAGTTCCGACATTTTCCTATTTTGCTTTCCGGGATTATGAAAGTAACATTGAGGATTTTTTAAAATTGTAATCGTGTTACTGATTGTCGGCATTTTTCTTAATATCACTGAGAATGAGAAAGTTTTGAAGGTACATACATTCACTCATCACTATCTGCATGGTGTAAGAAATATATTCCCGACACTCCACGGTTTCGTATGTACGCAGTCTAAATGCATCCTGATACTAGCGTAAGCAGGATTTTCTTTTCGGAGGGGCTTGGAATTGTAAAGGTGGACAGTGCGTAGCTGTATTCAGTGGCGTGCCCAGGATGTTCGAAAGAGGGGTATGTATACTTTTTCTTGGTAGTCAGCCCTCATTTTGCCATATTTTCGTACCTTTGACCAGGGGCGGCGCGTGCCTTTTCAGTCAGGCAGGGCACATTTTTCTTTTGGGTGGGGAGGGGGGGCAGTTTACCTCTATATTCCTCTTTAAGGTTTTTGAGGGGAGTTCCTTGATATGGAGTAAGTAAATTGTTCGAACAATTTGGAATAAAATTAACATTCTGATCAAGATATCTCTCCAAAGAGCATTAAATACTCACTACGTAGGAATACGAAAAATCAGCAACATATGGAACAAAAATACATGAATAAAAAAAAACCTCGAATACTAACGTCGCTTGCAGTAACTAAACTTTGGGTAGATACTGGAATGATTATGAAAATGTTACACTGCAGTTTCTCTTCCATTGTCAATGAATTGAAAGGCGTAGATATTAAAGTTTCTACATGATTCAATGTCATATTCACCAAGTATCCACTAATATCAATGACTAAGTAGGAAGATGATGCAGCGTTAAGTTCAGTTACAACACTTTACATTGGCCATGTACCCCAAAAAGTTCGTTTATACTTACGAAGATATTCTGCATGTCAAGTTGCTGGAACACAGACACAATTACACAAATAAATAAACGCGTACAGTAACTATAAACTCGCGAAAAACGAATTATTTCATAAGCGACCAATACGCACAGACGAAACGCAACGCAAACTCACACACTAACTCAAATCCAAATCCGTATTACAATGGGAAGAAAGGAGGATCTTTTTGAAAATACGAGGGACTAGTTTGAGCAATAAAAAGTGTTGTCAACTTTTCAGGTCGCCGGAACAAGCGCGAAGAAAAGCATTCGAGGGATTTTTTTTTATCTTATTGCTGCAGGCTGGAAGAACGAATGAACTGCCTGCCAAGCGTTGGAAACACTGAACGGTGAACGAGGGAAACATGAATGGACAGGGCACCTCCTTAACTGCCCAGAGACGGCTACGAATTTTGCGCGTTTCCATTGTGAGGGACCGTCCCTTGCCTATGCTGTAAATGTTTGGGTCAGTCAGTGACGTCACGTCTCCGGGGCAGAGCCGAGATTGAACTCTCTCCAACAGGACGGAGAAATATATTAACCTCGCACAGGGTGCATACCCTGTAAGTCTGGTTGCAGCAACGTAGGGGTTGAGGGAAAAAAACAAAAAAAATATTTACACGTATATACCGATCGTCTCTTCAGATGAACTTTTTATGTTAAAATTGTTGTGGGGCAGTGCCCTAGTTGCCCTTTATGTAGCATCGCCACTGCCTTTGACGTTCTTTTTTTTTTTTAGGAATACTGGGACAAAGGCAGGGTTATAACCCCATCAACCCCCCCCCCTTGGGCACGCCACTGGCTGTATTATAAGGAAAGCGGGATGAACGCACAATAAAATATTTCGTAATTATAGTTTTTAACCTTCGTTTTAAAAGTTGTTTGGCTAATCGCGAAGATAAGGATGAGTGATGATATGATGAAATTGATGAAGGATCACACAAAGAACGCCCATGCCAAGGCTGGGATTCGCCCCGGGACCTCTAGCGGCGTAGCGCGATGCGCTAACCACTCCGCCATGGAGCCCGACTGCTTTTATTTTTAATTGGGAATGTTGTAGCCCCGTCAGCTCCCCGCTGCATACGCCAGTGCATCCCGACGTACATTTGTCGTAATCGTAATAAAGTATGAATTCTAAATTATATGTCATATTTTAAAGGAAAAGTGATATAAAACAAATGCACGTTGACTTAGCGACAATTATAGGCTACTTGTAATAAATATGGAAGTAAATTCAACAATTTTCATTATTATTATTTAATCAATTTCGTAATAATAACCATATTTTGAATGAGTACGTATGTAAGAAGACGCGACATTTACAATCTATATTTCAGAAAGACATATCATTACACTTATCTCAAATGGAAACATTCCTCAACTAATCTTTCTCTTTCTCGTGCAGAAAAATAGTACCGAAAAAGTCCTTTGCGATTGCGAATCAGGTGTTCGTAGTAAACAACGACGACCTGGCAACCTCGCAAGGTCACCTAGAGGTCAAAGCGCAGTTGCTACCCTGGTAAAGAGTAAAAATTTCACCCAAGGGCAACAGGCGACATGCTTGTTCGGAGTAAACTTTCGAGTCACTCCTAAAATAGCAACTGTAGCTTTCGATCTCGTTACACTTATACTTTGTACAGCGATTTATCAAAACATTCCCACTAGAAATTTCCACAAGTCTCGAATCATGGTCATTATTAGGCTCTATGGACTCCCCCTTCCCAGTGGAAAATTTTGCATGAATAGTCAACACACCCCTGGTCTTGATCAGAGACTTGATGAACTTCAGGGGACCCCGCAGCAAGATAAAATTAATTGTTTTCGTACGATTTATAAAGAGCTTGCAGGAAGCTGGTGTTTCCAATTAAGCAACTAATCTATTTTTTCTGGTTCACGTGGGCATGGGGTGTTTATTGTACGTCCCTTCATCAATTTCATCATATCATAACTCATTCTCATCTTGGCGATTAGCCAAAAGTGGCATAAATGTGAAGTAAAATAAACTAAATAAATCAATTCATTATTCTTTCTTATCGAACACTGACTCAATCAGTCATGTTTTTTTTTTTTTTTTTCACATGGTGTAATTGTTAAATGATGCCATAGCCTTCTACAGGCACGGGCACTTCTGGGTTGTAGCAATACCATTGACATTCAACTGAATCGTTACAACTCAGAAGTGTCCATAGCTCTACATTGTTCAATGTTAGGAAGGCAGATGTAGAAGTTGAGCTCCACACATTCTCTAACTCGCATAGAGTTATGGTGTCATCAGTACCTCATCCCGGTCGCCTTGATTCCCCTCCTTCCGCATGTGTCCGGGGCGCCCCAAATATTCTTCTTCCGAGACTCGAATCCTACAACTGGACACTGGGATAACCACGCCTCCTTTTTTTTATTTCAGATTAGACACCCTCCATTACTATTCAACGTTCTTTAATTCGCCCTCAGCCGACCTCCGTGGGGGGAGTGGATAGCACAGCGCGCTACGACGCCAGGGGTACTCGGTTCGAATCCCGCCCTGGGCATGGTGTTACATCATCAATTACATCATATTATCAATCATCCTTCTCCTCACTACAAAGCACACGCAAAGAAAGACAAAATGTTTCGAGATTTTCTCGATACAATGTTGTTGCACAAAAAATCATTGAAAACTGGTGGGGGAGAATGATCTTAATCTACAAACCCCCTCTCCACACAAACATACATTTAATTATATGATATACATATTTATAATGTTATTAAAATTTAATTACTAAAATAAAAATCTATTATTATTATTAATTACATAGAAAGAAATTAATTTGTTACTTTTATATATATATCAGATATCATAAAGTAGCAAACTAATTCCTTTACTAACTGTTAAAGATGTTAATAAATTATGAAATAGTTGAAGTGGTTTTATTATGTATAATTTTTTATTTAGATTTTGCTTTGTTAATATAAATCATGGATTTCATAGTTATTTTTGTCTTGCATTCTTGTTTTATTTTTATTGTGCGTATTAATGTAGATTTGTTAATTATCTCTTGAGAGAGAGAGAAAGCAACACTCACAACCACCACAATATGTGTGTGTGTGTGCTACTTTCTTATATTTCAAATTAAAAGTAGCTAATTGCTTATCTTATGTTCGTTATATCAAAAATCCCCCCCCCCCCGAAATTATTGGCGGGGGGATTTTTGATGCCAATCTTGTTGGTGGGGGGGAAATCCCCCTAGGATTTCGCACCCTACCCTTAACTTCTGCATGAGACGAATGTAAATCCATTCATTTATGAACTACATACCATTAAAATCGTGTAAGATCATCATTTTTTACATCGAAAACGCAATTTCTTTGACGATTTTCCCTAAGTTGAGTTGGTCTAAAAAAATTATCGATTTTTCTACTTTGGTTTGATGTAAATTCCATTTTCATTAGAATCATAACCGGAAGCAATTACAACAATTTTTATCTGAAAAAAAATCTTATTTTAAATATCGATACTTTATTTAGATCGCTGTAAGAATTAGTTAATTTTTTTAAGGTTAATTTTGTTTACAGTAATACTCAAAATACTCACGAAGTAGTGTTTATTTCTTGTCGCGTAAATGAGAAGCATAAGCGCAGGCGGAGGGATACATTCTGGATTCTGCTCAGGTTAAGTTCTTGCATAGGACTAGGCATTATGATAGGGAAATGTGTTTCATAATTGGTTCAAATACATAAAGTATTTTAGGGTAAGTGATACATAAGTCATATTCTTATGTTGTTAAGTGTGTGGGTGTGTGTACGGTGCATCATACATTTGACCAGTGAAGAAAATAGTCTTATCAGGTGATGTGTACTGCATCGGTGTGTGCATCTCTTGTGTGTGACTTTTTGTCATCTTAATTCCCACATGTGTTTATAAGTGAGTGAACTAATTTATTTGACGTTCCTTGCTTTGTATTCGATTTATCGTGCTTCGCTGCACGCAGCGTTTGATAAATTAAAGTTCCTGCTAAAATACGGATGAAATGGTCTATTGTGACGCCATCTTGGGTCCCCAAGCTTCGTAATTTGCTGCCGAAGGAACGAGATTTTCGATTCGACAGTCTGCATTGATGAAAAAGGTAGAGGTATGTAATCTTGTAAATGTTATAGTTTTCCAAGAATTGCTCTCGTCAACGGATTAATTCGACAAATAATGTAACGTCATAGTTTGTTGTGTTAATACCGCTGTGTTTTGAACTTGTTTTGGGGATGGGAGAGGATTTAAAGAGCTGCCAACTCTCGCCGTGATTGAGTGCACGTAACCAAATTACAAAGTTTTTCGTTCTACTCGTGATAGTCAGCATATACAACGAATAGTTCACAGAAAATGGCTATTGTTCGAGATGCCCTAGTGCGAGGTTACAGTCGCAACATAGAAAAATGCATGATGACATGCCTGTACCCTAAATTGTGTAGTACACTCTTACAAATTTAAGGGGGCGTGTGAACTTTTTTGTGAATGAGTATGTATGTCCACGAGTTCTTTGAGGGATCAATAAATTGTTTACGAACAGGGGAAGGAACTTTATGCAAAAATTAATTGCTTTTATATTTGGTAGAAATTACGTGTTGAATTTTAAAAATACATTGATGTATATTGTTCCGTTGTGACACAATGTCTGCGAAAAGTGCAAACTAAAAAGTGCAGTTGTCTAGTGTGACTGCTGATTTTCGAGTGGGCTTTGGGTTGACTTGTTTACATTATCTACTAGGCTACTTGTACTAAAGAATAAAAGTGCCTGTATTGCAAAGTTTTAGGTGATGGCCTGAGAACATTTTCCTTCAGTTTGTTTCACATGCCTATTTCCAAGCAATTCACTTGTTCACATCATGCCTGAGTCTATGAACATACTCACTATGCATTTCAATATATATATATATATATATATATATATATATATATGGTAAATTTCTCGTATCGGACAAACAGATTTCTTCAAATTTACAGGAGAAATTACTTACCGAATGCAGTTTCTTTAGACTTGTGGAAGTTCGGGGAAGTGTTTTCTCGCATCGTTCATTTAATTTTGCCGGTAAATCATCTATTTTTCGATATAAACCATTTTGCGTGTTACCGAAGGCAAAAAGAAACTAAGAAAACTTACTCGATATGTCGCAAATAGAGCTTATTTCCGTGAAATAAGCGAAATGCCACTTTCAGCAATCTTTCTCAATGCAGAATACGTAAGTACGAATATTCAAATTAAATGAACTAGCAAATTTCAGCCGTTTGTCCGATACGAGAAATTTACCAAATATATATATGTATGTTGTGTACATATACACTGATGGGACGAAGAGATTGTGGTAACAGTTCGTTATATCGGAGACACATTAAAATCTGATATTTTGTGTTTCGCATGGTTCGTACTTACCAATTGTGTATTGCGGAACCATTATGCTTTTTACACGAAAACAAACACAGTTTTTCACATAGAGAGTAGTTTTTGTTATTCTTTTTTTCACTTCCCTAACAAACAATGTGGCGGGCACATGTTGACTGCCATTGTCGGTATGCAGTATTTCCAACCTTATTCACTGAAAAATACCTACTATCGTGTTAGTCACACGTGCAAATTGCACATTATGCACGGATAGCCACACGAACCATTTCCGATAAGGTTAGGTTTTGGTTAAGTTAGGCAAGCATAGTTAAAAAAAAAAAAAGGGTTGGAAACGCTGACAGGGGGTTACATCATCAAAAGTATGGAGCATCCGGTTCACATAGGACAGGAATGGCAATTGTGCATCGGTGAGATATTTCTTTTGCAAAATTCATGATTTCCCAGTGAAAGATGAAAGAAAATACCTCGACGAACGTTAGAAACCTTAGAGAAACTCATTTCCGTAAGTAGTTTCTTGTGTAAAAATGAAGAAATGTGTCTCCGATATAACAAACTGTTACAGATATTGTTACTTTTTGGATAAATAAATGCCGTAGGAATTAAAAAGTACAATACACTCATGTCAAAACTTACGTGAAATAAAGTTTGTGTTTTTTTGAGGGGACCTGACTCCCTACTAATGACACCTGTACAAGAGCAACTAAATGATTCTTAATAGCCCCCATCTAGTTTGTTGCACTTTTTGACTCTCTCTCCGCACTCAAGCATCTAGTTTGTTGCACGGTGCAACACTCGACTCTTCTACTTCGATGATTTGGAATAAAGTAGTGTATTTGATGTCGGTACATACCATTTGCATCACATTCTCGAGCAGTGTAATATGTGGTGTGTGCGAACTAATCAAATAAACGTTTAAAGCAGCAGACAAGCATTTGTTGAATATTCTGAACTTGAACATTGCTTATCATCTACTTGGTTGTACGTTATTTCCTTTCTCCAGCCTGACACTGGAATACACCTGCACTACACTGAGTGTCAAAAAGTGCAGCGAACCAGATGGGCCTTATATTATGGAGGCATACTTTGTATTAATCCAATATTACTTTTGACCAAGTTCTAATGGTTTATTTCTGAACTAATCCTGGTACACAGCCATTTTTTTACATGGTTTGATTGCTATTTGCCTGTTAACAAAATAAAGGCATGACGGTTACTTACTTTGAGTTTTTCCTTTCTTTATGTTCCTATGCACATGTTTGTTCACTAGCAGCCATTTGTTAGGATTAAAATAATGCCCTAAATGCTTGCAACAGTTAATCACACTGGTGTGATGACATGGGATGCATGCATGAAAAACATTAACGAAAGTGTGTTATGTGTCCGACACTTTAAATATGTAGCAAGTTTTGACTACATTTCTCTGTGAATCATATAGGTTACAGATGCTAATAATTTTTGATGGTAAAATGTGCAAATTATATGAATCCTCAAACATCTGAACCTTAATGCAATTAAAGACAATCATTTTCACATTGTTTCATTTTGTTATTTACATGAGTTAGGACTACTTTTTGTGGAATGCCCCAAACCGAGAATGGTTGCTCTCTGTGAAGTGTGGTTGCATAAGTAGTTTTTGGAATCTTTATTTATCCAGTAAATAACACCTAGTGAAAATTTTGAGTGTTCTAATTCGTTTCACCAAGCTTCAAACTTAACAATTGTTTCCAGAAATGAGAAGCACTTCCTAATACACCTGTCCCATTTCATCTGAAATATCACAGGTAAGTACTAAATGTGTCACCTTCGAATTTCAAAATCAGCTGAAAAATATTTGTTAAAGGATCACATGATAAGACATCCAAAAATAATTTTTTTCTTTTCTGTTGATTTGTTACAGTGTTACCAGCTCACAAAGAAAGACACTGTCTGGTAAAAAGAATTACGTAAGGGAAATAATGCAATTTTCAAACCAGTATAAATTAAAAAGCAAAAAATGGTAGAGACTTAAGGTTTCTTTTATTTGAAAGCTTGTTCAAAGCACTTCCAAAACCTTATTCAGGAATATATTTATGAAACTCTGTTCAACTCTAAAATTAAACATCAGAATACTCAAATTTTAATTTTTTCCAAAGTTCATTTTTTTTATATATAAAAAAAGTGAGGAACCACAGGACATGAGTTTTGCTGTGATAATCTAATATGGGAAATGGACTACTATTTGCAATGCCAATTCTGCTATAACTTCTTACGTTATGTAAAAATTATGTGTAAAAAAATGAAAAAATCCATTTTGACCCTTTTTTCAGAAATCATTTTCTCAAAAACACCCATCTCAAAATTTCTGAAAATTGTATAATATAGTCTTTGGTTACTTTACTTGTGGGAGGTGCAATCAGACCTTGTAAATATTTTGTTGTGCAACTGGGTAGAATTTTTAAAGAAATGTCCTCCCATGTTCCATATTTTTAAAATTTTTATTGTAAAATATGTTACATTGGCGACAATTTGGGTGTTTTTGAGAGAATGATTTCTGAAGAAAGGTCAAAATTGATTTTTTAATTTTTTACAAAGAATTTTGTACATTACATAAGAAGTTAGAGCAGAATTGGCATTGCAAATAGTTAGTCCAATTCCCATGTTATATTATCACAGCAAGACTCATGTCCTGTGGTTCTCACTTTTTCAAAAAAAAAAAAAAAAAATTGAACTTTGAAAAAAAATCAAATTTTTAGTATTTTGATTTTTAATTTTATAGTTGAAGAGGGTTTCATAAATATATTCCTTAATAAGGTTTTGGAAGTGCTTTGAACAAGCATTCAAATAAAAGAAAACAAGTCTCTACCATTTTTTTGCTTTTTTATTTATACTGGTTTGAAAATGCTTTATTTCAGTTACTTATTTTTTTTTCATGAGCTTGTAGCACGAAAAAAATCAACAGAAAAGAAAAATATTTTATTTTGGACATTTATCATGTGGTCTTTTAACATATATTTTTTTCAGCCAAAACCGTGATTGTGAGTTGACAGCACCTGTATGATTTGAGATGAAATCACCCACCTACAAAACTTGCAAAGATACATTAACGTTTGGAATGATATTATCAACATTTTTAAAATGTATAGCTTTATTTCTTTTTGGTGAAATAAAGATGTATGTAGATAATTGTAGTAATAAGATAGATAAGTTCTATAAATATTGTGTTCAACAAATTTTTGTAGTGATTGCAAGCAAAAATGTCACAGGAAACTCAGTCACATTGTTGCAATGTTGGTTGTAATATTTCAGTATAGTCAGACATTGTGAATAAATATGGCAAAAGTGTTCAAAGAGATTAAGAATGTTTATCAAGATTATGTGTTTCTGTTATATAAACAATGCATATTTTTATTACTTTGTAGGGTAATTCAATATGGAGATGACTGGAAATTCTGGGCCAGGTGTGCCCAAGATAATGGTTTTCCGCCCAACATACGAGGAATTTCGTGATTTTTCAAAGTACGTTGAGTACATGGAATCATGTGGTGCTCACAAAGCTGGTCTTGCAAAGGTAATGTAGATTTAATATTTGTATTTAGTGTGTTATTAATGAATAACAACATGCTATTGAAGATTTATATATTCCTATGAATGATAAACTTGTTGGTACCCTTGACTCTCAGTACCCCATAGAAAGATTTTGCATGGTTTATGAAGATTTTGTTTTTTTAAGAATGTTTTCAATTCTTTTTTCCTCGCGGAGATGGGTTATAGTGAAGTAGAGTTCGTCTGTTACCTTACTGTGAGGCAGAACTGAAGGCTTCGTGCAAGTGAATATAGCACCGAACATGTCATTCTGCAAGAGCAGCTATAATTTTATGTGCTTAGGATTGGGACTGGTAGTTATTTTGGATTTGTTGTTTTCTATTTGGTGTTCATAAAAAAATTAAAAGCTGTGAAAGTACTCTGAAATGCCAGGTTTTTACTTACATTGGTCATACTTCGGGATCTAATATTTCAGTTATTTTTGTTTTCTGTGCACGGGAACCAATTATGTAAAACATCGATATCTGTCAATTTAAAAATTAACATAATTCTCAAGGGGGTTACAGTGGGTCGACAGCCCCAACTTGTTTGTTACTTGTGATGACAGGTGGGTAAGGGATGACAAGAAATAACCAGGAAATATTATTATCGACCATTAATCAAGGATGCTGCTAATGCCATTTATTCCCACCGGAAGTTATATATGTTGCAAAAATGGCTTGAAGTTGATCTTGTACCATTCCTATGATGTAGCTGTCCAAGCCTAACTTGTAAATCAGTCAACCTTAATAGAAATAGTGCAGTGTATTCAGATTGAAATTGAATCACTTGCATGGAATGATATATTTCACTGGAGGGTCGGTAATGCATAATCCTAGCTTTCAGTCTGCAGATTTGTTGCCGTATTGAAAAATCGTATGAGGCATGTAACTTGTTTTAAATTCATTGGGTGTCTACCAGTCAAGAATGTCAAGAAATCAATAAGTAGGTCAAGAAACATGCTTGTGGTCAAGATTTTTTCTATTTTTTTTAGAGTATAGTGAATTTACATTATTACTTGTACTGGGATTTGATAAAAAAACAAAATTTGGAAATCTAAAATTGTATTGTTATGTTTAAGATTTGTTCACATTCTTGTATGTGTGAAGTTTTAAAAATATCAAATAAAGTAATGGTGGCCATTCACCATCCAGGATGAAGTCTCAAGCATTCATTTTTACATGCATTAATAATTAAAGCAACTCTAAATCTCTTTAGTTTTCATCTTAACCAGCCTTGTGGTAAGGGTTTTTCATTAAATAAAAATATCTATTTTGTTAATTTCGAACTATACCTAAGTAGGGGGTGAATAAACGTCAAAAAAGCTCAAGAATTTTGGTAGACACCCTGTAGAAGGTATGAATGATACAATCGAATCATAAGACAACATAGCCATTGTTACTATTGTCATTTTTTTCCTCCTGTGTGTATTATGTTATATAATTTATAAATAGGCTCTTACTCTTCTACCACAGCTTTTTTTATATATTTTTGATTGAATTTTTTATATATATTTTACTTGTGATAATCAAATCAAAAAAAACATGTTCACAAACCTTCAGTTCTGTGTCGAAAAGTGTGCTATGTGCCGAGCCCAATATGCTGTGCAGTGGGCTATCTGTAATGTGTATTGTTCGTAGTGCACAGTGTGGCCAGTAGAATGTGCATGGGTCAAGTTCTACCAGCTGTGGAATGAAACCTGTGCTAAGTGCCACCGAACATGTTCGGAGGATGTGTGTCATTGTATACTGCAATATTGAGAAGTTGCTCCTGATCTCTGACGTAAAATTGGTGATACAGAGGTGTCGGATTGTAATGAGAGAAAATGGTGTAAAGGTGGAGAAGGAAGTGAGAAGAAATTGCGATGGGAAAGTAAATGCTATCTTAACAACAAGAAACAACGTGTGTTGGCGAAGCAGCCGCTGCCAGATGAGGTAGGCCTATAACCCAGTTATTAAATAACACATCTGTTCTTAAAAAAGGAATAACAATAGCAGATGTTAAACGCATACTTCAGCCATTGGAAATGACAAACAATATAAAACAGGAGAAGAAAGATCTTCAAGATGATGATTCCATTTTTGAAGGAAGAAAGCAAAGACTTGTACAAAGGATTGGTTACTTGAGTTAATAGGCTAGCTATCACGTGTTTGTTTCTTTCAGTTTCATGTTTCAGTCATACATTTTCATTTTCAGTTTCATGTCATACATTTTCATTTCAATCCGAATCTAATTTTATCCTAACTCTCCACTGGTTCTACCTTCCAAATGTAATACGAAACCAGATGTTTACTAACTCTGCACTTGACTCGTTATTTGGTTTTTGAATTGGTCCTTAGCCCTTGGACATACCTCTTTTCTCAATATTGTCACTTCAACACTTCTTCATGGTGGTTGCGGTAAACGCGGTTTAAAATTACTTACGTGAAATTTAAAAGATTTCGTATCTCAAGTAAATCTGCATGACTGCAAATTTGTTTTTATTACAATACGTATTTCCATATAAAAAGGGTTCTTATGACCATGTCTCTGCCACAAATATGGTGGTTTTTCCTTTTCAACAGTTTTTCTTCATTTTCTCGGAATTCCGTTTTTGGTACTTAGCCCAGTTTTCATTTCCACTCTACAAATTTTCTTTCTAAAATGTTGTGTATTTTCGATCTTTTTTCATATTAGGAGATGGGCATTGCATGTCCTCAAAGGGTAGTCTTTTGTGATGCTTCCATGCAAATGTGATCTATCCGTAATCTATTGTGGTGCTGACAGGACCATGCGAAGTACAATTTTTTAAATTTTGATTTTCTTCTCCTTTAACTTTCATTATTGGGAGGTACAATGTATAAATTTCACCTCTGGTAAAAGCCCTGTGATTCTGAAAAAAGGAAGAAACAGTCAATTTCATCTCTCTACAACAATTCTCAAATTACTATTTTTTTAAATTTTGTGGCAAGTTTGCAAAGTGCATGCCTGGAAATTGCTTGTCTAGAGAGGCTCCCTCCCGTCTGCTAAAGGTTAACTATGAGATATTGTTGCCATTCTTTTGGTGAAAGTAACACTTTGTGAACTTTATGGTCGTGATGGTACAGTCACGAGCACTTCTGGGTTGTAACGATACCATTGAAAGTCAATGGATCTAACAACCCAGAAGGGTCCGTGACTGTACGTTGACATCTAGGGTTCGGAAGTTGATGACCTAAAAAATATCAAACGAATGACCTTAAAATTATTTAAAAAATGACCTAAAAATAATTTTTGCTCTGAAAATGAGTTTTTTTTATTTTTTAAATAAATTGCATGACAGTAGTTGAATAATTCAATGAAATCTGTTTTTGGTGGTTTAAACTACTGAAGCAAAGGGATAAAAGCAATTAAGTGCTAATCTAGTTTGCTTTATTTTATTTCAAGGTTTCATAAAATGTACCCCAAAGTTTTTATGCTAGGTCATTCACCTTTCACTGTGGATCTTCCACGATACAATAGTCGGTCAGCATCTGAAAATTGTAATTCACGTGCATCAGATTATATTTTCTTATTGAGACTAATTTTACTTTAAAACCACAGATTAAAGTGTTAAAAGAAATCGACAAGTGAACCTGAAAGTTGGCTTCACACAAAGTATTCTAAGTTTTCTAGAGAAAATAGAAACACCACAATTAATTATTTATTGCATAGCAAAATATTTCAGTTATGCTAGCAAATGCATTTAAAACTCACGAAACAGGGGAGGAAATAAATAAGCCTCAAAAATTAAGAGAAATGCAACAAAAACTAAAAAAAAAATCTGTAGAATGACCTAAAATGGAAAATAAAAATAATGTTTTCTGATGGAAACTGCAGGTGTAGCATTATTTTCAAGGCTCAGAAAAAAATATGAATTTTCATCAACTTCCGAGCCTTATTGATTACTGTGTATCACTGTGTAATATGAATACCTAATTGGATGTTTGTTTCCAGGTGATCCCACCCCCTGAATGGAAGCCCCGTAAGGGGGGCTATGAAGTCGAGAATATAGACGTAGTCATTCCAGCTCCCATCTGCCAGGTAGTCACTGGCAAACAGGGCCTTTTCCAGCAAATAAACATTCAGAAGAAGGCCATGACGGTGCAGGAATACAAGACTTTGGCTGAGAGTGAGAGGTAGGAGTTCCTTTATTTGATCTGACAATTCAAAGAAAGTTAAGCTAACACAATGATTAGGGACTTGCATATTTTGTTTTAGACGGAAACACAGATTGTGAAATAACATGTTGTATGTTCATTTTTCATGTTTGTGAAAGGTGTGAGGTGCATTTTCCTACCATATTTTGTCACAAAATGTTGTGGAATGAACTGCAAAATGTGAAATAAACTTTTAAATAGAGTTTATTAACAGAGACTCCACTTTCTGAAGTCTGAATTATCCTACAAGTTAAGCAATTCATGGAAAATTTATTAATTCTGCTGTAAATATTTGAGAAGCAAAAATGGACTCCCTTACACAGCAGGAATAAACTTCATACTCTGATAACTACATAAATATGCTATTAGAAAGGAAATGTTTACTTTGTATAAAGAGTGTAGTTTTTAAAATCAAATTTAGGTTTATATTCACAATTTTAACACACCAATGTTATTTTGTGTAACACTTTTGATCCCAGAATGTGCCCAATTGTTGTACCGAAATCTCGATCTTTTATTCACCATAAATATGTGGCCCTAACATGAAATATTCACGCTGAAGATTCGAAGCTAGGACCTGTAACTTTGCAATACCTCACACTGACCGCTCGATCACAGAGACTTATGTGGACGAACAGTGTACTCATGCATACCCCTTTCTTATTAATTGAAAACTAGACATCGAAGTTTATTTTATGTCCACCTCATCCACAGACTTACCAGGACTGGACCTACAGTTTACAAGCCTCCCTGGTGGCATAGTGGTAATGTCATTGATTTCTAATGAAGGGGTCCCGTGTTTAATACCGATAAGAGCCTCATAGTGGGTTGTATCCTACTTTGAACTGTCAGTCCAGTCCCAATTAGCCTATCTGTACATTAAGTGGACTTAAAAACTCAAACCCTGTATTTTAGAGTGGAATCTGGAGCAGTATGTGCCTCCACCGGATATCCAATCCAGGACCCCTCGATTCCAAGCATCAACAGTGCCAGTAAACAATTTGGAAGGACTATAATGTGAATAGCTTATCTTAGACAACAGGTATAACTAGCAGGAAACTGAGAGACCCCGTTGGTGGGGGGGGGGGTGCATTTTGAACTTGCAGGGTTTGGAATTTTCTATTCAATACATACATAAATAAACTACCTCTGAAATGCAGATTCTCTGTTTTTACTATCTGGATTCCGGATTTTAAAAAAATCCGAATTTGGCCATCCCTAATACAGACATGAACCTTGCACTAGGTATTCACTTTGTCTATGTAGATATTTTTTTAAACATTAAACCAGAAAAATGATCCTTTACATGTTCAGTATTCAGTGTGGAGAAGAAGTCGCTAAGACTTAAGAAAGTTTTGTATGGAGTAAAAATAAAATGAATAAAGAACGGCTGTTGAGTCGCTTGCAATAATTTTTGAAGTGTATGGATGATCTACATTGATTTATGAGGTTAATTGAAGCGATCGGGAGTAAAACATGTTAGTGGCATTTTTGTCATTATTGAGTTACAAAGTAAAACGAACCATCCTTCAATTTTCGCGTGAAGTTGCCATGCATGCAATTTGGATTGGACTCTGAAATTCGTAAACACAGCTTGCAAAACAATTTATTTACAGTATAGCTTCTATAAATCTTTTTTCTTAATAAAATTTAATAATGACCAAAATGTCACCATGTTTTACTCTCGAACCCTTCAATTATGACATAAAATATTTTCTAATGTAAAAGCTGTACTCCAAACATATATCTCCTAACATTAACTAAGTGACAGTACAGTATACCCAAACGAGAAAAAAAAATGACACATGTTATGTCTTAGCTTTTAAGGGTTATTGAAAGAACAGTGGAACCTCGATTTTATGTTTATAGAAGTCCATTGTGAAAAAAATAACTATTAATTTCGAATCGAGGATATCTTTCAAGATTTTCTTTGTTTGGCCCATCAGGATGGAATGTAGAGTATGGGAAAATGCAAAAATTCAGAATCTTAAAATTGGAGTTTGACTGTATTATTGCATTTACTTTTGTATGTTGATATAAAATACATGTTCAATTGTTCTAATGCACGTTTAAATGTTTTCCAGGTACAACACACCTCGGCATTTCGATTATGAAGACTTAGAGAGGAAGTACTGGAAGAACATAACCTATGTAGCCCCCATATATGGAGCCGATGTGTCTGGTTCACTGACAGATGATGATGTTAATGTTAGTATTGGTCATATGTTTTCATTTAATAGGTAGTTAGTAATTTTGCTGTGGCTTGTGTCCTTTTGAGCAAGTGTAACAGTTAGAACTATTCCCCCAAAGTTTGCATTTTCATTTTAGTTCATTTTCTGCCAAATTTACATAATACATGACAAACACCATTTTTTGCACAATAAATACCAATGTTACTCGCATCAATGTTACTCGCATGGCAATATTGCACCATTGATGTAAAATGTTTCTCGTGCTACAAATACCGATGTTACCTAATCCGTGTGATGGTAGGTGCAGACTCAATCTCCTGCCAGAACCCTGTCACTGCTCAGTGGAAAATGTTCCGACAGAAGGTTAAAAATTGTAGGAACATTTGTAGATGGTTTTATTTAGCTGTGGGAATTATTTCACAGTAACTGTACAATAGTTTTTTTAAGACTATAACAAAAGTGTGCTGAATTCACAGAAAAGGCCACAATTTATATGTTATGCCAAAGTCAAAGTTATTTTGCAATTTTGAATGTTTGAAAGATGTATTTAGAACATGCCACTGCACATACGTAAGCATTCCCCCCCCCCCAACATAACCACAGTTTTTACTTTGTTGGTTGCCAGTACTTCATCAGTGTATTTAGTGGTACCTTTTCTGCTGATTATCGACCAGGTGGATTCTGAAAAGGTTTCCAATCTTTCGAGAGCTAACATCACGTTTGTCTTCAGGGTAGAATGCCTTGAAACCCTCCGCAAGTCAATTCTGTTGGCATCCTGAGAGAATCTGTTTATTGATGACTAGATCTAGGATGTTTATGACTTAGCATATTTTTTTGGGTAAGGGTGATGTGTTTCCTAAATATATAAAAATTCATATTGTGAAGAAACTAGTTTAATTACGGTTCTTTTTAAGGTCATATTTTGGCATATGTAGCCATTTCTACGTGATAAAGCATTTTTGATGGATTTTCGGTCATATTCAGCATATTTTCGCTTTTTCAAGAAATATGCGGCCATTTTCCAAGTCTATTCGTTCTTACTCCAATGTTCCCTCGAGGTGTTTTTTTTCTTACTGCAGCAAAATCCTTTTCATTTTTAATTGAAAATTTACAGAAAGTTTTAATTGTGCATTTCAACTCATCAGGGCCCATAAAGTGAGCTAAAAATAGAATGTATATGAAAATATATCAACATAAGTTAGATATTGATGTTTGAAACAGTCTAGTTATAAGGGCATATTTTTGAAATTCTAGTGCATATTTTGTAAAATTTTAGGTCATAAGAGCATATTTTATTTTGCATATTTTGGTGATTTTTAGGTCGTAAAAATCTTAACCCTATTGATGACGCCTTTAGTAGGGCTAAGCCCATTCCGATTAATCTGTATTGATCAGTTTCAGATGTATCAGTATCAGGTTGGATTTTATTTACTGTTACATGCCGATACTTTCCCCCTCTGCCCAATAATGCCTCCCAACACTTCCATGAAGTCCAATTTTCTTGGAAGTTATGCAAAATTCGAAGTTTCCATTGATTTTCTATGAATATTAATGTTAACAACTTTTTTTGTAAACATATACTGTCTGTTGAAAAATTATTAATACTAGAGTTTGGACATATATTAAAAATTAACCAGTAGACCTACATCAATATTTAGCTTACTCAATTCTGGTTAATCTATGCTAACAAAAGTTTTTTCAAGTATGCCTTGTATTTTTATCATTGTGAGAACAAAAAAGTGCATTTTTTTTAGTTTTGCAGACTAGAGTTACAGACAGTAGGGTATTTTTATATTCTTACGTAATTTTTTAATATTTTAAAGCAAAACTGGTAATCGGTGCTTGTAATTTGTAGTGGATTTTTTTTTAACAACTTATTTAATTGTTGCCATTTTGAAGCATTGGTATTGGTGGGAATTGGTATGGAGGATGTGTTCAAAGTGGTATCGGCTCAGTAAAAGGAAAAATCAAAATTATCTTGAAATTGTTAATACTGTATTTCACTTTGAAATAATCTGCTTCTAAATTGTAAAAAGGTTTGTTCATAATTGAGTTTCCTGTTCGTTCATAATTTTCACAGAAAATTGTGAAAGGGAATTGCTCTGTGAAAAATCATTCCATGCATTTTCTTAATCTTGAAAATATGCCTCTCATTTATACAGTATTCTAGTGATTTTTGAAATATATATTTGCACTAAAATATTACTTTGTTTGGTAGGAGTGGAACATTAATCACCTGGGAACTATTTTGGATTATGTGAACGAAGACTATGGTATCAGCATAGATGGAGTGAACACAGCATATTTGTATTTTGGAATGTGGAAGACCACATTTGCATGGCACACAGAAGATATGGATCTCTACAGCATAAATTATTTGCATTTCGGAGCACCAAAGACATGGTAAGAAGATTCTTTATTAGTGTTAATTAATGAAAATGTAATTTAACCCTTTCGGCCTATATGATAATGGATATATCACAGCCAACCTTCCATTTTCGACCCTTTTCTGAAAATTACTGGTTCTAAGTACTGCACAGACCTCAAATTTTATGCAAAAATACAAAATGCTACAGTTTTCAATGTAACTTACAAAAACTTATGTAATTTTTTCAAGTGTGCGTGTTGTCATCCCAGAAATATTAAAAAATCTCAATTCTATGTGTGTTATTTTTCCCTTTCTGTTACTTTGTACACACATTAAGTTTAATGTATGAATACCAACTTGTATACATTATAATATTATGTACAAAAACTGTATGTAATTTTCTTCAGGCGTGAGTGTTGCCATCCCAAATATATGTATATTTTTAAATCTGTTAATTGTCATTTTTATTTTTGTCAATGTTCAGTGAATGACATAATTTTCTACATTATCTTCTTCACATTCAGACCCAGAATCATTCATAATCTCCTCCAGACATTGCTGAATATCCTACTGGAAGATTATCTGCCGGAAAATAAAGCGTTGCCAGCCAATTTTCAAAATGAGAAAATGCACAGCTCACATGTCATATAGACAAGCAAAGAAAGAACGAAGAAATGGCATATGTGCTGCCATCAGTTCAGTTATGAACTGAAATGTCAAACATGTGCAACAAAACAATTGACTAACGATGTAGAAGCATGTAAACGTGCCGGGGTGTAATTTTTGTCCATAAAATATAAGGCGAAATCTGTTTAAAATGTAATTCAATACTGCTTGACCCCATTTGATCTAAATTTGTTGTACTTCCAGTGTGGCAATGGCTGAAATTTTTAGTTGATTTCTTTTGTCATTGCTAGAGGCACATATTTTTGGTAAATAAAAAAAGCAAAATTTCAATGCAAACAGTCAATTTCGGGTTCAAAAGTACTAAATAAAATAAAATTTTGGTGTTTTAGCAGTGAAAGATTAGATCAAAAGCAGTATATAAAATGACATTTTGGCTTTAAAATTCTCACACTAATTCTAAATTTACAGCAGGATAATTCAAACTTCAGAAAGTGCCGAATCGGTAAATAAACTCTAAACCTTGGTGTTGGAGTCTATTTTGCATTTTGCAGTTCATTTCGTCACAAGGAAGGATAGGGAAATGCACCTCACACCTTTCAGAAAAATGAAAAATTAGCATTACAATATGTTATTTCACATTTCGTGTTTTCGTCAAAAACTAAATATGGATGCCTCTATTACAGGTATGCCATCCCACCGGAACACGGGAGGAGGCTGGAGCGTCTGGCATTTGGCTTCTTCCCGGCGAATTACAAGGACTGTCAGGCGTTCCTGAGACACAAAATGACCCTGATCTCACCTCAGATTCTCAAGCAGTATTCCATTCCCTTTAACAAGGTAAGTGAGACTTGTAATTTTTGTATCACATTAGAGATTCCCATATAAGTTGATTCGAAGCATGCTATAAATTTATCCCTTAACCCTTAGACGACTGAGTGTGTTTTGCCAGTAAACTCGCCAACAACGGAGGCGTTTTCAGTGCGAATTTTAAACTTCCGCATGTTTTTAAAGAAAATTTTATATCGGAATTAAGAACGGTAGAGTTACAAATTATACCTTGTTTTGTTCAGTACACATGGGGCTATAATGCTATGCTATATAAAAAAGAATTCTGTTATCGGGTAGAAGAAGATAAACTTGTTATATTTTTTTAAGAAATCTGAAATTCGTCTGACCCCCACGCTAGCAACGGCGGGACTGTACCTACATGTTGTCTGATGTTTTTTATTATTGTGGAAAAAATTGTGCACATATTGCAGATGCTTTCCAAAAAAAAATGTAAAGCAAGATAAAATCAAACGGGATTTTCAGAGGGCTGCCCCTCCTCCCAAATATAACAAAAATGAAATTAATTAAACTTTACTAATTGCTAAGTACATACCTCAAGACCATGCAGAACTCAGAACATGTATATCCGAACATTATCCGAGATAGTATGTTCAAAAAGTCTCATACTACGAGAAAAAGCTCCTTGTGACAATATGTCACAAGCCGGCGTCGGCGCAAATACCTGCTGTGACAATGTCGCAACCTGGCATGTAAGTGTTAAACAAAGACTGTGACAGCCCAATGTAAATGCACACAGTTTTCCATCGTTCCAAATAAAATGTAGAGATACTGGTATGAAATATAACATTATCTGTTATCATCACTTGACCATGTTGTTACCCCTCTTCCTCTCTCAGGATGGCAGTTGCATTCGAAGGACCAAGCATTTTGCATCAAAGCATGCAAAGAAGAAAGATATGGGTTTATCAGGTTCGTTTGCTTTTCAGTGTGAACTAGTTGGTAGGGTGTCTGGCTGCCACATATGTCAGACCCAGATTAGATTCCTGGGGTGGGTGATGTAAGTTCGGAATTTTTCTGGCCTTGTCCCCTCATGAAGTGGCTCTGGGGCTCACCTGGCCTCAAACCAATGGGAATGGTGTGTGTGTGTGTGTTAAAGATGGTCGGAGTGGGGTGCTGATCACATCACATCCAGAAAATGGCAGGGATTGAGAGTGTGTGGTGCCCAACCCCCCCAAATGTACATCCATGGATTGGTGCTATATGCATGGGGAACTTTATCTCATTTGTACAAGGATATTCTTGAACCTTTATTTTGTAATTATTTCATTTCCTTAATATCAGAAAGCATTCTTACCAAATAACTTACTGAATTAACCCATTAACGCCCATGAGATCACACTTATATTGCTTCACTGAGAATAATATATTGACAATTTTTTTCTTCTGCACACATGAACACATCATTGAAGGTTTTTCTTGCATGACAACAAAAAAAAACAGTTAACGCAGAAATTTTAAATATATTTATAGGCACAATTATGTTCAAAAAAGCAATATTTTCATCAGTCAATTTACTTTCCCTTTGATAATGTTTAGCATAGTGCGGGGGCAAAGTGACAAAAAGTGGTGGGGCAACTGTCCTCCCCACCCCACCTAATTGCTACCACTGAATATGTTATATATCTATGTATTCTTGTATGTTAAATGTAAGACAAGATCAGGAATTAGTTGTGTAAATGGAAATATACGAGGTGTGGCAATTAAGTAACGAGACTGGTGTCATAACTGTGATGTATTGCAAGAAAGTTACAATTGACTGGTATCCCCTTCAATATACTCCCCTCCCCTATCAATACACCGCTGCATACGTGTCTTCCATTGTTCAAAGCAATGCTGTAGGTCATCAGATGTCACACTGTTCAACAACTCTGCCGTTTTTCGTTTCACCTCTTCCACGGAGTGAAAATGTGTTCCCTTCAATGCACTTTTCACTTTTGGGAAGAGATAAATGTCACAGGGGGCCAGGTCTGGGGAATACGGAGGATGGTCGAGCACAGGAATGCGCTTGTCGGCTAAAAACTGCTTCACAGAAAGGGCATTATGGGCAGGCGCATTGTCCTGGTGGAGGATCCATGCATCGTTCTTCCACAAATCCGGTCTCTTCTTCCTTATTCTTTCCCTCAGTTTGCTTAGGACTTCTTTGTAGTAGGTCTGATTCAACGTTTGACCCTGACGCACCCATTCAGTCATGATGATACCCATGATATCGAAAAAAACGATGAGCATTGCCTTCAGTTTCGACTTGCTCATTAGTGCTTTTTTCATTCTTGGCGATGTGGGAGTCTTCCAGTGCATGGATTGACGCTTGGTCTCGGGATCATATTGGAAAATCCATGTTTCATCACATGTGATGACACATGTTAGCAATTCTGGGTCTGCCTTGAGTCGTTCCATGATGTCACAGCAAATGGTCTTTCGATTGTCTTTTTGGTCCTGAGAGAGGTTTCTCGGAACAATTTTTGCACACACTTTTGTCATGTTTAAATTCTCATGCAAAATTTGTCTTACTGTCTCTTTGTTAATGTTCATCATGTCTGCGAGCGTCCGAATGCTCAGATGTCTGTGTTTCCGCACAAGTTCATGAATTTTTTTTAACATTGTCGTCCTTTCTTGAACTCACAGGGCGGCCGGGACGTTCATCATCTTCAACCTCCTCCCTCCCTTCTGAAAATCGTTTGTGCCATTCGAACACTCGCGCATGTGACATAGCATTATCACCATACACCTCTTTTAACATTGCACAACATTCCATCGGTGTTTTTTAAAATTTAACCAGAAATTTGATGTTAATGCGCTGCACAACTTTATTGTCCACCATGATTCCGTCACTACTACAGAACACTGTCTCTTCAAGGAAGCCTGCAAAGAAAAGAAAAGCTTTCAGAATCATGAAACAAACAGTGGGTGCGCATGAAGGTTCAATATCAACAACACATCAATAGCTACCTCCCCCCCACTATCCTACGCGACAGGAGGTGCGCAGTCTCGTTATTTAATTGCCGCACCTCGTAAATGTGTTACTAATTTACCAGCCAATAAAATGCTTTTATGTACAAACTATGACATTTTTCGTTCTCTCAAAATAATATTCACGCTCAGGTGACCAAATGCAAACTTTTTAAACAAAAGGATTCAAGAAAAAAAATTTGGGCGTTAATGGATTAAAAAAAAGTAAATAGCAATGTGCATATGTGGATTATCTGAATATTCAGATATCCAGATTATCAGTATTAGTCAGATATCCATATTACGGATGGCCACAAAATTCGGATAACTGATATCTGGATTTCAAATTATCCATTTCAGATGCAATGAATAATCTGGATAATTCAGATATCCGGATAGTGCAGATTTGATGAAGAATTTGTAGAAAATCTGTACAGTGAAATATGAACAATATGTGGACAAATGATAAAACTGTGTGGATATCAGAATATTCGATATCCAGATTTGGCCATTCCTAATACATATTATCTAGATATTTCAATTTTGATATGCGAATATCAGACATACCAAAGATGAAAAAATCTAGCTGCAAAGAGGTGTATGTTGGTGGGTACTAAATATTACTACACATGTGTTCAGAAATCTGAAGAATCCGTTTTTAATCACTGTTTTGCTTCTTCCAGATAACGCAAGAGAAGGGAGAAATAATGATCACTTTTCCATATGGTTACCATGCCGGTTTCAACCACGGCTTTAACTGCGCAGAGTCAACAAACTTTGCAGCCCCTCGTTGGGTTGAGTATGGCAAAAGGGCTACTCAGTGTTCATGCAGGTAAAGATTTTGCTTGCTATTGATGGCAGCAGTAGAACTCATTTTTATGTACTTGTAATATGGTAAAATACACCTTTGTGTTTTAAGGTATATAGAGGTTTTTACAGATCTCATAACACGGAAAAATCAACTTGTGACTAAAAGGTCTGGGAAATTTATTAAATTATGGGGAATTTATTAAATTATTAAAAACCTGAAAAGTCTGGGAACATTCAATTCAGGGTGAGCCAAAAGTACGTACACATTATCCCATCACAAATATACTGTATAATGTATACCAACTTTTGGCCCACCCTGTACAATCATGGCATGCTGTGAAGGATATTTCACATTTGTTCTTGTGTAAGAAAGACGGTGAAAAGTTGATGTTGCGTTCCTGAATTTTACTGTCATTCCATTTTCAAATCAACCTTGACACCTCACAAATTGACAATTTTTTTTTCATACAGTGGTAGTACCGGTAAAGTTGACAAAAATTAAAATTTGAGATTTTTTGGGCTCTAAAATTATGAGCTACTGACTTTCAAAAAAGAAAGAATAGCCAAATTTGACATTTTGCAATCTTTAAACAGCTGTAGATCAAAAACCATTTGATCTGGAGAGTTAAAATTGGGGTCATACTCTTTTGTTTTTGTTGTGCTTTAATTTGAAATGCAACATGACTGTTGCTTGAAATTTGCAATTTTTCAAAAACAGATTTTTTGTAATCTCAAAAATACCATTTTTAAAAAAAAACATATTTGATTCCTTTTTTTTGGTGTTATAATATGCATGAAATTTACTAAATTCATTGATTTCCATGTTAAAACTGTAAAGATAAAACTTGAAGGTTCAAAGTATTTTTTATTTGTCAATTTCACGCAGAATGAGCCAGTGGGTGTTCTTGTGTAAATGAGAAATACAGTGAAAACTGGATGTTGCATTCATGGATTTTACATTTGCATTCTGGTTCCAATAAAACAGAATGTTATAAATTTTTCTCAGGTTGTACATTTTCCTGTATTTTAAGCTCTAAAATCACAGTACAATAAAAAGCTAATAAAAACTTATGTAAAGTATACTTCATGCTCATATAATCAGGAGTGGACCCACATTTACATTTTCTAACCAGTGTGACGTATCTCCACTGGGAATATAACTGTATCAGCTGTTAATACAGGGTGAGAATGTTAGCCCCTGTTATCACAGATGCCCTGTATATCTACTGTGAAATTGATTTGGTTTATTTTACATCACTTTTCTGACATTTTTGACTAATCACGAAGGTGAGGATGAATGATGATATGCATTTGAAGGGGGACACACAAAGAGCATCCATGTCCAAGCTGGGTTTCGAACCCAGGACCTTTGGCATCATAGCATGCTGTGATAACCACTCTGCCAGGAAGATCGGCTACTGTGAACACAAGAACCAATTCTTGCATATTGCATCAAAAATATAAATGTAGGTATCCACAGGAAGGGGTTTAATTCATTGGAAATTTTAGAATATTTAAGAGCCTAATAAACACCATTGAACGAGATTATTGTACTTTCACCAAAAATGATTCTGATATCTACAAATTACTTATGTACGTTATTCTATAAATTATTTCGTCAAAATGAAATCACACGATTTAAATCAATCCGATTTAAACCAAACAACCTTGCACTTACACGTGAACATAAACATACATTATCAGTCATTTATTGGTAAAACTTCCATGTACCTGCCTATTTTCGCAAACTTCAATAAATCTTTTCAAGATTTTTACACTTTATTACATCAAGCAGTCAGGACTAACACTTGTACTTCACTTCCAGGAAAGACACTGTGAAAATAAGCATGGACACGTTTGTGAAGAGGTTCCAACCAGATAGATATGAGCTGTGGCTACTGGGCAAGGATGTTGGCCCCCATCCTGAAGACCCCACTCGCCATTCAGCAGCACCTCCACCCACAGAGAGAGACATCCTGTGTAACAAAAAGTGAGTGTTGGGTTCACATTTCTCTCAGCTTTAACTGGATCCTGCTCGATTGCTCAATCTTGGTGTGGTTTTTGTTGTAAGATGCATGTTGCATGATTTTCATATGGTGCTGGAATTGCGTGTGTTCATTTATATATGCCTGAATGTGTGTGAAATGGCTTAATATGAAAGGATATGACAAATGTTTCATATATTAAATCTGGAAGTTTTTTGATCCATAGTTTTTTTCCATTGTGCACGATTAGTGTATTTTTTCAGATCGTCCTTTCGCCATATCCTGTCTGTCTGCAGGGCAATTTTTCTTTTTTAATTTTTAGTTTTGCTTCGTTACTATGTTGTTGTTAATCAGTTTATAATTTATAAAGAGAATGTTATAGAGAGCCTTGTAACATGCTAGAGAATAATTATTTATATTAGAGATGGCCAAGCCTAGATAAAATTTTATCTGGATATTGGATAAGTTTATATCTAGATTTAAAATATCCAGATATCCATATTGTTATCCATATTGTTCAGATATCCAGATTATCTGTTACATCCAAAATGGATATCTGATCATTTGAAATCCAGATTTCTAACTTAGTCAGAAACAGAGATAAATTGCCTTTAAAATGATATACCTGGATCTTAAATTTTCATTACAATTAAAGTTTTTAGTTTGTTATGCAGCCCATGAAGTTACTACAGCAAAGTTATTTTGACTTCATTTTTTTTTTTTGCAGTAAAGTAATCAAAGTATTTGTATTTAGTTGGTCATTGTGTGGTAGTTTCTGTTAAAAGTGTCAGCTGTTGTCTCAAGAAAGATATGGCCTTGCACTTCACTAACAGATTTTGTATGAACTATTGCTTTTTTACCTCCAGGTTCTGCTATATGTTAGGTTATTGTAGGTAAAATGCATTGTGCGCTTTACAGTTAGCATACTTAGTCCATAGTTTTGTGAGAGATGTACAGATTTGGGCTGAGAGCATCACTTTCAGAGTATAAGGAACTCTAGTCCAAATTAACAACAGAATGCAAATTTCTATTTCTTAAGAGCTTCTGTAGTTATTCTTTCTCTGTGATAGATCAACAGAATGTCCCATAAGTCTGGACCCGCAGAAGGCACATAGAATTTCAGACTTTTTCAAAAGTGGCCCTCATTGCATCATATACACAGTTGAAGACAAAATCTTCCTCCTGCAACACTTCATGGATCAGTTGCAGAAATTTACTGACATGCTTGCGCAGTGCTTTCTTTAAAATGGAAAATACCCTGAATTTGGCCTTTCAGATGGCCCCACATTTAAAAATCGAGCAGAGTGAGATCTAGGCTCCTTGGAGGCCATGTCATTCTTCCTCAGCATTCATTCCACTGTACGGAGAACTGTGCGTGAAGGTAATGCCACACTGTCAGCACATAATGTGGAGGGGCATCATCTTGCTGAAAACTCCCATGGGTCCAGACTTAGGGGACACTAATTCAGTGCTTTTAGGTTAGGGACTAATTCATTCGTGAATAAAATTATGCAAGACCGTAGAATTTAGTTGGTAGAATTTATATGCTTGATACTCTGAGTATGGTGTGAATGACAGTTTATGTACATTTAAGTGTTCTTGAAATATCTTGCTACTGTCAAAAATATTGCACAAAATTCACAGTGGGGGGTATCACAAAACTAATATTTCTTCAGACCCAAGTTCTAACTGCCTTTGTGTAAGAGTTCCATTGTATATAAGTTCTTATCATTAGTACCTGAATGGGAAAAAAAGTTGATCATCATAAACACAAGTAAGATAAAATCCTTTAGAATTTTTGTTGAGACTTTTTTGGTTTTAGGGTAAGAGTTCGTGCAATAGCCAGCATTTGTTTGAGGCATTGTGTTTCAGTGATATTCGATAACTTTTCGTTCCTATATAATTACCCATGATATGGGTATTTACTTGGGTATTGACTTTCATCTGTTCAAAAAAATCTTTCTAGAGATATTCCTGAAGTTCCATTTGTCTGTTGCCTTTTTTCAGATAGGTTTCTCTCTCACTCTTTCTTTTTTGCTCGTTATTATGTGGTTATTCTCATTGTTAAGGTTCCACAAGGACCTTAAATTTGTGATACTCTAAATTGTGAATTAAATGTTTAGAATCCCTTCGGAAACATTTACGGTCTTTATTATTATTGCGTTTCCTGTTGTCTATTCATCTGTAATGGTTTTGCTGCACTGAAAGCTTATTTTCTACAGAAAATGCCTAAACAATTACAGCTGAAGAGGAGAAAATTCGAAATGGATCTAATTGTTTAGATTTTAGAGTATTGGTGGGAGACACCTCTTGAAAACGATTGGAGCAACATGTTTAAGAAAACTACACAAAATCTGACAATATGAGACTATTTGGTATCAATATATTCGTAATTCCATAACAGTTTGATTTATTTTGCTACTTTGTGCCCAAACACACTGTCCATGACTTTCTCATATTTCAAGAGTTCACATCACATACAAAGGTGATCATTCTAAATGGGACCTTAATCCAACACAATCAGTGTGTGTATGTGTAGAAATCAAGGGATTGAATGTGGAAAGCGCTATTTGTAGTAATGTTGAAACATTGCAAGTATGTCTTGTAACATTATACTGCTAGCATGTACTGTTCCATGACAGATAGCCCTAACATTGAACCCCTGGGAGTAGAATTGTCATAATTTTCCGACACTCATGTCTGGTATTAAAGAATTTAGTCCTATTACCATGACATTTTTATGAACCAGTGTTCCCACAGACATTTTTTCTTTTGTTGAATTTTGCAGGATTCTTGTATCTATAAAACCAAATTCGTATATTTCTAAGAAAAGAAAAATGGGAAGATTTGTTGCCGTTGTCTGTAAATTAATATAATTTTCAAAAACATTGTACGATAAATGTGCCAAAAAATAATAAAAAAATGATTGTTACAAAGATAGCAGTTGCAATTTACACAACTGGTTATTTATATGTGTTAATCACTTAAAAAAATCAATAAAACTTATGAAATATATTACCCAAGTTTCATTTTATTTGCATTTACTGTAAGGGAATCAATCAACTGTAGTAACTATTCATATTGAGTAAGTAAAGCTACCCCTTGCAACATGTCATGTGGAGATATAGCTCCACACATTACCAATGTCAGCCATTTGTGGAGCTGATGGGATCAGCAGCACTTAAAACTGCTGTCTTTAACCCCCAGGTAGACATTTATTTGAGGCTGGGTGAATCCCAGAATCACTTTATGCAAGGGCAAGTTTGGAAAAATGCCCTGGCTCTATTTGTTTTAAGTAGAAGACAAAATTTCAAACAACAAAGGGAAAAATGTGTGTGGAGAATCTATTTCTTAGCATTAGAGAAGTTTAAAGGCAAGGTAGGAACCAGTTTGTAGTTGATATTTTTTGGTGCTGTGTCCATGCGGAGAAGCAGACATCAAAAGTAGCATTGCGGAAACTTTTTCCTTTGCTGCCAGCTTATGCAAGACAGGAATATTCCTTTTGTATTTATTCTTTTGTTACTTACACAGGGTTTCCACTACTCTGGAAATCTTTAAGTCGAGGAAATCAACCGTTTGAATAAATCGGTCATGGAAAAGCCCAGATTTTTGAAAATGCATGGTTCATTGTAGCAAGCAGAGTAGTGGTACAGCTGCTATCTTCAATCGTTTATAACTATTGATAAGTGAATATTGTAAAAAAAAAAAAAAAAGTTTAAGTTAAATACATTTTTTTGTGCGTAATTTATAAAAGGGGAGTTCCCATTTGAAAAATGAAGTTTTTACGTGTTTTAACAACAGTAATGGGCTGATCTCCATGGCAGAGTGGTTAGTACAGCACACTACAATCCCATGGGTCTAAGGTTCGAATCGTGGCCTTGCACGTGGATGTTCCTTAGGAGTGCCTCTTCATCAGTTTCATATCATCACTCATCATCTTCATTGCGTCATCATCTTCATTGCGATTGGCCTACACTAATATAAAATATATCCCAGCATGTGGTACTGATTTACTTTTCTGTTTATTTTTTTTTATTCATAAATAGTTCACCACAGGAAAACAACGCAATTTATTAATTAGAAAGTTTTACTGTTTTTGGGGCATACTTTTCGTTTAGTGCATATTTATGGAAATTCTTGGTCTTAGTCACAACTTTACTCTGCATAGTCAGGTTAATTTTTTAGGTCTTAAAATTCCTTGCATTTTCTAATATTTGTTTACCCCATAATCATCTGGCTTCACTCCCAGCACTAACTAACTAACTCTCTAGCCTTCTTAAACCCGAAGGTTCATGGCTGCAGCAACACAGGCCTTCCATCTATCCCTATCTTGAGCAAGATCTATATACTCTTTTCCATCCCTACAGATTTCCTTTAGGTCCATCTCAACGTTGTCCCTCCCATCTTCGTCTTGGCCTTCCTACATGTTTCCCAACAAGAATCCTATAAACTCGTCTTTTCTCTCCCATTCGTGCCACATGGCCTGCCCATCTAAGTCTTCTTGATTTAATTATTCTAATAATATCTAGAACACCCCCAGGACCCATCCCCATTTTTTTTTGTTGTTTCAGTGTGATAATGTGACCAGGCTGCATTATATAAACCGTTTCAGTTAGCTTAGTGTACCTGTTCCTTCAAATAATTCCTGATTGACATTTTGCACTAAATTTTTCATGAGTTTTCATTGCCATGATAATTGGGTTAAGTTCTTTTTTTGCCAGAGAGTTTTGAGTCAAGTTTTGCATAAAAGTTACATATACTTATTGCATTTATAGTGTGAAATGAGGCCCTTTGAGTTAAGCCCCACATTTTGTGGGTGTTACTAAAAGTCTATACATTTTCTTACGAGTTTGAAATTACATACGTACTCTCTGTATAGAAAGCTTGAGCTGTTCGGGTCTCAATGTAATATATTTCTCCCTTGAAGTCTTGATTCTTAAAATGGTGTTGCATATTTTGATATACATATCTATGCTTTAGGGACTGGCAAGAATATGTTTTGTCTTATATAGATGTAGCAGAGGGAAAAAAATGAAAGGAAACAGCATGGAGCTAAACAAGAATGGAGAAATGCCCAATGGAGATTGGTGAGATATTTTCCTTAGAAAGGATACTTGGCATGCTGTGTGATCCTAAGTAGGGAAGGGTGAAATAGAAATTCAGTGTTGTCCCCGGATTTGAGATGTTCACAACTTGCAGTTCCTTTTTCTCTTCTTCCTGATGCATACCAACACTTTACAATAACACTTTTTTTTTAACAAGTATACTCAAAGAGGTACTTACTTTTTCTGTTAAACCTTTTTGTGGGAGAAGTATGTACCTCTTTCAAGTGTACACATATGAAGCAATGCATTTTTCATTCTCGAACCATGAACAGGGATATTTTTTAAATGTGTTTGTGCCCAAGTGTTTGGTTGCCGTAAACGTTTGATGTGTGTGTCATGAATTTGTGGAACCACTTCTTCTCGATGATCCCATGTGGTTAACATGTGTCTCATTCTAGCTACACAATCTGACTAAGGAATTAGCTTACATTGGTGACTGAAAATTTGTGTGTGTGCTATTTGTCACTTTTCTGCCCCTTGTGACCTTATATGACGCCAAAAATAGAATTTCGTTACTGTTTCTTAATTGCCGATATCGGTACATTACAAACACACAATAAAAAAATGTGTAAAATGTGGACCATTTTTGAGAAAATTATGTCAGCCAAGTGGTTAATATTGTGTCATAATACACAAAATACCATTAAATACACTGTCATTTCAAACAAGAAATTCAACGCTAAGGTATTGTTTCATCAAGCACGCGATACAAATTCACTACTGCTCATCTATTGGTGAGATATACCCATGTCTGTCTTCGAACTCATACCTTGTAACCTTCGGTGGGTCAACCACCTAACATGCTCAATCACAGTGGCAGTAAACTCTCACTTGTGTACTGCTGGCTTTAAGGTTTGCTGGGCCTTTCGTCTGTCTTGTCAGTGATTTTCTAATCAGATCTGTAATTAAATATATTCTAATTTCTAAAAAGTGGATCTGTGAAATTTTCTCTGTAAACTGATAATCTTTGTGGATGATGACACTTACTGATATCTACACACTCTTAACCTTTTCACTGCTAAGGACTTTCTCAATTGTAATACCATGCTGTGCTAAGTACTTTTTACATTTTAATAGTTTAATTTGTACCATTTTACCCTTTCAATTTTAATGATTTTAGTGTTTCAACAAACAAAAACTGCTAAAAAGTTGTACATATTATTATTTATCACCAAAAAATTACACACATAATACACAGAGGTAACTATATAAATGTGTATATACGTATTTTTTGTAAGAACTTTTTTTGTATATGAAATCACTGTATTATTATAAATGTATGTACAAGAAACTGTATCATAAAAGGGAGCACTGCTAAAATTTGTTGGGAAACAAATCTATCTAATATACACATAACAATACACACATAATGTTAGTAGTTTTTCAAAGTGTGGTATTTTTCAAAGCACGGTACTACACAAAGTTCGACATTACATTTTTGCCACATATAACGTGACTCTTTTCTCTTCTTGGGTTCTATAGTCGAATTGGCACACACATGACATTTTCTGGAAGGTTCTTTCTTCTTTCCTGTAGCTGGAAGTAATGTAAAAAAACGGGTGCATCAGGATCATCAATATCACTGTTCTCATCTGATTCACCATGTAAATCATTCTGACTCATCACTTTCGTCATTTGTAATAAATTCGGCAATTTCATCATTGGTAAGTGCACTCATACTTGGGCGACTAGAAGCCATTGCAAACAATAATAATGCGCAAAGTATACAAAATAACGACCGTTCTCACTATAGATGGTGGTAGTTAACAACAAGTTTCACAAACTCACATGGCAATTCCACAACTCAAAAAACATAGGCTAATCTTTAGGACCAGTATACTCGCCCATAGCAGAGCAGAGTTTTCAGTATGCATGAACATAGTTGCTTTGTACCTCCCAAGATGGCAGTAGCTATCAGTGATAAACAAATTTGAAGGTGCATTATGCTGACGCCAATCTAAAAATAGCGAACTAGTTGGGCGAGTATACTAGGATATGATTGTATTATTCCTTGGATGAGTATACTCGCCGGTAGCAGTGAAAGGGTTAAAAGAATGATTCCCATTACAAATTCTCCATAAAGTCGAGGACGAATTATGAGTGGAGTAGGTCTTTGAACTTTTGAAAATCGTGGGTTCTTCAGAATGATTTGACATTTTCAAAATAGCCATGCGGACACGGTTTAGATTCTTCTTCAATCTGATTCACAATAGCTAGAAATGCATCCGTTGTATTTATTTACTCCTCCAGGATGGGAGTGCTGTTGTTGTAAAAGGGGAGGAAGTGATTAGGATATGGTGTAAGTGGTTCAAGGGAAGTCTTGGTGCTGATCACCAGTAATAACAAAACTTAGAAGTGAACCCATAAATGGTTCATTCACATCAATCAATGCATGTGATTTATTTATTTATACTTTGCAGTTTAGCTGGATACTCATGTTTGCTATAAAGTTGATACTCGTGTGCTGTAAAGTTGATACTCGTGGGCTGCATGCAAAGTTGATGCTTGTGGGCTGCAAAGTTGATACTCATGGGCTGTAATTGACTGTGTGCTTATAAATTTTTCACTATCCTTGACCAGTCCGAAGAGTAATAGACACCTTTTGTTGAATCTTGCTTTGTAACTTGCCTGCATGAAGAGCCAAGAACCTTAGCTGCTACAAATTCCCAAATAATATGGATTCATTATTATTCACTATTTTTATATCTGGTAACGTTTTACAAACCCCTGATTTGGAAGAAAAACTTATTGTGCATTACATAGTTTGTTGTATTACTAAGATTCAACAAAATATGTGATGAACAAATCGAATCTCCTTGAACTGAATTGGCAACTGTGTAATCCTATATACTATAGGTTTCTTGTTCCAACTCTCCTGCAGCTGATGATGCAAGCAAGAATTTTGTGGAATGTGCTGTTTATAAATACAGTCCAGTCTCGATACAATGACCTTTCACAGTTCCCAGGAAAAGGGTGGTTATTTTGAAGGGGTTGTTATTGGAATTTTCACCAATTTTCATCTTAAACTGAGCTCAAACAGACACAAAGATTCCTAGGAGATGGTAACACCATTTATCCAAAAAAGGATTTAAAATGTTATTTTCTTTTAATTGTGCACAGTCGTTGCTCTTCCATGAAATTCTTACAATTCTAGTTCATGAAAAACCAGTTTGCACCAAGATCTACGGAAAGGAAAACAAGCTCTTGCTTATTGCAATCGAGACTCAAAGAATCTTGACACCAGTCACACTGACGCCAGCAAAAGTCTGGAGATAATCGAGCAGAAAGAATGTTTGAGCATTGTCTATTACAAGATTAATTTGTAAGATAAGATCTTCCGGGAGAGAGTAAACAACCTTTCTAGGTACCAGACAAAAAGAAAATCGGGGCTGTAAATTTCGTTCCAGTTCAGCTGTGTAAAATACATCATAAGAAAAGTCACGTTTTCTTTGCTTCAACCAACTTCATATTCATCCCTCCCCCATTCCAGGGAGCAGTCCAAACTCTTTCTCGACTTGCGTTGTAGTCCAGCCTGAAAAAGGAAACACGCAACGTGCGATCTGTTTGCACCCAATGCATATTCTAGGATACATTAAACAGTGTCACACTCGATAATCATTTGGATTTGGAATTGGATTTCACTTCAAACTGTATATTTAGTCCCAATTAACCCATCAGCATAAAATGAACTCAAAACAAGTTTATGAAACCTCCGCATTTTCAGATATCAAAATGCGAGATCGTTATTTACTCGCAAGTTAATCGATGATCTAATGTTGGATTTAGGAGTATTCTCGATGTCAAAACACCCGCTCCTCCAAACGGTTTCCCCTTGAATATTGTTCCTTTAAATCAGACTCAGCGTCCATTTCTACATTGAGCTTTTTTTTTTTTCCCCACATGAATGGTTCTGAAGAAAAGCGGCAATTATATTGTGTGCATTTCATTCCAACACTGCTGTGAGTGTTCAGAAAATTTATTCTTGTGTCAGATGCAAAATGAAATTTACAGTTTTGCTTATCAGAACGCACAGAACAGGAAGTTGTTTTAACTCTTTGTTTTTCTTTCTGGAGATCGAATTTCTTTATCTTCAAATCAAAACAGGTTTGCGAGATTCAAAACAATGACTTTTTCCTTCCTCGTGGATGAGTCATTGCTGTTATTGCTTGAAACACTGGCACCAGGTGCAGCGTAAAAACAAGGGAGAACAGCTGGAAGTTCGAGCAACAGGTGGTCGAAGAGAAAATCCTCAGCATTTCAAAGATAACACAATGTGGAAGATGGAACTTTTATCAGCAGTGTGAAGAAGAAAGAAATTGCCCTTGCTTTACGTTCTAACATGCAACAGACAATAATACTGGCAATATTATATATATATAACAGCATAAAAAAAAAGTAGGGTCTGAATTCTGCAATTATCACATTGCCGTGTGGCGGAGAATGAGCTGGGAAGGGGAGTAGGTCATGTTTTTTTTAAATTGTCGTATGGTTTTTGTTCGTTTTCAAGAATGTATCTAGAACAGGTTGCCCCATTTTAGACGTCAAAGAAAAGGAAGAGTTGCCCACTTCCACCCTCGCCTATAATCAGCCCGTGTGCACACACGAGCAAGAAAATCATGGCTGAAACAATCGGCCAATCCCCCCCCGTTTGCTGACAGGAAAAGAGGGAGAAGGCACTCAGGCCAAGGGAACACTTTTTTGGCAAACATTATGACTTTGGCACAGTTAGGAAAACGTATGAAGTGGGAAACTGGAGTTATGATGCACATAAGATCAAAGTAAACTTTTTAGGAAACCGGGATGACAACGCATTAAGGCTGGTTTACATTGGTAGAGTGAGTGGGAGAGTTACTGGCCTGTCTGATTGACTCGACCCTTCTATGGCGAGTAGCTATTTACACACTTTCTACTCGACTCCAGCAAAGTGGGATAGTAGCTGCAGCTGTTTGGTGCTCTTTTGACAGAATGAACCTATCGACGGGGATGTCGATTTAAGAAAAAAGTTCTGAAACTGTTTACACACTTTTTTTTTCACGAGGAATGAATACAATTATGCACAAGGACATGTCTGGGGAAAAAACTCATTTCTTTGATTTTTCTATTTTTGATCATTCTTAGTTGAACATAAATTCCTTATTTTTAATTGTATTTCTCTTACGCCAAATACATCAAGTCTCATCTCTTCAACTTCATACACTCGTAGTTTATTTTGTTTTGTTCCTATAGGTGGGTTTCATGTGACGTCAGAATTTGCACCACCGCCATGTTTGCGGCCAAGTTGTTTGTCATCTGCGAGGAAATACTTACCACGTAGGAGAATGGGATCCATTCTCTTTGCACATAGCATTTGTTAACAGCTGCGCCAGTTGTATGTTTGTTGTTAGTACAGGACAGCCACTCGACTGTCCTGACTACTGGAGTGAGTACTGGCTCCAGTGCTCTCCCCAGATGTTTACACAGGGAGAGTAGCTCGCTTTACCCTACTCGCTCCAGCTACTCTCCCGTCTACTCGACCAATGTAAACCAGGCCTTAGGTGGCTTGACAATCTTTAGTTGGCCTATGTGGCTTTCATTATCTCTAACAGTTTCGTTTTTTTATGAAGTGTTACAGGGAACAAAGAACATGTTTTAAATGAAAGCGGCTACCGGAAGTGGTCAGCTACGAGGGCAAAAGTTGCTCACTCACGGGAACCTGCTGAACTCTAGGTCAGAGCTGGACAGATGGGCGAGACTTCCAGGTGCCACGCATCTGTATTTTGGAACATTCCTGCGATCTTATCTCTCAAGGTGGTGTATTTATTGATGAAAGAGCTTGACATGCCATACACATTGACGAAGACTGCAATTCCAGCAGACATTTCGGACTGCTCCCCCCCCCCCCCCCCCCGGAGTTGTTAGTATCTCGTAGGACAAGGAAACAAGTCAAGGTTTATTTAAAATAACATCCAAGCACATTCGATCTTTGCTTCTCGCGTATCCAAGAGCAAGCTAAATCACAATGGCAAAACAAGCCTGGCACGTTGGGTAGCAGACGTCGGGTGCAGGGTAACATTGGCATGCTTGGGGGAGGGGAAGACAGGTCAAGTGCTATTGGATATCACTCAAGCATGGTGTGGTGGGGGAACAACTTGCAAGCGGTAGAGCGCTCGTGAAGGGAATGAGGATGAATAAAACGAGTGCAAGAAACTTTTTTTCGGCAGTTTTTCCTTTAATTTTTCAACTTTTTTCCAAATACTTCACGGTTCCCGGGAAAAGGGTAGTTATATTCGGGATCGTAGAATCGAGCGCTGACTGTAAATAGTGCATAAGAATGTACGTTCTAGCACAAGTCGTAAGACAGGTTCTTGTGTCAAATTTTATCCAATTGCGTCTTTTCGAACCAAATTGTGGGGAACACTGATACCAGATATATATATAGACAGTTTCACACACGAAAAAATGATATTGTTCCCTCGCTAGGCTGTCGAAAACTGTGAGTGGTGAAAGGTGTAGAGAGAGGTAAAGGGTGTTGCTGAAGGTGGTGAGGGGTGGTTGTGGGATGTGTGTGTGATATATATATATATATATATATATATATATATATATATATATATATATATATATATATATATATATATATGAGAGCATGTGTTTGCAAAATTTACCACTGTCAGGTCTTTGGTTCAGTTTCATATCCTGAAACAAAAATCTGGCAAACAATCTTTTTCCTCTGTGTACCCTGCATGATTTTCATGTCTTTCGATCAGTGTGAACGATTGTGTTTTCGATCAGTGTGAACGATTGTGTTTAACATAAAGTTGCATGCTGCTTCAGTGCATTGTGAAATGTTCTTGCTCCCTCTATCTTACCATTCTAGCTCCCTCTGTCTCGCCATTCTATATAGTAGTCACTTTTAGGTGTCTTGATGGTATTCTCTCATGGTTGGAAACCCTGATTCCTGCATTAATGTTTCAAATTAAAAATGTACCGCAGTGAACTTAATCTGGCTGTGAGGTTCTGCAGATTTGATTTTTTGATATTAGTGAATCTTGGCCAGGTGTTTAATGCTCCACATATTCTTGACCAAGGCATCAGGAGGTTTGACAAGCATGGAGGAATGTTAAATACATAGTTTTTGACTTTGGAAATAGTCTTGCAACAGCAGGAAACAGCATTCTTAAAATTAGATTTTCTTACACTGTAGTGAGCCTGCTTGGTGGGTGAACATGCTAAGTGGTCAACTTTCTGTCTCGCCACCAAAGGCCCCTAGTTTTGATTGATTTGTTTATTTTACTTCGCTTTTCTGCCACTTTGGGCTAATCGTGAAGATTAGGATGACTGATATGATTAAATTAATGAAGGGACACTTGCAAAGAACACCCATGCCCAGACTGGTATTGAAAACCTGGACTCCTGGAGTCATAGCATGGTGTGTTAACCACTCTGCCGTGGAAGTCGGCCCTGGTTTCAATCCCCAGCAGGCAAGGGTGTTCTTTATGAGTGTCACTTTATCTGATAGTTGCTCATTATCATTGTTGCTGTTACCCAAAATTGGCAGAAAAGTGGTTAAATAACAAAAATTCTTAAACTATGGAGAGGTCTTTAGTCATCCTACAAGTTGAAGTGTTTAAATGAAATGGATTCGTAGTGGAGCTAATCAGAGAGCCTTTTAAATTCTCAGCATTTGCAACTGGGAAGAAAACAAGAGCTCAAGTTCTGTATCACTTTGTGTCTTGACAGCCAGTGTAATCTACCTCCTGCCACACATGTTGATGGCAGCACCTCCATGCAAACAGGCAGTCTCCTTGAATTTTCTACACCAGTCTCTTATTGTTTTGTCTGTTGGTGGTTCTGTACAATACTTAGTTCCAAAAACATGTTGCACTGTTACAAAATTTAACTACGTTTTATCAAATTGCAGGACACAAAAAGATTTCTGTTCCTCCTACTGCCTCCTAGCAGAGAAACATGCAACTAAGCCATGTCATCCGTCACGAAACAAACTTGTTGTTGGCCTGCTTTCATCTTTTGTATTGGGTTTGCTACAGCACGGTGAAACTTCCATTATCTGTACATACTGTATACATCATCTATGCTTATCTCATATAAAGTCATTGTTTTTTCTACAAAGTTAATTAGTGTTACGAGACACACCAAGAAAGGAAAGATATACAAGCAGCAAACTAAAGTAGTGTAAAGTATAACTTGCTTGCCTTCTCATAACTTGGCACTATGCTATGATCATTGACCAGCTACATAACAACTTTTTATAGATGCAAAATAGCAATACAGTTAAGTGATTTTATTTAATTTTTCATGTGAGTGTGGAGTGACTAGTCATGTAAAGTTGTGTTGTGTGTATGTGTGGTTATTTTGGCTTGAGAAAGTTCTAGGAAACCAGGATGAATCAAACCATATATTATTTTGCATGTTGAATTTGTATATGATATGGAATGCTGCTGCTTCTTTTCAAGAACCCAATTGTTGTCGTGATGCTGGGTCATATGTATACAAGTGAACACAGAAGACAACTGAAATATATGTAGATTTGGAGAAGTGACATATTGATTGCTTCTATACAATGTTGGTAGTATGTCGACTCTCAGTTCATAGAAGATAAAAAATCTCAAAACTACCAAACTTGAATTCTAATATATGTGGTGGACTGCTACACCATCCTTTCAATATTCCTATCAAAGTTCACGTACAGATTTGAAGCCTTTGGTTTGCCACTGAATGAATATTCTAATCAATAAAACCTCTGTCTTCCTCTCTTTCTAGCAACAATGAGATCCCTTCAACATATTTGGAGACAAAGAAGAAGCCGAAGCGCCATCCAATTCACAAGGACAAGGGGGCACTTGCAGAGATGAAGTCAGAGAAACAAGAGAAGGTGGACATCCCACCAGATGTGAAGAGGGTCCTGGAGGAGATCGACATGGATGATATAGAAGAAATCCCAGACGAGGAACAGCTAGAGGTTCTGGAAGATATCTGGCTAAAGGCTGGGGAGATGGGTAAGAGCAGTCTTTTTTAACTTACTGCAGAGTTATGGGCAAGCTGTGCATGTAAATATTAAGACAGTGTCATTTCCTTGAGACAAGATAAATTCATCAGGGTAATAGAGAACTAGGAATGTTTTTTGCCCTAAGGACATACTCTTTTATCTCCATTGATAACATATTGTGGAATCTGCAGCCTAAGTTTGCTTACATGTGCCTTAATGTTTGTTCTCGCATGTGTATCTTCAGTTAATGATCCAGTCTGCTCATCATAGTAACAAAAAGAGGTAGTAATTATAATCCCTTTTATGCCATTGGAGAGGAAAATGTAATCAGTTATATTAAGGCTCAAGCTATAGGTTTCATCTTTGAATGTTTTGAAATACTTGTACCCATACAATTGTGTTTGTGTATATATGGCCCTCTACATTGATGCAGTAGTAACGTAATGTCACCTTGCAGTCGAGGGGTCCCAGGTTCAATCCCCAATGAAGGCACATAGTGGTTGGGATCCTACTTTAAGCTGTAGGTCCAGTCCTGATTAGCCTATCTCTAGATATAGTGGACTTGAGGGAGATTTCACACCGAAGCAACACTTGTTTATGTGCTCAGTTCGCATGGTGATACCAATATAATATCATTAATCAGTTTATTAGTCAGCCAAAAAAAATGTAACAAGACATTGTTGCATGTAAATCACATTATAAAATTTGTGCAAGTTATTGAAACTCTGGAGAGACATGTTGTGCATGAGAAAATGGAGAAATCTTGTGCACAGAACTCAAATTGTATATGCTAGAATTTCCAGCCTGGATATAGCAAAGAACTAAACACTAGAGAAATGGTTCTGAACCTTTATTAAACCATGTCCAGCCATTTTTTTTAAAAAATTTCCAAGTAAATACCTTTCCAGTATTTAAGATTTTATACATGAATTATCATGTACCCATGAAATTAAATATTGATAAGTAAATTCTGGCGTAATCATAAAGATTATTACATATAGGATTGCTAACAAATATAATAATATGGGTGACGAAGGGATATCTAGTCTCCTTATAATTAAGTGATCCTGGGTTCGATACCCGGTATAGGCACATAGTGGTGTGGATCTCACTTTAAACTGTAGGTCCAGTCCTGATTTGTCTATTTGCGCATAAAAATGGACTTTAGAAAACTAAAACTCCAACTTAAACATGAAATTGGGATTATCTTATTTGTCATCTACTTTGGGCAGAACCTTTTGCAGCTCAATATAGTTGATGTGAGGGCCCGGCAGTTGAGAAACAATGCACTAGAGTACTTTAGCACGTTGACTGTTCTATTTTGAACTAACATGCCTAAATGTGCTGGCTGTTTCAAACAAAAGCAGTCGCGTCCTAAATGGCAAAACATGGACTGTTTACATGATGTTGAAAGGCAAATTGCAGCCGATAACTGCACCAACAAACTTGATAAAGCCAAAGGAACATTGTGTTTGTCTTCAAACATTGTACATATCGATACTTTATTATGTAAACAAATTAGAGGTTTAAACGTGTTGTGTGGCCTAGGGTTGGGCCCCCTTCTAGAGTTTAAATATAGCTCGTTGGGTCAAAGCATTCCCTACACATATGTGAACAAGATGGCCCAGTCCAAGCTACACGTGCAGCTTGTCAAGTCACTTCGGTTCGAAAGATTCAATTGATTATTGAGGGTTTGCTTCCAAGTGATATGTGCTGCTTGCAGCTTGTTGTGTGTCGCTTCTACTAGGGCGTGTCAAAAAGTATGGTAAATTTTTAGATTTATTGAAAAACGTGCATAGAAAAAATATGAAACTGTAGTATGTTTGACACATGGTACCACACTAAAATTCGACATAGGAACCACTGCCTTCGTGGGCATATCGTGTGAGGTGGGACAGGGAAATGGCCATTCGGTGGTGTTTTTGGTCCACACTCAGATTTTTGGACACCCAGCGTGCACACACTTTCCTGAAGCCAAGTTGGTCATGGACGATACTCTTCACTGAACCATATGATATGTTCAATGCATCAGCAATGTCATGCAACCTGACTCTTCTGTCTTCACGAATCATCACATCCATGTCGCACACATTCCTGTCGGTGATGGACGTTGCTGGTCTGCCACTTCTGTCATCATCTGTCACACTACTCCTACCACTTGCAAATGAGTTGCACCACACATACACTTGTTTCTGCGACATAACACTCTCTCCATAGACCTCCAAACAATTCTCGATGAATTTCAGATGGTTTCTCTCCCTTGACCCATAAAAAACTAATAACACCACGCACCTCCTCCTTGGAGTAATGTTCAAGTCATTGCGCCATCTTTGAATTGCTCTAGGTACCAGACGGATTGACGTAGAAGGCTGTAATTGCCGCCAGACTTGCATCACCTTGGTATCTAACACATACAAAATATTTAATTAGCTACACAAAAAACTCTGGGTTTTACAGACAAATTCACCTTACTTTTTGATACATCCTAATACTTTGGTGTGAAATATCCGTGAAACAACTCAATAAATTTGTTTATGCTTTAAATCATTGCCTGGTATTCATTTCTTCCAGAAAAAAACCTGTAAACTTTCCAGAAGCTCTCTTATTTTATAAAGTTTATATTGCAGGCACTAGCCTATACTGAATTTTCACTAGCAATTCTTTCTAATAATAATTGCCAGGCAGTTGGTAAGCACCTGTGAAACTGAACATTCTCTTGTACCTATGTTAAATGTCAACTTTTAATTTGGATGTATTGTTATAAAGACTGCTAGAGTACTGACTGTAAGTTTCCTAGTACTGACACTCGTTGATAGTACACCAAGATACTTTTACTTCATAACTTCAAAATGTTACAGTTTATATTCAGTCATTAAATTGATAATCCCACCTCAGAATCTGAATTCCAAACCTAGTCTATCCTTTGTGTGTGGAAAACAAACACGGGCAGTACTTTTTGTGAATGTTGCTTTGTATTACTCTCAATTACATTTAAAATGCATTTTCCGAACTAGTGCAGTTTGAAGCCATCATGCATTGCATGAAAATTGACGTAAGGAACACCATAACAAACTTCATCAAGTTCACGACAGGACTTGTGAAACGGCCATTGGCCACAACTCATTCAACATGTTAAACTTAAGAGTATGAGGAACAGTTTCTGTGATGCTCTTCCGCCAGAGGCAGCTGGGATCACTGTTGCCAACTTAGCTCTTTTGGAGCCAGATCTGGCTTTCATGCACTCGTTTGATATGAACTGTGGCACTCGCCCTCATGCCCCACTATGATGCCATAGACCACTTTTGCCATGAGTTTTTGCAAGTGACGTGATATTGTTATATTGGCTACGTGGCCTCATCCCCTCTTACCTCCCCAGCTACTATTTTATAGAACAGTGGCTGACATATGAAGATGACATAATATTGTGATCCAGGAACAATTTATTTTCGATTTCATACGATCATCGATGAATTATTGAGATGGGTGATGCTGCCTAATCTAGATGGTGAAAACTAAGAATAAATTGTCATCACTTTAAAGTTAACAGTGATAAAACCCCCACCAACCCCTTCGACAACTAAAAATTACCATAGGAGACATTTTATTCAGCGTTTGTAAATCACAGTTTTAACTTCATTTAAGGTGAAATGTAGCTCTTTTATACACATCAGGTTTGGCAACACAGCCTGGATGCCTGTAGGATGTAAGGAGAAATGCATTGCACTTATGGGAGTATTATTTTATTTGTTCTCTTGGGAGTATCAAACTTCCGATGGCATATGAAAATATATGAAAGGGATGAGGACAGATTGAAGCTGTAATTGACAGGTGGAAAAGTTGAAACTTCATGTGATTTGCGCATGAGACGAAGTACGAGCATAGCCCGTCGTTCAATCGGCAAAGCAATTGAATACCGCGGGACGGGCTATGCCCGTCGTTCGTCCACATTAACTTTAAGTGCACTGCGGGCTATGCCCGTCGTGAGACCCCAATGTGTTAATAGTAAACATTAAAGAAATGCTTCCACTTGCAACATGGGGAGACATTCATACTCTGGCATACGCCCAGTTTTTGTTAGTAGCTGTGCTCATTTGGACAATATTGAAATAAATGCATAACTGGTACAAAATTGTAAATCTTCTGCTTAATGCAACTTTTAGAATGAACCCAGTAAGAGTATCAGCATCAGTTCCAAGTGGTATTGCCTCAGTCTAGTAATGTACCTTGAAAAGCAAAAAAGAATAAAACAGTACCAGAAGTTGTGTCCATGTGTATTAATATACGTAGAAATTTAGTCATTATAAATTGAGTTTTGTTTGTCTTAACTTTGTAACGTAAGTGTTACTGTCTCTTTTTAATTTACCAATCTTTTATTGTTTTTGGTTTTTCCAGAGGTGGAAGAAGCAACAATTGCTGACGATGGTTATGGCCTTAAAAAGAAGAAACCTCCTAAACGGAAGAGAACAGCGGACAGTGACGACACTAGCAGAAGGAAAAAGATAAAGGCTGAGGAGGAGGCAAGTGGAACTGACATTCTTGTGGATAAGATGAAATTGGAGAATAATGACGTAAAAGCAGGCGGATTGGCAGTTGGTGGACAGCAGGAGGATTTGGAAGACGAGCTGTATCAACCAGACGGAGGGAATTTGCAGAAGGGCAGTAAGCAGGGAAGGAAGAGAGGACCTAAGGTCAGGAAGGATCAGATTGTCCTTGTCCTCGGCCCAAAGAGGGATCCTAAAACTGAGGAAGCTCAGGTGAACCTCGTAATGGAATCTCCCACCCAGAAGATTGTGAAGACCATTCCGTGGACGCAGGAGGCAAAGACTTACCTGGAGGCGTACATGAGCTTTGTAAAGAAAAACAACACCGAGCTTGATACGCCAGAGAAGATTGGGGAGTTCCGCATGTACGTGAATGAAAGGTTGGCATGTAATACCAAAGTTAAGAAGGTGAAAGACCTTGTTAAGATAGCACCGAAGGTGGAAGAGCTTGTTAAGATAGCACCGAAGGCGGAAGAGCTTGTTAAGATGGTACCTGCGGATGTTAAGATGGAATCTGCGGATGTTAAGATTGAATCTGCGGATGTTAAGATTGAATCTGCGGATGTTAAGACTGAATCTGCAGAAGTCAAGACTGAATCTGCAGAAGTCAAGACTGAATCTGCAGAAGTCAAGACTGAATCTGCAGAAGTCAAGACTGAATCTGCAGAAGTCAAGACTGAATCTGCAGAAGTCAAGACTGAGTCTGCAGAGGTAAAAGAAGAACCCAAGGCAGAAACTGAAGAATCTGCAGATGCTGTTCTGGTTGATAAAGCTGCAGTTTCTCCCAATGTTCTTGAAAAAGCCACTGCAGTAAAGCCTGCTGGTGTGTTAGACACTGATAAAGTCATGCCTCTTAAAGATAATGAAGCAAAGAAGGATAAACAATTAACACCGCAGTCAAAGTCACCGCAAAAGAAATCATCAAATAATGTGAAGAAACCAGTGCAGCCGAAGTCAACCACAAAAGATGAAGTGAAGGTTGATAAAGAACTTAAACAGAATTCACCGCAGGAGTCTACAAATGATGAGAAAGAAGAATCCAAAGAATCTCCAAGCAAAACAATTATTAGTGCCACAAGCGAGAGCACACAAAGTCCAAATTCTACATCTCCTGCGGCTGGAGTATTTTTGTTACCTGTGCGAAAATCAGAAGTGAAGTCCGAAGGCCTGAGGCAGTTCAGGTCTCCATTGAGTACAATCAGAAAGAAAAACATGCTGATGAGTAATTCACCATCCAAGAAGAATGTTCAGCCTAGTGTACAAACTGACAAAACTTCAAAACAGATTGATGATAAAACACCTGCTGCTAGCCCAACACCAGTTACGCAGTCAGCCAGCTCGTCTGATACTAGCGTACCCTCACCTGGTACTAAAGTTACACAGTCAACCAGCCCAGTTGCATCTGCTCCATCTACGAGCACAGAAAGTACCGTCAAAGGGCCTATGGCCTGCCCAATGACTGTGGTGAGCAAAATTGGTAACTTTGTGCTGCAGATACCAAAGTCCGCAGCAGCTGCCTTGAGTCCAACCATGATCAATTCAGAAGGAAAGCGGATGCGTATCCAGCTAGTGGCAAACATGGGTGGCAAGAAGACCAAGCTCGTAACAACCCAGGGCAGTTTGGACCATTCGATGTTAGAAAAGTTGGTGATAGAGACATTGAAGTTGAATAAGCTGACCAACAAATCAGTGGATAAGGACCTGCATAAGAAGCAACCAAGAAAGATAAAAATGACGATAGAAACTAAGCACATGGTGAAGAAAAAGGATCCGTCTGAAATAGAGACTATCGTCTTGGATGATGATGACGATGACAATGCCAGTAGTTCAACGACGGAAGCGTTGAGCGACGTTAAAATTAAGACTGAACCAAAAGAAGAAGAAGAAGAGAATAAATCTTCCTGTGAGATTCAAGACACCAGTCAAATTGAGGGACAGAAATCAGAATGCAATGCAGTTGAGGCGAAATCAGTTGAGAGAGATGAGGCGAAATCAGTTGAGAGAGATGAGGCGAAATCAGTTGAGAGAGATAATGATAAAACAGAATTGGAAATGGCTGATAAAGACAGTGACGTGGAAGTTAAACTCGAGCCAGCAGACGTAGATGGGGAAAATGCATGCACACTCTCAAATGGTCAAGCGACCGATGAACCAGATTCTACAGTGAAAACCTGCGGGACTGGAATCCAAGTGACGGAAGTAAAGAAGGAAATGTGCGATGTGGGAATACAGAATGCTCCAACCGGACCCTTAAACTGTGTGGAAATTCAGACAGAAGTTACCGGTTCACTTTCGGGATGTGCCAGCGTGTGCCAAGTGCAGCGTCCGATTTCAGTGGAAAAGGAAGTGCAGTACGAGTCTCTTCATTCCGTGGACACTTGCGTGCAGACAGTGTGTGAAACGAAGGATAGAACTGACAAAACAATGCAAACAAGTTTCCCTTGTTGTGACAACAACAGCCTCCATTGTTCCGTTTCCTCGTCTGTCACAAGTCCTTCTGCCAATGTTGCCAAATCTGCTCCACCATTGGATCTGCCAACACTATCATTGGAAAATGGAAAAGAGGTAATGGTAGTTTGCTTTATGCATTGTGTCCCTGCATGTCATTTCATCCCTCCCCCATTTTAAAATCAAAATTGGTGGTTGTTTTTTATTTATAATTTCTGCTCAATTATTTATACTTTATAGCTTAACTGTGGTTTTTGTTTCTGTGGGGTTTTATCTTATGAGTTGCACATTTTGTATATATATGTACTAGGTGAAGCTCAGGTATACGATAAGGAAAGCACAGGCAGACCGCATGGGAATAGTGTTATAAGGGGGTATCTTTTCTTTTTTAAAAGTTTTAACTTGCACTGGTTTTTAAGTGGAAGGTTTTGTAGTGATTATTTTAACAAATAGCAGTGAGCATGGATCAAGCAAAGGGTTTAGCATTTTCCAAATATTTTACCTTTACCATAATGTACCATTTCCTTTTTCCTGATGAGTATGAATTGACGAGGCTATGGCAATTTTCGGATAGCTGAAATATAGGACCTGAAGAAGGGAACAGTGGTTCCCGAAACATTGTCTGTGTACAAAATAGATACTCTTTTTTTAGGGATGGGACCGATTAATCGGTACTCTATCGGTATCGGCCGATATAGGCATATCGGTTTATCAGTAAAATTACCGATTATTTTATTGATCCGATATATCGATAAATATCTTATAATTTAGTGCAAAATTCTGCCATTTTGTTGTAATTTTTATGGATAATCTCCATGCCCTACTTTTTGAAATAGTAAATGTCTAAATATTCAACTTCTTTTGCATTGCAATCAGCTCGAAACACACATTTATTACAGAGATCAATGAAAATTTCAGGGTCTTCAAGGACCATTTCTAATCTTATATCTGATCGGTAGAATATCGGTTATTGGTATCGGTACTGTATCGGTATTGGCCAAAATTTATATCGGCCCATCCCTACTAATTTTACATAAGTAATAAATAGTTTTGTATTTTTAATTTTTAGAAATACGAAAGAATATATATAAAAGTAATAGAGAATAGACAAGACTGGTACCAAAGAAATTGATTGCGGATGAATCAATTTGAAAGATTTTCCCATGCCAGTATTGTACCAATCCAGTATCTTGAAGACTGAATTTTTCATTCACCACCTTAATTGATGTACTTCACAGGGTGTCTGGAAATGCTGGAGAGGTCAGGGAATTTACTTCTTCTGGATAAGTCAGGGAAATTTACTGTTTCAGCAACACTTTTGTAGCAGAAATGCACTAAATGCAGGTTTTGAACAAACTAAAACAGGAGAAGCAAAAGAATTTCAAGTTTGTTGTGGAGATACTATACCAGGCAACAGATTGTTCATAAAGGACAGTCCTAGGTGGAACTCCAAACGTTTTATGTTTACTGGGCATCATAACAATTGAACTAACTCTGTGGTGGAGTGGTTAGTATGCTACAGATCCACTAGGGATCTCAGCCTGGACGTGAGTGTTCTTTGTATGTCCTTCACGAGTTTCATCATACACCACCTATCCTAAAGTGGGAGAAAAGTCCATCTAGGACAATTGAGAAGCTACTTCAAGTTCATTGTAGTAGAAGCAGAAAACAACAGCAGTATAGTCACTCCGTCATAGCAATCAGGGAAACCACCTTTATGTCAGTCACGTGCTGTTAAGTCAATTATGCCTACCACTGCCAATCCCTCCCCTCGAAGCGGCCATCAGGGAAACGGGGTTTCGTCAAAATAGCCGTTCTGCACCTGTGAATGGGGGCTGGTTCCTAGCCTGACCCACGTATAGGATACAATGAGCTCGATGCACCCCACGCTGTAAAGCTGCCACCCTCAAATGCAGTTGCCCCGCTGATAAAGAATGCTGATAAAGAATGTATGTACAACTACTAATATTTGCCATCAATGTCTTTTCTCCACAGACATTCATTCGTACATGTATCACGTACCTGACAGTTTTGATTGTTAAAATATAATTTCATGATTCTGTGCCTTGAAGTTGTTTGTGTGTGTGTGTGTATCTGTTTCCCCCCTCTCTCCCCCTCCCCCTCCCTCCCTTCCTCTCTCCCCCCTACTCCAGAAAAAATATTTGTTTAGGGACACATCCGGATTAAATCTGTATTTTGCATGTAACATATGAGACAGCTTAATGCCTTCTGCATTCACATGCCCACGCATGTACAAATAATGTTTGTTTTGAGCACCAGGGCTGAGCCGATAGTTATACTTGAAAATTGTACTGATCCAAAACAACTCATAGTATTTAAAAATATTAATTTTTCTATTGCAGCTTTACCATATCGATCTAACAAGAGTTTGTGTAAAATATTGCACATAATTTCACATGAAATATCTTAATTATTCCGATCCTCTTCTACCGATTGGTGTCGAGGTTTTACAGAGAGCTCGCCATCTGTCACGATCTTCTGCCAACTTCCTTCACTCCACGAGATGTTCCTCCCGTTCAGGATATCCTTCATTTCCTTATTCCATGTCCTACGTGGTCTTCCTTTCAGTCTCTACACATCCAGTCCTCCCATACCTGTTTAGGTATTTGATGTTCAGGCATTCTGCTGAGGTGTCCAAACCATCCGAGTTGTGCTTGCTCAACATCCTGATATATTAGTTTTGTGTTTAATGTTATTCTGATTGATTTCTGCATAATTTGCAGGATTTGCAAAATTGTCACGTGACATTTTTGTAGACTGTGTAAAGTATTGACCGATATCAGTGATCGCGTTGCAACTGATCCTTTCCGATACCACTCATATTGATATCGACTCGGCCCTAAAGAGTACTTATTTCTGAAAATTTTTATTTAAATGTTACTGGTCCATACTTATGAAGTTGTGACTTAATCTGACACATTTGAACAATTTTGATTGCTTTATTTTTGCAGACTAACCATAGATCTGACCAAGAGGATGTCTCGGATGATGATAGTGATGAGGAATATGATGGTATGTGTTAGTTTATTATGTCTTTTGTTCTTGGAGATTGAGGTGTTAGAGGTAACAAGTCCAGTGAATTAATCAGCAGTAATAAGGTGTGAATAGTTGGACTTTGAAGAAATGTCTTGTTACCTTGAATCAGCACAAGGGTCAAAATCGTTCAGATCCCATTTTAAAACCGTAGTGCAGCCCTGATTAGTCTATCTGAGCAATAAGTAGACTTGAAACAAACTTTGACTTTTGTTTTTTCAATTTCTTGGCAGTTTGTTGGAATGTTGGATTCATGAAATTATCAGCAAATTTGCTGATATGCCCATATACAGTGTGTCCCAAAATAGTGTTTACACTCTTTCATCGCTAGTAACAGGAACACGCATATAGCAAGTATTAACTTTTTTTGGTATCACATACTTTGAAGTTATAGTGTTCAAAATGACCACGTGTGTAAATTATCTGGAGTGCAGATCGACAAACATCAGATACAGTTTCCACGGGAATGGCAGCACAGGTAGTTTCAATCGCATGTCTCAAGTCATCCAGTGTCTGTGGCTTTGTGGCTTACACATCATTCTTCATGGTTAGCACAGCACACTACAATGCTATGGATCCCAGGTCCACATCGCAACCTGGGCATGGGTGTTTTTGTAGGTGTCCCTCCATCAATTCCATATAATCATTAGTCATCATTAGTGTGATTAGTCAAAAGTGTCAGAAAAACAATGCTGAATAACAAAAATCAAATCGAGCATTGTTCTTCACAGTCGCCCACAGGTAGAAATCTGACAGTGTTCATTCACGACTTACATTTCTTGAAAGAAAAATTGCTCACCTCTGCCATTTTCTGTACACTAATACATACCGCCAGCTAGACTGTGATGGAACTAAAAACAGAATGCTTACATGCACTCGCACACACTTAACCTAGACATTGAATCTTCAAATACAAAAAGTCCAGTCCAGTCATCATTAATAGTTCCTCTGTATTCTGTATTTTGGGTCATTGTAGGTCTATATACTGAATAATGTCTCCATCTGTATACTTGCATACTAATTGTAGTTGTTGTTACTCAAGTGATGCAATTTTATATTTTATTTAATTCATAAGAAATTAAAGTAATAACCCTATAGAAGAAACATAGCTGAACATCAAACATAGTGTTCTAAAATGTTTTAAAATAACTACTGGGAAGTGTATTTAGTTACATGCAATGTAAATGAACGTTGTAAGTGGTGTTGTTTTTGTTCTGTTGCAGAAAAAGCTGCTTTCCAAGGCCTGTGGAAAGAAGCAGCACGGGATGTGCACCAAGAGAAGTTGTTCCATAATTTCTGCAGCCAGGAACAGCCCTACTGCTCACTCTGCATGGTTTTCTCATCAAGAAAGGTATTGGATTTCAAAAAGTATATTCTTTAATAATGTTTATAACAGCAGCCTTTGAGTGCCGGCCTCGCTTCCACATGCCTCAGCAGAGGTGAGCAATCATCTAACCGGTTATGGGGTACATGTGATCAGCACCACGAACCTCCAGTCCTTGTTGTAGGATTCTGTGGCTGGGTTACTCTACTTGTTCGTAGCTCCCCAATTTCCTCACAATGGTGGGTAGCCACTGGTCCCATGGTCCCATACACAGGCAGAAATCTCAGGACAAAAGTTGTTATGCTTTCCTCCAGGAAATTTGAAACAGCATACATCCTGTCGCTCGAACCCAAAGCCATGGTGTGGGATTGTTTAATAATGTTGGGCCTCCCGGATGACACAGTGGTAGGGTCGTCGCCTTGTAATCAAGGGGTCCCGAGTTTGATACCTGGTGGTGGCACATACTGGTTCGGATCCCACTTTAAACTGGAGATCCAGTCCCAATTAACCTTACTGTGCATAAAGTGGACTTAAAACACCAAATCAACCAACCAACCAATCTAATAATGTTAGATGTTCCCACACATGATCGGCTCTAGCTACAGGATGCATGCTGGTTTGAGTTTACAAGTGCCCAGTGTAGAGCTAGTGCATTCATAGGATCCATTAAATTTATGATGATCTATCTACTGGTATCTTCCCTGCTGGACCCTTTCCCATATCCATTCCTTTGAGTTCATCTTTTTGCATGCCAACACAGTACAATTTGCATTGTTCTCCAGAGTAGAATTCTGCATTTACCAATCATTTCGTTCCCACATCACTTCTAAAGAGAGAGTGTCTAAAATATGTGAATTACAAGTTCAATAGATATTAATTCTATTGCAATTAGTTTACAATTTTGCTATTTTGCATTTAGTGTCCCTCAAGGGCTGTTGCGCCACTGATGATTATTATTTATTTATTTTTATCTATGTAAGAACCCATACATAAATATATGTCATTGTTGTGTTGAAAATATGTGTGTATGTGGAAAACATAAACATTTAATCAAGAAAAGATTGCATCTATTTCTTCTCCTTCATTCTATGTAACCAATATCCATCATGCACATGCGAACGAACTGTTTGTGCAAAATGGTGCTGACGAAATAACAGAAAGTGTTTTGTGTTGTAGAATATGTGAAAAAAAATGTCTGGGATCACAGTTCAATGCAGTTTTCAACATTAGTTTGGGTTTGATCCACCTGATAACCCCATTAGACATTGGCATGCATTTTCCTGGAGAAAGATTGACCGTGCAAAGGCACTGGTTGCCCATCATGTTTAGTTGAGAGTTTGGGATGCCTTCCTGCACAGCACGAGAAATTCAGTTGGAAAAGTGAGCTGTTGAAAATTCCGCACACTGCAGTATTGGATGTGCTTTATAAGCATTTGCAACTGAGAGCTTACAAAGTTCAACTTGTGCAGGCACTGGCTGAACCAGACAAGGCACTTCACTCGGTCTTCAGTGTGAATGACCCCTTTGTCAGGGAGGCTAGTTGAATGTAAACTTGTAACATATGTTAACAAAAGTTGGAGAGATTATATCTTTTTTTTGTTGTAGAAGAAATGCTCGTACCACATGGGGCGAGAATACATTTTGAAAAAGTGACACACTGTTCTGGACACCCTGCATTTTAAAATTTAGAAATAATTTAAACTGTTTCAGTTACCAAGTATTGGGATCGGTGGGAATCTGTAAGTGGTCAAAGTGGCATCAGCTAGGCCCTATCGTAAATTCATTCTACTGCGGCATTATCTTGTTATTTGTTTGTTGCAGAAGCTTTCTCGGGCTGGAACGAGGTATTTGTTGTGGAGATCAGCGAAGACATCAAACAGACCTGCCACCAGCAGGACTGTTTTGGATGAGCATTGGTTCTCGAAGCAGAAGGTAGGTGTCCCGAAATGCTATGCTTTTATAGGTAACTAAAACCAGATGTTCAGTTAGAATGTCACCAAAAAATTATTACAGATCTAAAACTGAAGGTGTGGTCAAGTAATCTTGGATTCAGTTCTTGAATGTGAACATTCCAATGCTTCTGATCACATTTAAAATTGCACCCTTGCCCCTGATTAGTGTTGTTAAACAAATTTTTATCTACTATTAAGAGTGTGAAATGTTTCCCTATTTTCCGTGATTTAGTCATTAAGAATTTGTATCATCTGGATGTAATCCTCACTGTCTGTAAATTCACCACACGGATTTTCAAGAAACCAAACCTTCAATCTGCATATTCATTGTGTACAATTGTGGTACGCTAGCAGCGCAGTTTGGAGTTACATAGTACGTGTGCCTTGAGAAAAAAATAAAGATAATGAAAAATTGGAAGCATAACAATCCAGAAAATATGAAAACCTGTAATTAAATTTGTATGGACAAAGTTCTTTGGCCCACCCTCAAACAAATCGTAGTTGTTGACGATAGCCTGAATCACTTTAGGTACCATAATTGTCAAGTGTATGAATTGGATTAGCAAACACTAGTTGTAGCAAATGATAAGGGAAACTCTTTCAAATGTCTAACTCACCAAATACCCACTGCAGCATACATGCACAAGTTTTCCACCTGGAAGAAAAATTCTCGATTATTGCACATAAGTCACATTACACTGTAGAGATGTATATGGTGAAATGTAATCACTGCATAATTTAACAAGGTTTATTTAACAAAAGAGAAAAACAAATAATGCTCTGATCATACCCAGTGGCTTCATATACTATTTGGTATTACCCTAAGCTGTATAACTTGGTTTGTTACAAATAATGAGTTATAAAAAATACAAGATTCATCCGGCTTAACTTGCCCGGGTGATCAAACACTTCAGTTATTCAATAAGTCTTTCTACCCTTGATCCTCTTGCTGTTCATTGAAATTTACCAGAAGTTTCCACTACGAAGGAAAGAGTGTACTTCAACGTTAAACAAAAACCACAATCTCAAGTCCTTCTCTGCTAGTCTTATAGCAACTTGTACCGAAAATAAAAATTACGATGAAGGCGAATCTGTTCAGTGATGTCAACATGCTGAAAATTGCATACGACTTCTTTGGAGAACTCGTCGTAACCTGTACCACACTTACCTTCTTGTGGACGTCACAGTCAGTCTGTACTTACTCAATGCAACACACTTTTTTCTTGCCTGTGAATACTCGCAACCTTCTCGAGGTAACATACCAAGAACATCACTGCTACTGTTACTGCTTGTTGTACATTGTTCCCAACTCTGTTCCCATATGAAATAGGTTGAATTTTGAAGGTTTTACAACACCAAACCATTACGTTTCTAGCTCCATAATCACCAACACCGGAAGCCTTTTTTTTCTCCCCCCCCCCTTTCTTTCCGCGGCAAGCATCCTTCACCAATCAATGTCCAGAAGAGTAGGCTGATTCCGTTGCAAGTCAACCCCTCTCTTCTTTAAACTTTCTGCTTAAATTTAGAAACGCTCAGCGCATATATACAAACCATGGCCAAAAATGCACAGCGCTGCATCCTGCAAAGATTAAATACAACAAAATTACTGTTCTGTGCCGAATTCAGGCACAAATAGAGTTTTCTTAATTAAACCCCCGGAATGAGCATAATATCTCCCGCACCACTTACTGCTCCAAACAGCACAACAAATGTGAACTTGCAGCAAGCATTAGCACTACTGCGACAGGGCCAATGATGGTTTTGTCATACTCCATGCTGTTTAAAAGTCCTGCAGGATTCTAAAAACCTATAACTTTTAAGTAATAGCTTCATTGCAATGAAATATTCTTTGTTACACAGAGGAAACATTAAAATTAATGTTTGATGTGGTTTGGCTCATCTCCACATCTCCAGCTGGGTACTATTCACGTCCAAACACTCTTGCACTCTTCGTTTGAATCCGAGAATTGCATTCTGTCTGTGTTCGTCTGGAATGTTGTGGACGACATCACATATCTTGAACTTCAGGTCGTCAAGATCTGTTGGTTTCTGTGCATAAACCTGGAACTCGACATGTCTTCACAGCCAGTAATTGCAAGGCATAAGGTCTGGTGAACTTGCGGGCCAACTTGCAAGTTGCTTAGTTATGTAGTAGTATGTCACAGTTTTTGGTTGTGAAAGTTATTCTCATACATTTTGAATGTTCCTTATCCATTTTCAGAGGAATGAAGAGGACACAGACATGAGTGACGAGGAACATGAGGATGAGTCCCCGCTCGTCACATGCTCAGAGTGTAAACTGTGCGTGCACACCACATGTTACGGTGTGAGAGTGAAGGGAGAGTTTGATTGGAAGTGTGACAACTGCAGGAGTAATCATTCAAATGAGGTAGGCATATATGTTTTCCTGTTCACAATGATTTTTAATGAATGAGGAATGTGTTTGTGATGTGTGATTTATGATGAATAAAAATCAAGATTTGTGTACAAATACTGGGCATATTTCAGGATTGAAAGCAGTATATAAAATGCCATTTCGGTGTTAAAATGGTGAATACTATCGTGAATTTGATTTAAAACTACTTATTACACAAATATTTCCCTTTTAATAGTGCATTTATGTAGTTATTGGTTAATTCTTGAATAAAGGAGTCCATTTTTGGTTCACAAATATTTGCAGCACAATTAATCAATCTTCTGTGATTTACCTAACTCACAGGATAAGTTGGACTTCAGAAAGTGTCGCTTTGTAAATATACACTTAAATTTCTTGTGTAAGTTTATTTTCCAGTTCATTTCACATCACTTCGTGACAAGTCAAGTCATGGGAGCCAAATGTGCCTCACACCCTTCAAAAACTAAAAATGAGCATTACAGTGTGTTATTTTACATATTGTATTTCTGTCAGAAACAATATATATATGCCTCAAATAATAACCCATTCATACATTTTCTTACAACAGTTTATTTCTCGAAACTATTGAAGGGACACAAATGAAGGTACCTAGACACAACTTTTTTGTTGCATTGAACAGAAGGAGCATTTTGTGTGTGTGTGTGTTTAAACAAAAATAATGTTGCTATAAACAATTGAATCTCTTCTTAAAACCTTACAATCTTCCTGTCATTATCTCTATTATTTTGGAGTTCTGTTAACTAAGATGTGAAAGTAATTGGATTTATTTATCCTCCAGTAAAGCTGAAACCATTTTAAACTGGAAGGAAACAATGATGTAAAAGTAGGCCAACTAACAACAAAGAAAATAGCAAGCAAGATGGCAAGAAGCAGACTCCTTAAACCTGAAGTACATACCAACATGCTATGTATTATTTTATTTTAGTGTTATTGTATAATTTTATTTGTGTGAATATGAAAGTAATTGTATAAAAAAAATACTGCATGAAAGACAGTCAAGTACAGGGATTTATTTAATTTAATTTTGTTCAACGGGATTCTGCTGGAAAACCTACATTTTCCAGTATCAATGTATTCAGATAATTCCACACTGATGGGTTCAGAATAAGTTTAGCACTAATATGACCGTAGTGTGAAATTTAGAAATAAAGTCGTGATCATATTGGTTAATGACTTTTGATGCATTTCAGGATATGCAATGACACGAAGTACTTGAGAGAAACTTTGTTACTTTAGTAAGATTTGGATTCACATTGTTTCTTCCAGGGTTGCTGTCTGTGTCCGTTGCGTGGGGGTCCAATGAAGCAGACGACAGACGGCCATTGGGTCCATTTGATGTGTGCACTCCTTGTTCCGCAAGTCTCCTTCGAGAGCAGTATTACGAAGCAGTCAATTCATGTTCCTCCGAGTGCTCAAGAGCAGAATATGATGGTAAGTGCTGCCATCTGAGTCTGTCAATACAAAATTTTAGAGATGGGACACATTAAACAATTCTCTATCGATATCTGCCGATATAGGCTGATTCAATATATCCATGCAAAATAATATAATACAAGTGTTTTTTTTCCTGCAATGTTACCCAGAACATTTTCAAGTTCACAGCAAGATAAACAAACACATAACCTTATGTGGCTGGTCACGCTACACTTCTAAAGAATTTCCTTGTTTCTTTCTAGGCTGGTTTTTCCACCTTGCTGTACCACCCTAGGTGTCACAACTAATAGTTTCTTCCCCTCCCCTCCATTCTGTGACCTACCCTTCACTCTTTCCTTCATCTGGTGTGGCAAGTTAAAATCTATTTTTGTGCTGAAAATTAAAGGTGGCCCTGGTAACTTAACCAATTTACTTTCAACATGCTTGTTTTTTTTTATTATTAGTTCCATCCATTTTGTTCCAATTTACCCCTTCATATTTGTTTTGTTTTCTCTCCCCTGTTTAAGCAGCTGTGCGTAGTTTGTCACTTTTTCTCTTATTTCATTTTCCCTTCTCTCTTTCATTTGCCCTTAAATATCTAAATATACAGCTTTTGTGCATTACATTGCATTGGTAACACACATTTATTAAGGTTAATAAACTATTTGGAATTTTATATTGGATCGGTTATCGGTGTCTGTATTTTATATTCATCGGTGAAAATTTCAGATTGATCCATCCCTACAAAATTTACTCGTTATGCTACATGTGACAGAAAAGGTCCATTTTTAAACTATGTATTCTTAAGTGTAATTGTACACACACACAAAATATTTTTTTCCAAAATGGTCAAGGAATAATTGAATTCACTATTGGACTTGTTCAATAGATTGACTTAGTATTAATTAAGCCTGGGATTTTGAGACATTTACATCTTTGTTTTGTAAAGTCCAATACATTGCCCAGTTACATGTTCATGTTTCATAACAAAATAAGTCAAACAAATCATCTTTGATAGGTCAATTTTTTTTTTTTTTTTGCATTTTTGTGGATTTTGCAGGATATTGCATTTTTAGGAGCTTTCATGGCATTTTAGTTCATTTTTAACATACTTTTTAAAAACAATCATTTCTCAATGTTTTTGTTTATTTTATTAAAAAGCAACCTACTTATTTCTTGCCAGTACGAAAGTTTTAGAACAACTACTTTGTTTCCAGGTTTCAAGACTATTAGCAGTAAGTTTGCTTTGAGAACGTATGTATGTTGTTAGTAGTGCATTTCAATGTATGGCTGGTGAAATGAACATGTACGTGCACATAATTTTTTTGAAAATTTTATACAGCATTTTGTGTAGGTTTTAGGGCATTATTGCATTTTTGTAGAGCTTATTCTGATATTTTATTGTGTATTAATATCCTAATAATAAAACCTGCATTGAAATTTGGAATGTGTGTTGTATAATTTTGATTTTTTTTTTTTACCACAGGAGTGCAGATATTGCCAAAAAGTTGAAGGTGCATGTGTGAAGTGTTCTCTAGAGAAGTGTGCGAGTGTGTTCCATCCAATGTGTGGTCTCCTGTCAGGTGTTGTGTTTGAAGCCAGTCTGTGTTCCCATAAACTCTACATGACTTGTACGGAACATGAACACAGGCAAGATACCGTAAGTTTACATTTTTTCCCTTGGGCAAGTTCACTTTTTTTTACCTGGTGCATGCTTGCAGCTTGTCATGTATACACAAGATGTCCACAAAGTCCCTCCCTGATTACAAACATTTGTAGCTCCCAACTTTTTTTAATATAGAGAAGTGTGTAACCTGTGGGAAAGTGTAGCATAACTCACGAAGTTTTTTGCATATCAGTAAACCTCCACATGAGTATCTTTAGTTGCCCAAAGCATAACTAGGCAAAATTCCACTTAAGCCCATATTTTTAGCAGATTCCTCTGAGGGTATTGATGTAATGGCGGCATATATCCAGTTCTTCAATGTGACAATATGTGGCCTGTTGTGTATCTCAATTTGCACCTTGTATGCATGGAACAGCAAAGTGATTTTTCTGGACTTTGAGTTAAACACTGATGTCGTTCGCCGGCCTAAACAGATTTTTTGGTAAATGTGCCTCGTGATAAGATAGTACACACTCAACTTGGATGCTAATACTTTTCAAGGGGCATTCACTATATAACCAGAATTTTGCAATAAAGTCTCCTGTAATAACAGTTGGGCTGAAAAGTTCGTAGGCTGACTCATAGATGGCGTTACTAGAAGTAAATCCATGTGATTTTTACTTAGTACTAACCTTCAAAAGATACGTGTATAAATTTCACAGCTGCCGGATAATTAGTTCGTGAGATATAGCATTGTGAGTGAAGCAGCTTTTGTTATTGTGAAAAAATGGATAAAAAGAATTTCGTGTGTTAATAAAGCATTGTTTTTTGGCGAAAAAAAATACTGTTGAAGCCAAGGCTTGGCTTGATAAACATTATTCGGACTCTGCACCAGGAAAATCAACCGTTGAGAAGTGGTTTGCTAAATTTAAACGAGGCGAAATGAGCATCGAAGACGATGCACACAGTGGACGCCCCAAAGAGGTTGTTACCGACTAAAACATCAAAAAAGTCCACAAAATAATTTTAAATGATCGTAAAGTGAAGTTGATCGAGATAGCTGAGATTATTACATAGCGTTGTTGGAGCGTTTAAAGGATGAAATCACGAAAAAACGGCCCCATTTGAAGAAGAAAAAAGTGCTGCTTCATCAAGACAAAGCACCATGTCACAAATCAATGAAAACGATGGCAAAATTATATGAATTAGACTACGAATTGCTTCCCCATCCACCATATTCTTCAGATCTGGCCCCCAGTGACTTTTTCCTGTTTGCAGACCTTAAAAGAATGCTCCCTGGAAAGAAATTTAGCACTGATGAAGAGGTAATCGCCGAAACTGAGGCCTATTTTGAGGCTAAAGAGAAATCGTACTATAAAAATGGCATCGAAAAATTGTATGACTGCTATAATTGTTGTATCGCCCTCGAAGGCAACTATATTGAATAATAAAATCGAATTTTGTCAAAAAAATATTTTTTACTATGTTAGCCTACGAACTTTTCAGCCCAACAGTTAGGTCCACAATCACGAAACTTCATACGGTTGTTCTAGGAAGTACCCTTGTATTAACCACGGAAGCCCTGTAGTGTGTGATGTAAAATCCCTGCGTTAACTGCGGAAGCCTCGTAGATTGGCATCAATGCACCCATCACAGTGTGTACGAAAGCGGAGATAGAGATCAGTGATACGTTTCCTGCATTTTGAGGGTGTAAACCTTGCTGAAATTTATCGACGAATGACTGTAATTTACGGTGATATGTGTTACGACTGAAGGCATGTGGAACGCCATTGAAGCAGTTATTCGTGAAGATCGAATAATTGAATCATATAGTGCTTTACTGCGGGATCGTTTGTCTCGAAAGGAATTTGCTTGCAACACTACAACGCCTGTCCACATACTGCTGCTGCGACTGTTCTAACCATTGAGGACTTACGTATGGAAGTTATAGCACATCCCCCTTATTCACCGGACTTAGCACTCAGCGATTATTGGCTCTTTTGGACATCTCAAGGAGGCTCTGGTGACTCATTCCTGGTTGACAGGTCAACCAAAAGATTTTTTTTTTACAAGGGCATTAAGTCGCTGGTGCCCCGTTGGCAGAAGTGTGTCGATAGAGAAGCGGACTACTTTGAAAAATAACATGAATGTAGCAACTCTGTTCAACGGTAAGTGATGCTACACTGTGTAAAGAAAAAATAGCTACACTTGCTCGGATATGGTTTTCACAAGATTATGAAGTGAATTAAAACTAGGAAAAGTAGGATTTGTCCACCAGCCGTATTTGTGAAGGAGCGTTTTCGAATGCATTAGTAAACTGTAGAACGAGTAGGAGTGCTGAAGCGTTGCAAGGGAGCAGATAGGAAGAGTGAGACAGGCAGGAGGCATTGTCAGTCGTGTTTGTATGATGGAAAACCTCTTGTCATGTGATGCTGCTCTCTCACTCCCTCCTATCTTCGCAGAAGAGATGGGAGGTGGTTTTCCGAAGACGACGACATTTATCCAACACCCCCAGATCTTTTCTATTTTCATTAATTTGTTTGTTTCAATGCAAGAGGCTCCCTCTTGTGCTACTCTGTTGCTTTTAAGGTGCATTGTGCAGTCTGAAAGTTTGCATTGCACAAAGCACTCGTCGGCCTCCATGCAACAGTGTTTTCTTGCATTGAAACGTAAAAAAAATAAATGAAAATAGAAAAGAACTGGGAGTGTTGGTTAATGAATCTTGTGGAAACCATATCCGAGCAAGTGTCGCTATTTTTTCTTTACAGAGTGTATTACAAAATTCTGGTGAAATATTGAACGCACATTGTATATCAATGGAACCTGAACTCAAAGAAACTTGGTGACTTTTCCCTCACTTTCTCATAAATTTGACTCCTCTATCTTAAAAATTCAGAAGGTACAAAGGTTTGGAACCGGGGAGGGAGGAAATTTTGAAACGTTGCAAGCCTTTTACACCGAAAAATCAGTGGTCAGTGGATTATAAGCAGGACTCCCTGCTTCAATTTCATGTAAACTACATTCTTGTAGATTGGATTAACCTGAAGAGGGAACAAAACGGCATAAAAATATAGCCTATAGAAATACAGATATATTTAATGCCCATTTGTCTGGCTCTGTTTATGCCCTGCAGTAAATTTTTTTCTGTTATTTGCAATAAAAACAACCCAGTGTCTGTATCGGACAGCAGTCACACAAGAAACTTACAGAGAAGGGTAGAGCACAAGAAGAAAATCCTACAACCCTCCCCACATGGCATTAATCCCTTTTCCAAGAACTCCAGAATGGGCCTAGCATGATGATGATTAGGGAAAGGAACTTTAGGTAATTACATGTTTTTTCTGCGATAAGATACAGACCCTCATTTTTGCCAAAATTCTGATTATAGCCTTATATGTCAACACAGCAAATTTTATTTTACATAAAAACACATATTTTCCAGTTTTCCGTATGTAAATACATATTTTGCGAATTTTCATTTTAAATACATAAAATCGCTCATTGACTTCATCCACCTCGAAATCCTCGAAGGAAAAATGTTTATAGGCTACTCTGCACCTCTTTCATATCGAGAGTGCTAGGTTTGTTTTGTCTTTGAACACCCTCGCTGGCAGACTTCTGGCACCTCGCCTACGATCCTATTGGGAGAAAATAGCTGTAAGTAGTAGCTGGGGCTGGCTACACGTAATGATAGCAAGGCTTTTTAATGAAGCAATGCAGCTATTGTGGCCGGAAGGCATAACATTTGACAATGTTCTTCTCCTCGTGACAGATGCTGCAGCTTACATGAAAAAAGCTGCAGTAGGCCTTGCCGTTAGCTACCCCAAAATGGTGCACGTTAAATGTGTGGCCCATGCGTTGCATAGAATATGTGAAAAGATAAGAGCTCTTTATCCCAATGTCGATAAACTGGTTTCAAATGGCAAGAAAGTTTTTATCAAGTTGGCTAGAAGAATAGACAATTTTAAACAAAAATGTCCTGAGGTTCCCCTTCCCCCTACACCTGTAGTTACGCGATGGGGCACTTGGTTGGATGCAGATGTTATGCCCAGAAGTTTGAAAAAATTGTATGTTGTAAATGATCTCGACAAAGAAGAATTCTGCAAGAACTGTTGATGGAGCCCTCCGTAAAAGTCGAATTGGCATACATCTCAACAAACCTGTCCATTCTCTCTAATTCCATATGAAAGCTTGAATCGTCCGCGAACACTTTGGCAGCTTCCATTGTTAAAGTCCGTATAGTAGAATCGAAACTGCAAGAACTCACTGGATCTAATTGTCTAAATGTACAGAATTTTTTGGGAAAAAACAAGGTTTTCAAACTTTGTGCCAAATTGCATGTGTTTTGGAAAGTGAAGTAGAGGAAGAGGAAGCTTTGGAAAACTTAAGCGTTAGTGACATTTCGTGATTCAAATATGCAAGAATTGTTTCTTGTGACGTGGAGCGATCTTTCTCACAATATAAGATGCTTTTTAGAGATAATCGTCACAGATTTACAATGGAGAATTTGGAAAAAACTATGGTGATCCACTGCAACTCTTCCAAAAAATAGCTCGCTAAGAGGTAATCATTTAGAAACTAATTTCAGGTGTTTAAAATGCATGTTATAGTTTGTTTTTGTTACCAAATGTTTTTATTTTTGTCACATATTTTCCTGTTTTTATCACATATTTTCAACATTTATGACACATAAAAAATAAATATTTCTGTGTTTTTTAGCACATAAAGTTCCGTTCCCTAATGATGATGCTGGTTTTCAAAATGCCCACGTTACAATGCCTTTAATAGGTAGTGTGGAAAACTGCACGGTTCTGCGCGCTCTGGCAGTTCCACTCCACTGAATGAGGAAATCCGCTAGAGGTGCTGGTGTTGGCAGCTCTGTGGTTTTCGTCTGCTTGCAAGTGAAGAAAATGGAGTTTAACTCCAATGCAACTTGTGATTATTTTACTAGGAGCATTTCTATGAATGTGATAATTGCTATGATGTTTGGTACAGTTGTCGTGAAGATACTAACGGACATTCTAGACAGTTGACCACATCCTATTATCGTGTCTCGTTAATACAGGAGAAAATATACACGTGGAATGTTCCTAAAACTGAATTATTTTTGCATAAATTACATATTATTGGCATAAGCATTGTACTAAAAGAAATACACATTGAAGCATTTTTATATTTATTGTCGCTTTTCATCTGCTTTAACCTTTTGGTTCCCAAGACCATTTTCACATGTAACCCCCTTGATGCCCAACCCGATTTTGAGCAAAATGCAGAGTTTCAATTAAGTGAGTGTAGATCGGAGGCTAATTGCCCTAGAGAGATGAGTGATATACCGTTGTACGCGGAACGAACCAGAGATTCAGACTATATAAAATGTAAGCAAATTCGGCGTATATGTGGCGGAGGGGAGGGGGCTAACTCAAAATTCCAAAATTTCGGGAAAAAAATTTGGTTTTCCAACCCTCCCCTCAAGAAAAAAGTACATGACAGTGTCGACATGCACATGGAAATGATCGCTCACATGTAAGGAACACAAAAATATTTGCATTATTATCATATGACCAATGTAACTTGAGTTGTACCCCCAAAGGGAATGGTCGGCGCGCCACTGATTCAAGCTTCAAAATGCAGCGGTACCTTGAAATGACTTTAGCTCAGAGACTATTTGCCCTGGAGATATGAACGATTCTCCCCCCCCCCCCCCTGGCCCCCCTTAAAAAAAGGATATGAAAAGTTCAAAATGCACATAGAAATTATCGCTGGCATGTAAGAAACAGAAAAATATTTGCATCATTGCCGTATGACCAATGTAACACGAGTTGTACCCCTGAAACGAAAGACTTGTACGCCACTGTCTCAAGCTTCGGAATTGAGCGAAATGCAGAGTTACATTGAATTGACTACAGCTCAAAACTAAATGCCGTAGAGATATGAAAGATATACCATTGTACGCAGAATGAATCACAGATTCAGACGATATATAATTTATGCACATTCGGCGTACATATGGAGGGGGAAAGGGTGGAAAACCCCTCAAAAATACTTTTCTTAAAAAAATGGTGTTTCACCCCGCCCTCCCCCGAAAAAAATGTCAAAATGCACAAAATGCAAAATTTTTGCAAATTTGGCGTATATATGGAGGGAGAAGGGGGAGAACCCCCCATAATTATTTTTAAAAAATTCACTTCACCCAAAAAATGTCCTCGCACTTGGGCACAAAATGACACCTACGCACAACATTCATGGACGAAAAGCTAGAATGCAGTGAAAAATGAGCGCTGATTCTTGCAGCTGGTTGAAATTCTATTTTTAGACAGTGCAGGGTAACCCCTGTTGCAACTTGTGGACACTTGTGCTAAAAAAAAAAACAAAGATTTCCTTCAGCGTGCTTCGAAATTCCATATTCACAACGCAGATTCAACAACCAGTCTTCCCCCTCCCCCCTGCTTGGGCCCTCATGGAAAACTTTCATTTTGACATCGGATACTGATAAACAAGCTTCCTTCGAATGCAGTTAACAGGAGGGAGTGAAAAAGCATTGCTTTAGAACAACAAAGCCGGTGTTAATATGTCGGCAAAAATTTGACCTTGAAAAGACACACAAAAGAGAAGTACCTTTTCCCTGCCTTTTCCCCTCCATTTTCATGAAGACAAAAAAAATGCAAAAAAACATTTCTGTTAAATACATGTGTTAGAAACAATATAAAAAAAATCGAAATTCTAGCCAAAAATAGAAAAGTTATAAGTAAAAACTACGACCTTGACACAGCATCTCGATCGAGACGCTTGGTACCGGGAGGGTTACATTTGGGTATCTCGATCGAGACGCTTATGTCCCAAAAGGTTAAACTATTCACGGCGATGATGATAACTGATGATTGCATGAAATTGATAAAAGAAAACCCACAAAGCTCCCATGTGGCAACTTTCAGACCAATGTGACAAGCAGTGGATGTTCACACTGATGCGACTAGCGACAGCTCTTGAGAAAACAGTCAGAGTGGCAAGCATGCGACAAGCGACATGTTCAGTTTGTTACGTCACTTCAATACGAAAGGCTGCATTTTATTCTGAGGGGTCGTTTCCATGCAAAATGTATCACCATCCTGTGCTGCTTGTCACTTCGGTCAGAAAGCTCCATTGTTTCCAGACCAAAGAAATGCAACAGGAGTTCACACCGAAGACAAGTGACATAGCCCATACAGTCTATAAGCAAGCGTTTGCCACTCATTGTGTGAACAACAGACCTAGGCAACACGATCTATGGCATTGGGAGAGCTTTCAGATTGAAGCATCATGTGAGAAGCGACAGGTTGCAATCCATACGCATTTTTAGAAATTAACCTAACTTTTCATCCAAAGTGACATAAGCTATTTGCACATGTAGCTTGCGTGTAGCTTAAAACGGGGTCATATCGTTAATACCATGTGTCATGTTGCATCAGTATTTGTTTGCGCAAAGGCAATGAATGTGTCATTTCAGAGATATTTCATACACAAGCGACAAGCGGTACATGTCCCATGCTGCTTAAGTATTTCACCAACGTAACACAGTCCAGTGCTGCCAGTCATTCTGTTATGGTGCGGAACGTTGCTCTTGATTGGCTAGTTTCCAAGCAACATTTGTTGCATGTCGCTTCGGTCTGAAAGCTGCCTTGGACTGAGGACTCGTTGCTTCAGTGTCTGTTGTCACTTACCACTTTGGTCCAAAATCTCCCTGAGCAAACGGCCCAGTCTGAGCTTGTGGCTCTCTGGTTCAAAAGGTTGCTCGCTTCCAAGCAACACGTGTGGTTTGTCGCTTTGGTATGAAATTTCTTTCAGGATATTATTTCTATTCTATTGACATAGAAAATTGAACTTCGGTACATAATCCAACAATTGACTCCCAGCGTCACGTTGTGATGTTGCTGCTTGTGTTGCACCAGTTATTTATTTACTTTTCTTGCTAACTTAATGTTATTTCGTGACTGCAAAACACACCACAAATATAACTCTTGCCATCAATTCACTTATCACCTTTCAAGACAAGTAACTCCACATAATATATTCAAAAACTAACTAAGCTGCATTACTTTTATAAGAAAATCAGTTGTGATACATACTGCACTGCCATCTATGTTTTCAGCCAGTTCGCAAACCAGTTTTTTTGGGTGGTTTTACACACTTCCTATTCACCCCATGAGTTTGTGAGCAATAATTGGCAATGAATGGTTTCTTTTAGATCCACATAGCTTTTACCACCAGGCCTTTACATGCCTTCCATGTCACGTTTGGATGCAGCATTTTCATTTTAGTCCTGCCTTTGATCTTGTCATCTGCTTCCCAGGAGGGTTTCTTGGAAATCTACATCTGTCATAGGGAAGGGCGAATGAATCTTTGAAAAGGACAAATATTGACAAACGAGTTTTTTTTTTTTTGTCGCTCTTCTAACCACTCAAGATCATTGTTATCGGCGAAGAAAATTCAACTGATACTTACTGATATCAATACCACTGGTATTGGCCAATATCGGTATCGACTCAACCCTAGTTAGGTCCAATAAATATGTAATAAATTCTAGCCAGCATAAATAAAATAACTTGTATTATTACTTCATCATGTAACCTATTGATATTTTACATACATGTCATTACCTTTGCAGGTGTCCTCGGTATTCATGGGCCAGCAGGTGTGGGCCAAACACAAGAACGGAAGGTACTACAAGGGGACGGTCGTATTAGTGGAGAAAAAACTCTTCTACTGGGTCGTGTTTGACGACGGCTCATTCAGCGATGATCTCTATCCAGAGGATGTGGTGGTGAGTGTTCCTATGTACACTGTTGCAGTGCTCTGCCCCAAAATACCTTGACCAGCTGCTTCAACAGCACATAATGTATTACATAGAGCCATAAATAATATACAGTGGAACCTCGATTTTACGTTTTTCAGGGGACCACGCTGAAAAAACTTAATATGCCGGAAAATATAAAATCTAGGAAAATTTTGTAACTTGCTATTCATGATGAATGCTGTAAACGCGGTTTAAAATTACTTCTTTGAAATTTAGAAATTTCGTATTCCCACGTTGCACAATTTAATAGTTAAATCCTATTAATTTCGAAGATCCTCTTGTCTTCATTCACTAAGGGTACGCCATCTGGAGCGAAGATGGTACCGCGTCAATGCTTTGTTTGTTCCCGGGTGGTGGTAGTTGCAATTCCTCCTGTTCGGCGGTGCTGGCGTGTGTATCCTGGGTTATGTCGTCTGCTTCCTGTCGTCAGGTAGCGATGGTGGTTGGGGGGCTGGGTCATGCTGCTCGGTGCGGTGCGGTTCCTGTTCCCCACATGGCTGGAGGTGGGTCGAGTGACAGGGTACCAAGTCGGGTGTGCCTGTCCATTGTCCAGGTTCAGTGCTGGTTTCTGTTGGATGATAGCATGTGTTTCTTTGACAGTGTTTTCTATGACAGAGCCGGTTGGGTGAAGTATGGATACAGAGGCGATGGTGTGGTTTGTGGAGTGGAGGTGTTGAGAAAGGCCTGATTTTGGTGTATCTTTTTTGGCATCTTTTATGTGGTCATTAATCCGTTCTTGGACAGTGTGGATGGTTCTGCCAATGTAGGTGTTGTGACATTGGCATGTGGCCTTGTAGACACCAAGGGATGCACGTTTGGGTAGGTAGTATCGCTTAAAGTTGGGTAGTGCTCTTCCGATTTGGGATATGGGTTTGTGTGCCACTCCGATGTTGAAGGGTTTGAGGACCTTGGCAAATTTGCCTGATGTGGTGGGGTGGTATGGAAAAGCAATCCATTTGGGTTTGGGATTTTGTTTCTGGTTATCACTGTCTCGTGGGTGTCTGAGCTGGGCTTCTGCTTTTGCACACCACATGGATAGCTGGCGTTCGGTGTAACCTATTTCAGTTACGCATGCTATTTCATCTTTGAGACTGACTTCTGTGCAGCTGTGTGTGAAGGCTCTTCTGTAGAAGTTCATCCATACTCCAGCTTTCTGTTTTGGTGGGTGGTTGGATTTGGCATGGATGTACTGGGTGCGAGAACCTGGTTTCCTGTATACGGACGTGATGAATTTGTCTTGGTGTCGTTGGATGCTTAGGTCGAGAAAGTTGAGGCAGCCATTTTCTTCCCTTTCAATGGTGAAATGTTAGGATGTATGTTGTTGAGGGCAGTTAGGAGATGGTTTAAGTCCTCTTCCTGTTTGTAAATGACTAGGGTGTCATCGGCATATCTTCTGTATCTTATATGCGCAAACTCTGGGTGGGTGAGTATTGACTTCTGTGCTGGATAGGGGGTTGCCCATCACTATGCCTCCTGTCTGGGGGAAGAAACTATCTTCGAACTGGAAATAATTGTGGGTGAGGCATGCTTGTAGGAGGTTGCAGATTTCATCTGTTACAAATGGGGGCGTGCCATTGCTGAGGAGCCATGTTCTGGTAGAGTCAAGTGCAAGGCTGATTGGAAGAGGAATACATATCTACTACGTCTATGCTGGCTAGTTTGCAGTTTTTGGCTTTGATGAAGGAGGTGACAATTTTTTTTGCTTCAAGGCTGTTCTTTAGGCAGTAGGTAAGTGTGTCATTGTGAGCGGTCAGTTTCTGGAGGAGCCATTTTGTCAGGTGAACACTGGCTTGATTGAAGCCGGCCACTATGATTCTTACAGGAGTTCCCGGTTTATGAGTTTTGGGTATACCGTATGCAGAGGGAAGGTTGGGGTGGGTGTTGATTAATTTCTTCCTTTCACTTTCTTGGAGGAGGGCACAGTTCTCTATGGCTCGGCAGATTGCTGTATTGTATCTGCTTGTGGGGTCATGTTTCAGTTTTTTGTAGCCATAAGAGTTTAGTTTTGCATGCATTTTTTCACTGTATTGACCTTTTCCCATTATGACATATTGATTGCCTTTGTCCGATTTTATGCACCAACATTTGTTGTTCTGTAGCCGCGGTGGCTCAGTCGGTAACGCGTCTGACTACCATGCTCAAGGTCCCGGGTTCGATCCCCGGCCGGTTCAAATCCGGGAACTTTTCTAACGGTGGAAGCGGCCCCGGCGCCTACCCAGCGTCGAATAACATGGGTACCTGGGGGAAACCCTGGGGGGTAAAGGCGGTCAGGGGCGTGATGCTGATCACATCACCCCCACTCACGACCGGATCAAGAAAGTGTGGGGCGTTACCCCCACACCCCCTATACGCCTTCATGGCGTGGTGCTATGCACAGGGGAACACTTTACCTTTTTTTTTTAGCCACTTTCAGAATTCCTGTGATGCGTTCCTTAGTTTACTATGCACTCTGGGTTTATGATTGCCAGTAGGTTGGGCGTGTTGGCGGAGGATGATGGATGCACACGTAAGGCTTACACACTTCGCATCTAGGTTAGTTTTCGTTGCAAACGCAGTTTTTCAGCAGAACATATTAAGCCTAGGGGGGGGGGGGTCACTCAGGAGGTCGAATTTGAGGCCGTGTTGGAGGAGGGAGTGGAATTCAGTCGGCACAGTGAGGTTGGTGGGGTGGCGAGGGCCGGTGGTTCGGCACCAAGGGTTTGTAGTTTCTGTCGTAGAATTGTTGTTTTCCTGTTTTGTAACGTTCTCAACATGAAGTCGATGTTTTGCTGGGCTTTTTTTTTTTTTTTTTTTTTTTTTTGCTATGTTGGGATCATCAAGATTGAATGTATAATGCAGGAAAATGTAAAATCGAGGAACGTAAAATCGGGTTTCCACTGTATTTTAAAGTTAATTACACATAATTTTTGTTTTTCTCAAGTTTCAAGAAAACTAAAGGAAAAGAGATATACAGACAAAGATGAAAAATCTGTTGAAAAGACATTTGTGTGCATTCCATTCCACAAGGGATTCTCACATAAAATTGCAAAATTTTTTAGAAGTTTTAATTTCAAAATTGTTTTTAAATCACCAAGAAGTTTGGAATGTATATTTAATGAATTCAAAATGTGAAACTCTCTACCAGATGTGGAAACCACAGGAATATATAATATAAGTTGTTCATGTTCAAAGGATTATGTGGGACAAACAGCAAGGAAAATGGCAATAAGATTGAACAAACACGATTTGGACATTATAAATCTAAACCCAAGAGCAGGTTTGTCAACTCATATCATCGAAGAGAAGCATTTGATTAAAAAGAGAAGGGTTTTAAAAAGATTAACGGGAAACACAGAGTTGAATGTCTGGGAAGCTTCGTTCATTGCAGAAGAACACTGGAATAAATTAAATAATGAAAATGGTAACATAGATCCAGTATGGAGTTTTCTTTTTCACAAATGGAGTAAGCCACCATCTTTAAAATTTAATGTAACAGAAAACATCAAGAAACTTTGTGAAAACAATGATGAAATTGAATTACCTTATGATATTTGGGATTCATAATTTTAAATAAAAAATAATGTGATAAAAAAATATCTGAAATAAAAATAAAACAGGCTGCTTCTTTTCACAGTTAGGTTGCTATATTACAACAATGTAACATTGACAACATCCATTATATAATGGATTATTTTTGTTTAAATTACTAACGATTGTTATAACTGTATCTTTAGTCAAAATGAAAATAAATGTCTGATGAAAGGAGCATGTGTTCTGAAACGTCGCAAAGAAAAACTGTTTTCTTATGCTTGTAATAACCGTAAACTACAGGAAAATAAACATAATTTTTGACACAGGTCTCCTGTTTATGTAAAAATTTAACGTAATATTTGTTACATACATTACAGTACCTCATTGGTAACATACAGGGCAGAACTCTAGGCCATCCTAAAGGTTCTAGACTTTAGAGATGTTCACACTTCCCAAAATAGTCCTTTTTCGCACTGAATGAATTGTGATTGTGGGTTTTCTTTTTTGGTTATGGGCTTCAATCGTTAATTTACTGGTTAGTAATTAACTAGTACGATCTTTAGTAAATACAAATAATGCCAGTTTGTGTAGCAGAGTTGTTAACATGGCACCAACAGGTCATAGTTCTCGGTCCTGTGTAAAGCATCCTGTATTTCATAAACTCATCATTAATTGTTATGTTTTGTTAGATGCACTTTAAGCACAGATAGACACATTTGGACTGTACCTATGGTTTTAGAGTGGGGTCAGGTTTTGAATCCAGGTCCCCTTGATTACAAGGCAAGGACATTACCTCCACACCACCAGGGGGGCCTCATTCATCCTTATCATGATTAACCTAAGAGATAGAAAAGTGGTTGATAATTAATTTCAAGCTAGACTGAATTGATGCTACTTGAACAATGATACAGATAGATTAACTAAAATATAATGAGTGTAGAATTCTGTATGCTTCAGCAGTCTGGCTAACTTCATGCATTTTATAACTAAAATCAGTTATTATTTACATTGTTCTATGTTTTTCTAGAATTATGATTTTGAGAAAGACGGTGGACCACCTCCTCGAGGAGCAAATGTGACTGTTCTATGGACAGACAGAAAGGAGTACTATGGTGTTTTCAGAGGAACTAACAGTAGAATAATGTATACTGTAAGTATGTAGTATATCTATGCTTAAATTTGTAGCACAAACAGGGTTAAAATTAGAGTTTTCTACATTAGCACTAAATCTTTTCTGTGTGTGATATCTGTTCATACTAGTATCATTGCTGCTATAATCAAGAGACATGAATTTTGTGTATTCTACACCTAATTAGTAGGGGGCGGATTTTTGGATATTTGCATGTTTTTTTCCTTAAGGAGAATTCAACTCAATGGATTTACCCAGATCACTTGGTGTGGATTACTGTGGTAAAGTTTTATAGTGCATATAAATTCATATTTGGGATGTTAGTGCATGTTTTAGCTTAACGTGCATATAATTTGCATATATTGGGTGTAATTTTCGTGTAATTGTTAGTTTCAAGTTTGTGTGCTTCATTTTCCCCGTTCTTTGTGTCAGCATTAAAATATGGCCTATTTCTGTCTGGTCATGGGCACTAGTTGGGTCAAGAACATTCCAAAACTCATCTCATAGCATTGCAGGTAGTCTGGTTGCGAAGATAGAGGAAACCCACCCTCTCATTAACCAACGACCATTCAGAGATGCGAGTCGCATTTCCAAATTCCAGTGAAAACACTGAGGTCACGTTATTTGAGGATTATCTGTTAATGTGACATCTTGATAAATCTGTGTGTGTGTGTGTGTGCGTGCTGCAGAAGTGACAATAAATGCCGAAGGAGAGAAGTAACAACATATTGCTCCAGCAGTAGGTAAAAGGCAACAATGCGTTTACCACTGCCGGCAGAGTAATTTATTGTCAAGTATGCTCTAAACATGTAATACATTTCAGGTATTTAGAGCAGTTTTTGGCAGCTTAAATGGAAATTTGCCGAAATGCAAATTTACCATACTCAAACAGAGCTTTCATTTTTGGTAACAGAACATGTGTTGCCTGCGTAGGTCTGGACACTGATTTTTATAAACTTATGTTAATTTTTATGGACAATGCTGCTGTGTAAAATCTAGTGAAGGATCATTCTGTTATTTGAGTTCAAAATAAGAAGACAGTAGAAACTGAAGGGAATGATGGTCAGATGATGAAGATACATAAGCGTATTTTATTCTTAAATTAGACATAATAAAAATACAATACCTTTTTGCGATGTCTGTCAATGGATTGCAGCTAAATGAAAGTTGAGAAAGCTGATTGGAGAAGCAGTTAGCAATAGCTTCCAGAAACCCAGGTTTGCAGTTCCCGAGATGGGTGATTTCGGTGTTGCAGGGGAACCTGTCCAGGATTTGCCTGGGTATTCCACAACTGAAATTTATTTATTTATTTATTTGAAATTTCTGAATACAGAAAAATCCATTTTACATCAGGATATCAATGCAAGAAATGAAATGTACAAATACTGTCCAGTGCCATCTTGTGAAATGGAGAGAACATTTTCAAAATACAAAGACTTACTTTCTGACAATCGCAAGAGTCTGCTTCCTGAAAACATTCGGCCTTTTGTAGTGCATATAAATCCGCCCCTACTGATTAATCTCTTAGGATCCCAGCTTGAGACTTGGTGCATGTGAAGGTGCAAAGTATCTGTTTAAATAACTAGTACCAACTGATACCTTTCTGAAGTCTGGCTACCTTGTGGGATGTGCAAAACTGCAGAGCAAATCTTTCAAGGTATCCAAATTTCCTGGAATTTATTAACTTGGTCAATCTTATTGTAGGTAGAAATTGATTTTGCTAGGAAATGATTACCTTGTGTGAAATTGTGAATATTTTAAAGCAAAACTGGTAAGATTATTATGTATATTTCCATTTAAATAATATCTTATACAATTTATTAATATTCTGAAGTACTTGTAATTGTTTCAATTACCAAGCATTGTCAGAGGTATCAGTAAGGGTCATTAGCATTAGTAGGGCCAGGGCTGAGCTGATACCAATGCTGAAGCATCGGTTTGATTATACCATTACCAGCTGATACTTTTTGGAGAGTTTGGTATTTTGTGGGGTCTGCAAAAATGTCACATGACACTTTCGCAGAGTCAAATTATCCAAAATTATGGAAAATTCAACTTTGCATTAACTTCTTGCATATATTGTGTGAAAAACTGTTTTTTGTGATTACATAGGAGTAGAGGTACATATTTTTGGTAAGTAAAATAAGCAAAATTTTGGTACAAAAACAGTAAATTTTGGGTTCAAAAGCAGTAAATAAAATAAAATTTTGGTGCTCTCATGGTGAAAAATGGGATCAAAAATGGTATATATAATTACAATTTGGTTTTAAAATTGTGAATATAATCCTAAATTTTTGGATCTGGGTTCGATACCTGGTGGAGGCAAATAGTAGTTCGGATCCCACTTTAAACTGTAGGTTTAGTCCCAATTAACCTTACTGTGCATAAAGTGGACTTAAAACACCAACTCAACTCAACATAATCCTAAATTTGATTTAAAACTGCACTTATTACATAATAAACATATTCCTTCTAATAGCACATTTATGTAGTTACTAGAGTATTAAGTTTTTTCCTGTGTAAAGGGATCCTTTTTTGCTTCTCAAATATTTACAGCAGAATTAATTTCCCATGAATTGCATAACACTCAGGATCACACTTCAGAAAGAGTCTGTCTTATTTTGCATTTTGCAATCCATTTCGCATCATTTCGTGACAAAACAGGGTAGGAAAATGCACCTCACACCTTTCAGAGACATGAGTGAACATTAAAAACGAAATATATGAGTGTTATTTTTTAAGTAAGGTCTGTTTTGCAATAAAAGCGAAGTATGTAAATGTTTTGTTTTTTTAATTCTGAATTTACATACACTTTTCTATTTTTCTACATAATTTCCGTGCCAGTTTAAACATGGATTGTAACGAACTAAGAGTTTTTGGATACCCTCCTCATAGAACTCTGCCGCCTGTAATAATAGCCAGTTACTCACGGTCGTTTTCACTTTTTCATCAGTGTCTAAACGCTTGCCGACCAGGAAGGTCTTCAGATGGCGGAAGGTCTTAGACTTGACTATCATCACAGGCGGCAGAGTTCTATGAGGAGGGTATCCAAAAACTCGTAGTTCGTTACAATAGATGTATAAACCGGCAAGGAAATTATGTAGAAAAATAGAGAAGTGTATGTAAATTAAGAAAATAAATGTATTTGAAAAACATTTACTTACTTCGTTTTTATTGCAAAGCGGACCTTACTTAAAAAATAACCCTCGTGTGTGTGTGTGTATATATATATATATATATATATATATATATATATATAAACACTAATGATGAAGGAGACAGTAAACACTTACCACACGAAGAGAAATTATTCAATATTTCGCGATCTATGTCGCATTTTCAAGTTGAAGAAGAAAGATCGGCGTTACTAAGAGAAGAGGCACAGAATACTGACCGTAGCATCTCTCTCTATATATATAGGAGAAATGTTTATATTCTGACGTAATTCTTGAATATTGTGAACAGAACTTTTAAGTTGATGCTTATAATTGGAGTGGAATGTTATAATTTTCGAATGTCAATATCGGTGGCAATCTGTAATAGTTTAAAGTGGTACCGACTAAACCCTAGCGTATTGGGAATGGGGTCTACATAAAAGAAAACACAAATGTTGCTATATTAATTTGTTATAGATTTTGCAAATACTATCGAGAATTGTCATTGTAAACTATTATTAAAGAAAAATAATTATAAGAACCACCTATGTTTCATGTGCCTGTACAATACATCATGAATTTACTCTATTGCAGGTTCATTTTGAGGATTCGTCTGAATTGTGCCTGAGGAGGGAAGCAATATACAGTATGGATGAAGATTTGCCTAAAAGGATAAAAAGAAAATTGGTATGCCACTTTGTTTATAAGTTCATAACATTTTTTTTCATATTTGTTTGATTGTGGAGAAACAAGTTACCATTTGTGTATCACTAAACTTTGCAAAATGGTCTAGAAATGAATTTTAACCCTTGTCCAGGCAATCAGTGTCTATCAGACACCATGTTTTTTTTAATGCATATTTTCCTTCTGTTGAAAGATTTTAATGTTTTCTCACTGGAAACAAGACAGTAACATGATTTCTAACCTAATCATCATTGTCATGTTCATAATTATTATATTCATTGTCATGATTGTCATTTTTGTTTCCAGCATAGGATATAAAATACATTAAGATGTAATGTAATATTAGAAAATTGCTCTAACTGCTCTAATGGGAGATAAAATCTTTCAAGATTCTTTGTATTTTAGCATCAATAATAATTTTAAGTGGTGTCTTGGTAAATACTTTATTTTGTTATTATTTATTCATTAAACATTTGTTAATATATATTCAAGTAATGTTACAACTTTTGTTTGTGTGTTTACATATCTTTCAATGATAATGATGCTGCTATAACTATCTGCATGATTTATACAAAAACATTAAAAAAAATACTTGGTATGTTTACCGGTGGTAATTGTTAAAAAGAGTATCAGTTCGAAGTGGTATCTACCCTAATTAATACATCTTAGTAACTCTTCTATGTAGACAGTCTTCAAAGATTTGAGTTCTGAAAGCGACAAGAGTTGCTCCTTTTTGTACGGTTAAGTTACACAAATTCATTTCCTTTTTCCAGTCGACGGCCACTCCGATGCGCCACAAAGATTTTCTAGAGGATGCCGAGGAACTCCCTAGCAAGCGACAGCATAAGTCAAATCCCCGGTATAGCAGTTAGGATTTTGTATCTTCAGGTGAGAAAGCCCGGGTGTAGATATATCGTTGTGTGTCTGTGTGAGTGCAATGAACAAGAAATAACACTTTGAACAAAGACAGTGCAATCTCTATATATATATATATATTGATAGAAAAAGTTTATTTACTGCCTATGAATCAAAGGTACAATAGTGCAAGTGCCAGTGTGTGATTTTGTGCATACAGATGTATTTTGAGAGAGTATTATGTAATTTGCCATATTGATGGCATGTGCGATGTTCAGTATATAATATATAGACACCGGATTAAGGCATTCTGTCATTGCCATGGAAGTGTCATAGTACAAATTCACTAATCACGGAACAGAAATCAAGTAGCAGGAAGAATAAGTCATTCCCTGTGCGAGTTTTAACTAACTGTGTCTGTTGGTTTGCAGGCAATGTATATAACGTGGACGTTAGTGTTCTGTGTCCGTAGCATAGTGCGTGTTTAGATCTAGTTCCCAAAGATAAATTCTGTATGAATCACTCTGTAGTTTTCAAGAATCATCAAATGTTTATGAATCTTTGATATTTGTCCACCAGCAAATGTGATTTTTATATATATAATTATTGAAAAGATCCCCTTAGTCTATTTTTTGTGCATGGTATTGCTGTTATTTGACAGTTGAGGATGTGAGAAGTATTTATTTGTGTTCAGCACGCTCAAGGAAAGCAGTTCAGTTTATGGAGGCACCAAAATGTTTTCAGTTATGAAATGGTTCCAATAACTTGAATGAAGTATTTGAATTCAAATTGGTAATTGATAGGAAATTTTCGTGTTTGTGAAGTTGTGCAGTTTTTTCACAATATGCTGTTATTGCCAGGACAAAAGTATTCAAGTTCACTTGGCAGTGGGTGAATTTTCCCGTGCTGTATGTATCATTTAGATTTTTGATCTGTAACAGTAAATTTACTGTACAAAATGCAGTATTTAACAAAATAATTTCTCTGATTGTCACTAGTGTTGGAATTTGCAATACTTTTGTCGATGGTGCAATAGTAGACAAACTGAAATTGATATTCTTTTAGTTATGGTTCTAAAGCAGGCATAAAGAGCAGAAAGTTTATAATTGCCTAGAACTAGAAATGAAGAAGCAAGACTTGCCCTAGACAAATGTGTAATCCATGTTTATACTTCAAAATCTAGTCTGCTTGAAGTTCCAGTTGTTATGCATTTTATTTTTTAATTTTTTTTAATGTTCTTGTAAAGTACAAAAAAATTAACTGGTATGTGCGGATAAGAATTCATGAGTTGGAAACCTGTACATATGACTATGTTAATTTTTATTCACAAGTGTGTGTGTGGATTCATTTAAAATAGACGTGGAGTGCATGACATTATTGACAACATCAAATGTTTTGCTGGAGTCCATAATTTTCATTTTTAAAAGTTTAATTTTTCATGTTAAGCTGAAAATATATACAGTGAGAAATCGATTTTATGTTCTTCACGGGACTGAAGTTGGAGTAAATTATAATATCCAGACAAATTTTACATTACGCTCTATTGGAATCATGAAGATTGCATGAAGAAGTAAAATTGGCATTCATTCCACGGTAGGTACATACTCAAAGTCAATTGATTGTTGCATTGTACTGTACTTAGCAAAAAACCAGTTGTATTTAGGCAGGTAGATGGGTAACTGAATGGTAGAGTTGTGTTAAGGCTCGGTTGGACCTTCGGCCAAAACGAGCAAAGCAGTTTCTGAAATATTCTCTCTGAAAAAAAAAAAAACACCATGATACTCATGAAAAATTACATCTGCTTAGAATTTGTTTTATAGTATTCACATGAATCTTTGTGTGATTTGCTTTTGTTCTTGTCTAGATAGTCACAATAGTTTGGTAGCTGTGTAAGCCTATTTCTCATCACAGATATCTATACAACAGCGAAAATGAACCACATGAAGATTCGCATGAATACTGTAGAAGGAATTGTAATTTTTCAGAATTTGGGAGTGGTTTCCAAAAGAGAACTTTCGAAAACTGCTTTGCTGGCCAAGCCTTAAATCAAGGATCTCGAGAATTTAAAAGTATCAGTTTTTCAAGTAAAAAATTGAAAAACAAAATCACTGCTGGTACAGTCAGCTGCAAATAAAATACCAGACAAATCTTACTGTAATTCATTTTTCTTTTATATATTTTAATCTACAAATTAACAATTATTTCTAATGCTGGTCCAGTATTTGTACTCTGCTCTCTTTGCAATTTCCTGTTAAGTGAGTAATTATTGTGAATTGCAATCTACTTATACTTGCAGCTATCTGTACATTTCTATGCTAGTAAATAGATTGCAAAGGTCATGATTACATGGACACCAGGAGTGAATTTAAATTAAATTGTATTGTCATGGTAATTGTAAATTGTATTCCACTAAAGACAAATATTTTAAAAAGGCATTACAGTAATTGAAGTAACTCAAACTGATCTGCTTCCTGAGCTGTTTTTATCACTTGTAACTTGACACTTGTTACGAAATGCATTTGAATGGGATATTAGTTAATAGTAAGAGTTTATTGTATGAGTATATGCAAGGTTTATTATAGATAATTGGTTTATGAATAGGAAGACGAAGAAGAGAGTAGATGGATTATTTGTTTGGGTTTAACAGAGAAAGAGTTTGGAATAAGAATGCTTTATAGAGATTGTGTAATCAGTTGTGTAGAGTATAATAAGTTATTCTGAATGCGCCTTCCTCCGTTTTGAAACTGTTTTGCAGTTTTTGTGACTCATCTCCTTTATCAAGAATACATTACATCTATTACACAGGAATTTTTTGTTCATTGATCTGGTATTGGAAAACCCTATCAAGCGTTATTGTATTGTACTGAGAGACATGAAAATGCAAACTTCAAGGACAACCAACTCCCCTCTTTGCTCATGAATGACCCACACTTTTGATGCAAGTGATTTGGTAACGTGCGCTGTTACTATTACCATGAGTAACAATCGAAATATATCACATGCCACAGCAACGAGGGGGAAACAATTCAGCAGGAGCGACCAATATAGCCAGATTAGAAGAATTTGATCAGAAATTAGTGTGCAATCCGTTTTTAGTTTATATGATCATGGAGAATATCAAAGTGCTGAAAAGATGCTTGATTTAGCAGAAAAAGAAACTTTCGGGGTTACGAATTCTGCTCAATAATTTAAATATTTCTTTAATTCGTTAAAGAGTTTCTGTTCTTTTGTCACTTGATATATGTTAAGAAAAGTATAAAGTGTAAAATAATAATGCAAAGTATAATATATTGTAATCCAAGGGAGAGAGAGAGAGAGAGCATTAGCCCAACAAGGTCACAGTGAGGCTTCCATTTCTGTGTCCTACAGTACAACAAATTCCATATTAACAGAATATATCTATGCAAGCTGACAAAAGTGTTATAGTCCCGTTTAAGAGCACTGTACGTAATTGACAGAACGCTCGAACAGGCAAAATTAGCGGTATGCACTCGAAGCCCAGTAGTACACGTATAACCATGATTTGTCTGGTAGTTGGCCCTCAAATATGGATCATAGTCATCATCTCCATGTAAAAATGTGGTTTAGTCTATCTTACCAATACATAGCGATATATGAAAATGAATAGATGATTATGGGCTGAAACTACCAGGGTAGATTTTTACACATATACCGTATTCACTCATGTACGAGGTTTATTTTGTAATTAGGGGCTGTTTTGAAATAAAACGAAAACATGCACAGGAAGAAAAAATATAAGTACCTTTCTGACTTTTCATATGTACATCAGCTACTTCTCAACATAGTTCCCATATTCATTCATAATTGGGAAAAGAGAGACGCGGTAGTATAATAAATACGGATAAACTAGTACTCACTTTATCCGCGGATGAATTGAGGACTAGTTTCCCCGTATTTATAGTTCCCATAGTTGTTGAGACTTGTCGTAGCGGTAGATGAGCTTTTGTAGACCCTCATCAAAGAAATCTGTCGCCAGGTCAGACGGCCAATCAGTCACGGTCTGTTTGGCTTCATCGGCACTGTTGCATCGCTTCCCAGCGAGGAAAGTCTTCAGGTGGAGGAATAGGCGATAATTGCTAGGGGCAAGATCCCGACTGTACGGAGGGTGGTCCATCGTGTACAGTACAGAATGTGAAGCTTGTGGAAACAAATCGGACATCGTTGACACTGTCAAACGGCAGTTGGCTCTTATCGTGCCCGTGGTTCCTGATTCGCCATGAACATTCGTGCAACCGACCTTAAACAGACATACCCAATTACGCACCTTGCCTTCAACAATGACATTCTCACCATACACCTTATGTAACTGGTGATAAATATCTGCCGCTTTCACATTTTTCACGGTCAAAAACCTGATCACTGATCGTATCTCACACTCGGTGGGATTTTCAATCACCTGCACCACTTCCATTGTCCACCACAACCCCACCAAGCATTTCACAACGTGCAAATGGCATCTGTTTACGTGCAAGGCATGTCTGTAACTAACGCACATGTGGAAAACGCCAAGCACGCAGTGTTGCCAACGTGAGCTCAAAATGACCCTAATTAAAAAATAAACCTCGTATAATGTGCACTTTTTCCAAAATTTTTGTCCTCAAAAACTGTGGTGCGTATTATGCACGGAATAATTCAGACTGCCAGCATGAAACCGTACAGGGTCATTCCATGATTTTGTGACACTTCCATTGATTTTTCATGTTTACGGAACCCTATCATGTCACATATGGTTGTAAAGCTTAAATTCTGCAGTTTCTGAATATGGCAACAGTATTCCATTCAAGATGGCAACACTAATGTGCAATGCTGTTGAAATAAGCTCATCACAAAATGAAACATTCTGATTTTTATGGTACTTTGGATGAAAGAAAAGATAAGGAAATAATAATTCAAATGTATCACTGGCCAAACAATATGACATGTATGGAGTGTGTAAATGCCTTAATGGAAGAAATCGTGTACTGCTAAATGTTAGTTTGAGGGTCTTGAATGTGCCTCGTATAGCTGTTACGTTAGTCACGAGAAAAGCATATTTTCAGTTTTTATTTTAAAAAAAGTAAAGAAGGAATGAGCAAAAGTCTTACACCAAAGTTAGAGCTTAAATATAACCACTAAATGACCTCATACTCTATATTTGGAAATATCGCCCCTAAGCACCAATAAAAGCTGTGACTAATGTAACTAACATGTAGGTCCTACAATACAACATTGTTATATTTCCTGGCCTCTTGATTAGCATAGCAGCATCTTTAAGACCTACAACTAAGAAAGCCATTTATTGAACCTGAATTGTACTGCGCATTATATATGAGATATAATTGTTAGTCTCTTTTTGCCATCAAAAACCAGGGTGCGCATTATACTCCTCACGTAAATACGGTATTTCTACAGTGTGTTTCAAAAGTCGCACAACCCAAACTTTGAAAATTTATCCCATGAAAACCGTAAGAGACATTTACACCGGGTTTTTTGCATTATAAAGCATCATCCATTGAGATATTTTTCATTGCTTAACATTATCAATTTATTCCATACAGAAAATTAAATAAATTAATAGCTGGTGGAAGGCAGCGTTAAAATTTTTCCAGAAATGCACTTTTGAGAGAACTATGCAAGAAATTATCAGAGAGTCATAATTCGACGTCTAATGAATGACGCCATGCAACATGTGCCTAAGTATTGTCCATACATGTACGTGAAAAATCAAAATCATAATTTTGGGCCAAACTTTGACTATTATGTGTAAATTTCTCTGCACTTGGCAACCCTGCCATTTCAGCACAGCTGAGGGGAGCTTGTTACGAAATGGTAAGGGCGAGTCGTAAATGCAGCTACTACACGTCTACTTTTTTATTATTATTACAATTTGGACATAAGTGTTCCGATGAAATCGCTAAACTAATCATGTAGGATATCACTAGGTTAATAAATTTGTTATTATTTAAATTTATCCAAATAAAAGCAATTAAAATATTTTATAAACATTGTTAATTTGCTGAAAACATCTGAGAATTGATATTCAATAGTAAATACCAACTCTTAACAATATGTGGAATCATTTGTTGGTGTTTAATATTTTGATTGTTGTCAAGTGGTGGAGTGGATAGCACATTGCGGTAGGATCCCAGGGGTCCCGGGTTTGAATCCTGGCCTGTGTATTGATGCTTGTGAGTGTCGATTCATCATATCATCACTCATCACTCATCCCCATCTTCGCAAATTAGCCAAAAGTGGCACAAGAAGCGAAGGAAAATAAAGCAAATCAATCAAATGTTGTTAAGTCTGAAAACAAAAACGGTCTGAGAACAATAGTAAATGCAATACTCGTGTGTCACAGTACACCAAACTCCTAAGGTTTTTTTTAAATATATGGAGAGTTACCTCGTGGAACGCATGAGAATTTTCAGCGGACTATGTTCTGCTGTTTTGGCTGTTAGCATAATCATTCAAATGTAACCAAGCTTCATCAATGAAACAAAACTAAATGAAAAATTCTGATGCCATTTTCTTCGATAAGAGATCGAAACCACCTTCAGTATTCAAGTGTTTATCCTTATCAAGAACAGTTGCTTGGGAGGTACAGTAGGAGCAGGATATTTTTCCTGGAAAACCTCTTGCACATGAGTGTAAGACTGGGTAGTAAAATAATCTTGAACAATGCACACGTGCTGCTCCAATGAATACGCCATGCTGAACCAGGCACTGTAGTGGTGAAACTTTCACATAAATAGGCAATACTTAGGCACATGTTGCGTGCGTCTGGTGACAAAATTTCGACCTGCTAGTGTTACCAGCTACGGAGATATGTGCCAAAAATTGCACTTTTTCACAACCCATAAAATCGCCAGTCATGAATCCATCAAATGCTGTACATCTGTCATTTTTAGTTGCAAATGACAGATTGGCATGGCATCACTCATTAGACATCTAATTATGACTCTCCGATAATTTATTACATAGTTTTCTCACTCAAAAGTGCATTTCTGGAAAAAAATTAATGCTGCCTTTATTAATTTTCTGTATGGAATAAATTTATAATTTTAAGCATTGAAAAATATCTCAATGGATGAGGCTTTATAATGCAAAAAACCGGTGTAAATATCTCTTACGGTTTTCATGGTATGGGGGCTATTCACCGGATGTTTACATTTCTGTGCTTCCTTGGTGCAGGCGGGAACTTCACTTCCGGTTTTGAAAAAAATGACAAATTTCAGAGGTGTAAGGGTAAGGTATTACAGAAAAGGCGACGATAATTGTGTGGCTGTTGGTTGCAGCATGAGGTCAGGGACGAATATTTCTTCTCCAGTATCTGTACATCGTTTTTCGGCAGACCCTATACGGAAAAATCAGTCGATTCAGGCAGTAAAGCGAGAAGACTGGGAACCAACATGAGGGAGTCGTAACTTCATCGCCGGTAATTAAACCCAATGAAATATTTTGTATGTTTTAAAATTAACGCAAATATGTTGGATGTAACAAATTTAAAATATGTTACTGTTATTATGTCGGGTGGTAGAACCACAATACTCTGCCTGGTAGAACCAGTGGTGGAACTAAGCCCTCTCCAAGATGTGAAAAGTATGGTGGCTATGTTTGAATACACAATTTCGAAAGTTATCCAATTTACAATCGAAGTATTTCAATGTTATTAATTAAATACGCACGCACGCACACACATATATAGAATATACACACATACATCTGTGCCACGTATCTAGAAATATATTTGGGGGGGGGGTACATTAATAGGTAAAAAGTCTTTATAAGAATCGAGATATAACTGCACATATTCATAATAGCTTACAAAACATCTAGTGTACAAGGGTCGTTCAAGGTTGACCGGGACTTTTATTTCTGCAGAGGAAATAGGTAGCAGAAGAAACACCAAACTATGTCAGTTTTTCAAAGTATTCTCCATGCGCGCCGACGCACCGTTGCCATCGTTCTGGCAGCTCCCGAATTCCTTTGGCGTAGAAAGAACTTGGTTGTTGTCGTAGCCACTGGAGGACATCGCTCCGCAGTGCTTCGTCTGTTGTGAATTTCTTCCCTCCCAGATGGTCTTTAAGGGGTGCAAACAAATGATAATCACTGGGGGATGGGGCAGAACTTCCCAGCACATGTCGGCCAGAGTTGTTGTCACATTGGCCGTGTGAGGGTGGGCATTGTCATGGAGAAGAATGACATTTCCAGACAACATCCCAGGTCTTTTCTTGCGAATGGACTTTCGTACAGCACCACTCAACAATGTGGAGTAATACTGGGCATTAACCGTGCTCCCTTTGTCCAGAAAATCCACATGGATAACGCCCTTCATGTCCCAGAAGACACTTGCCATGATCTTTCCAGCAGACGGCTGCGTTTTGCTTTTCTTGGGGGGCGGGGAACCTTTATGCCGCCACTCCATGCTGCATCTTTTGGTCTCTGGGGTTGAATTGTGCAACCATGTTTCATCACACGTGATGATGGATTGCAACAATTCATCACCTTCTGCTCGAAACCGATTCAGAAGCTGTTCACAGACCGTCCTGCGTGTCCACTTCTGATCGAATGTCAGCTGGCGAAGAACCCACCTTGCACAGATTTTGCGGAAGCGTAAGTGGTCGTGAATGATTGTCTCAACACTCCCGACACTGATATTCACCTCGGCAGCAATATCCCGCACTGTTACTCGCCGGTTCTCAAGAATCATTTGCTCAACACGTGCGATATTCACTGGTATGACTGCAGTCGGGCGAATGTGTCCATGCGCTTCATTTGTCACCAGCTCCCGTCCTTCGCGAAACTGCTCACACCATTCGTACACTCTTGTCCGCGACATTGTTTGTTCACCATACTGTGCTTGCAATCGTCTGAAAATCTCAGCTGGTTTCACTTTCTCCTTGACGAGAAATTTGATTACACACCGCTGCTCCACAGCCACAGACACACTGCTTTCCGCCATGTTCGCTGCAACTGCTGCGCATGCGTGAAATACATCATGCCGGGCACTAGTTACTCACGAAGGAATACATTATGTCACCCGCACGTTTCATCATGATCCGGCTATTCATCAATTTTTTACGTACGAAAATCCCGGTCAACCTTGAACGACCCTTGTAGATCGCCAAAATTAAGAAAATTAATAAAGAATTGAATATTTATGGAATAAGAAAAGAAGAATTTTAGATCCAGTTGACGAAGAAAAGTAAAGTTCCTGACTAAACTGCTGGTAGAAGATCAACATTGTCTCGGAAAACATTACTATTGTTCCTTAAATCTTCATCCAAAAGCTCCGGGAACTTGCCAATTTCTTCGAGGTACCTTTGTTTCTCCATACTACTTAAAAATTTCAAGTGATCTAGTTTGTATCCGATCTTTTGTAACAAAATATGCTCGGTGACGATCTGTATTCCACTTGTTTACATTGGAAAATTGGCCAAACCGAAAGTTCTTTCCCCACCATCGATAATTGAATTGTGTGATCGATTATTTTTTGTTTACTCAGGAATAACCCCCATAAATTTTCAAAGTTTGGGTTGTGCAACTTTTGAAACACTGTACTATTATTGTCACATTGAAATGATATTTGATTCTATACACTCGAGCATGGAGACTCAAATGAGTATAATCAAGCAAAAGTGTAATAGATAACTAAAAAGAGTAATTACTTCACCTGCCAACTCTGTGATCACACCACCAATAAAATACTGAAATCCCACTTAGTCTGTGGACTTAATGTGTGGAGAATATGTGTAAGATTTATAGAACACCAATTGAACATTTCCAGATATTGTTAACCATTCATGGGTTGCACGACCCTCTTCTTTTTATTCTTTTTGCAAACAAATGACATGCTATGAAATGTACATTTTAGTTAATAAAATTAATACTGTGCACAGGACAAAAGTAATATTCCACATAATGAAAATTTGAATGTTACATGTGCAACCATAAATTTGGAAAAATGAGTTTTTGCTTCTAAGTCCACTTTATGCACAGAAAAGCTAGTCAGGACTGGGCCTACAGTTTAAAGTGGGATCTGAACCAGTATGTGCCTTTACCGGGTATTGAACCTGGTACCCTTTGATTAAATGCGATGGAACAATATGTTTCTTTTGCAAATAAAGTAACTGGCGATTGAAAATCTTTTTCATTTCTCATGGCACTTCCAAATGTTATGCTGATAGGTCCCTATAGTCTATCTGAATTAAACTTTGTCTATGAAGTGACTTCCCAGGGAATTTCCAGCAATAGCTATCTTATCCACTCTTACCCTTTGTCCACCTTATTACACCAGCTGTTCCACAAATACACAAACAAAAAAGGTACTGTTCATTAGTCGTGCATGGACTCTGAGGAGGGCTTCAATGAACCTTCCCCCTGTAAAGTCCATTTTTTTCCACTACGAAGTGGATGTAAACAAAAGCACGTGTTCTAGAGAAAGCCAGTGCAGCCCTATTGGTGGATTCTGGCAGTAGTCCCTCCGCAGACCTTTTGCACCCTGATATAGTCCATTCAATGCCATCTCAAAATTAGAGTTATACAGCATTGTATGCTGTTGAAAACATTTACTAGCCTGCTTATGAATTCATAACCATTCTTTAGTAAAGCAGCTACGATAACATTCACTCATTCAAAGTAACAAAATTCTCGCTACTTGTCTGTCACTGTGTTGTAGTGTTGCAAATTTGCAATATTAAGTAGAGTCTATAGTCTTGAAACACTGGACTAGACAGAATCCGAAAACATGATTTCGACTGACAGTAACGGACGTGGGAATTTCTAGATTACACACATGTTGATGTATATACCACAAACACGCACACACACTACTTTCAACTTCATGCATTTTATCTAGAATGGTAAAATCAACACACTGCAAAAGATTGTAGGGAAACCTTTGAGAAAGCCAAAGTGGTTGGTGCAAATACAACCAGTGATGCTTAAAATCGTACGGGAATGTTACTTTAGCATTTATTAATTGATTCACCTACGCTTCCTTTCCTTCCCACATAAAACATGCTGAGATTTCAGGAACCTGAATTCCCCCAGCTTGTCAAAGAAATGCCAGATGCATACACTGGCAACTGCTTCCAAGAAGGAATTTGTAGAGGGTGGGGACACAAGCTTTTGGCGTTACAGATGGGCAAACAGTGTTGCTACCCAACCTTTATAGAAATATCGTTACAATTTGAAAATATTCCAAAGCTGTTATCGTATCTAATTGCTATACAGCCAACTTTGCAACTACAAAGTTTTATCAATGTTCCAACATGCATGTACTTAATAAGACCTTCACATTTCTTGTATCTAATTCATAAGGGAAAAATAACATGGTTGGAGACACTACTTCTGGTCAAGAATCTTCCAAAACATGGTTACCCTCAAGCACACTGCTACTTATAGCTTTCCTTGACCCCTGCAAAACCTGTCCCATTGCCATCCGTTGCCGTATGGTGGTTCTCGAGATTTTGCGTAGTGTTTATATTAGCTGTAAGTATCATTGAATGTTGATGTGGCTTCAACACCAAGTTACAAAGCATCTACGTTTGAAATCTTTAACAAGTGGCGATAACAAAATTGCGGTGAATCCAGTGTTGTTGAATCGTTAACTTCTGAATGCACAGGTGCCTTGAAAACAAGCATTTATGTGGCCCGCAAGGAAATTCACCCGAACGGTACGGTGGTTACTCCGAAGCAAAAAACAGCCGAACAAAAACGCTGATGACACATTTTAACCGATTTTGAACTTCAGCAGGAAAGTGGAGGGTTTTTTTTATCTGGATATGAGTTTGTCTACGCTGGTTAAATTATTGCACGATTGATTTGGTTTATTTTACTTCGCATTTCTGCCACACTTTGCTAATCACAAGGATGAGTGATATGGTGAAATTGATGAAATAACACAAAGAACATCCAGGCCAAGATTCAAACTCTGGACTCCTGGCATCATAGCATGCAGTGATAACCAGTCTGCTACAACGGCCAGCTGTGTGAATTCTTCTTACATGGTATATTACCATCGACGAGAACTGACATTGTTGGTAAGTGTTTACCTCTATTTTATTATTTTTCTTCATCTCTCGTATTTACAACAGTGTTCATTTTAAAAACTAATATTTGCATTTTAAAAAGTCCCTCTAGTTTTGACATGTGGAAAATACTGACACTGAAGCTGCTAACATGTGCGCTGGGAAGGAGGGGCAAGTGCTGGCAAATAGAAAGTGGGCACTGCATGCATTAATACAAATTTTGGTAACTTATTGGTCACACCTACTTCGTTTTTAAGCTGGTGGCGTGAAGATCTGATTAACACTGAAAACAAAACCTTGGGGTACAGGAGTAATGTCAGAAACTCTGCTACAGAGGGTGTTGACAAAACAATCATTGATAAATGGAAACGTTTAAAACCATACACCAGGAACTAGAGACCAACTGTACATGACCCATACAGGGTAAGCTTTTTAAGTCCGCTTTATGCTAATAATGACTGGACCTACAATTAAATTGGGATCCAAACCACTGCGCCTCCATGGGTTATCAAATCCAGAACCCCTCGATTACAAGATGATGATGATGAAGGGTGTGTGTTAGCATCGTTAATATAATATAATATTGTGACCCAGGAATTATAAACGCAAGAAATGCGTTAAAATTGGTCACATAGTTATTGAACTCCTGGAACAAAAAGTCAGTAGTTTGATTTCATTTATTATGTTTTAATGGAAGAAATAATCATTTTTGTAAGATTACATATCCCCCTATATTTCAATGAAAAACTAATAAAAAAATTAGTGAAAATTGTGCTAGAATGGATAAAAAAAGCAAAAATATGTTGAAACAGAATGATTTGGTAGTTTTTTCAAGAAATCCCCCGAAGTGGTAATAACTTATTATTAGATTGGCTATAATTTGAAATGTTGCTTCTTTAAAAAAGAATTTTAAGTTTAGTAAAAAAAAAGATATATATGCATACTTTATTACTAAATTATCAGCAATTGCCTTGAAAATATACAAACAATGAAATAAATAAAATGTAATACATGGTGTACATGTCTCCATTAACAAAAAATCAGGCCAAAGTACCACATTCAAGGAAGTTCATGTTATAACATAGCCTCTGGCTTTCGGTACTCGCTAAAAAAAAGTTGGTCCACTTATAACAGAATTCATCAAAGTGTTGTTCAAATGGTAAAACGTTTTCTTCCAACACTATCTCTTTTTCTTCTTGGGCATCTTCACAGGTCTTAGATAGGGGTTATCAATAAGATCACTTTCGTTTGCCGATTCCGTTCTGTCCTTTGGCGAGTCTTCTCCCTCCACATGCTTCTCCTCATCCTTCCTCTTCCGTGTCAGAATTTCATCTTCGTCTTCCTCGAAGATTTGATCCTTAGGGTCCAAAGCATGCAAGTATGGATTTGACAATGGTTTGCAAGCTATTACTGGAATGAGATGGAAGTTCTTATAGTTTGCCTACAGCATGTTGCCATTAAATGCAAAGACTGAAAGGTTACTTTCAATACTGACATTAAAACTATATTTTAAAATTCCGATACTGATATTAATGAATACCAAAAACAACATTCCAATCCAATTATGCGCAGAATCCATATGATATATCCATTTCTTAATGCAATCAACCACCTCTGACACGTTTTGCCCTAAGCCGACCTCTGTGGCAGAGTAGTTAGGGGCAGGATTGTTTAATGCCCGGAAATGCTAATGGGTTCCGTAACAGGACTAGACCTTGTTTTCTCTCACAATTTGGTCCAAGTTGCATATTGTTTAATTTCAATACCTAACTTTGACCATATTTAAATTGATCCGGAACAAACGTTTTGGGACCGAATTGAAATACTAAAGATGAAAAGGTTCTTTACATTCCAGAAGCCATTTACACTTGTGGATTTTCTGTCCGGGACCGGAATTGAAATTTATTTACCATGTTAAAGGTCCAAGAACCCACACAAATTCCGAACTTGGACCATATTTAAATTGAACCGGAAAAAAGGTTCTTTACAGATCAGAACCCAACTTGCTGATTCTCTCTCGTCTTGACTGGAATTGAATTTATTTACAATCTCTGGACCTCTAGCAAGCTTGGTTAGGGGCCGCAGGTTCGAATCATGGATGTTTTTTGTAAGTGATCCATCAGTGTTATCATTCATCCTCATCTTTGGAATTAGCCATGTGTTTTGCCATACAAAATACTTATTTATTGAAATCAGGGTTTGACTTGATTTGAATGTTTGGCACTAGGAGGCCTCCCCGATGGCGCAGGGGTAGCATCGTCATCTTTTAATCAAGGGGTCCCAGGTTTGATACCCGGTGGAGGCACATAGTGGTTTGGATCCCACTTTACACTGTAGGTCCAGTCTCGATTAGCCTTACTGTCCATAAAGTGGACTTAAAACACCAACTAAAACCCAAAACCAAACTTCACTAGGAACTGAATCTGGGATCCCTTGATTACAAGGCAACATAGACACCACTACACCATTAGAGAGGCCCTAGCGTATACAAGAAGCAACAGACTACACAACAATACCTTAAGCTCAAATAAAGTAAAAAAGGTAACCCCTACCAAAACACAAATAACTAAGAATAAAATCTGAATCTGGTGCTGCAAATATTCAAGTCCTGCATTTGAATCCATGTCAACATTATGTTACAAATTTCATCAAGTGTTCAGGGACAAATATCCTTGGGAGGAGCAATGTTAATTACTAATTTACCATCGGCCATTTTGTGGCAGAGACGTCTATCGCATTTAAGCTTCAGAAATAAGAAGTCACTTCTTCCTTAAACATTTTACACTCATAGCTATATGGTCTACAGTTTCAGGAGGATAATGGTTGGGGCCATGCAGAGCGTGTCCATGGCGACCAGCCTATGGCAGTAGTGCAACGTTGTACAGTTGGGAAACTGTGGCACGCAAGTTAAACAAGATGTTCTGTTTTCATAAACCTCGCCAGTTTAAGGTTCACCATAAGATGGGGCAAGACATTTCGAACCTGACATGTCCAAGTCCCATAAATAAATTTCCATCGCCTACAGCTGGAGTTATCATTTCTCGAAGAGACATGGGAAACAACATTCATTTTCCTTCCATGTTTTTTTTTCTTTTTTGCCACCACGTTGACAGCTGAGTTATTGTGTCTTGGGAAAACAATGAGTGTTAAATTTGTCTCAATATACACAATGACCGTTCACTGTTGTGGGCATTCTCGAACATTGCTAGTCTGAGTCAGTTTGAGTTCTTATATGCTGGATACTGCAGTGATATGATGTTATAATCCTATAGAGAAATATTCACTATATTATTTCACTGTACTCGTATATACTGTGTATGAATAATATAAAAAAAAAGTTGAATATTGGACACAGAGAAGTCTGTTTCCCGTCTGCTAGCAGTGTTTGGCAATAGCACTGGCTGCATATTGGCTGAACTCATGTTCCTTCTAAAAGCATACACTGTAGAGCAGACTATGAACCTGACTGGTCAAAGCTCGTGAAAAAAGTATCAGAATTGCACTGTCACTAAAAACAATAGATTATTTTTTGTTTAAAGTAAAAATACCAGCTATAAATGTAATTTCAAAATCTTGTAGTACAAGATTAATTGTCATGGTAGTCATTTTGCTATTAGTCACAATTACATAAATTGGTCTAAATATTAAGATTTTAGATACATAAAATGGATAAATTTTTCATATGAACAAAAACAAATTCTGAAAGATGAATTATACTGGAAATAAAGTAATTCCAATGTTAAATATGACAAGAGACCAGTTTAATTGCCATAACTAGACTCTGGATTTTCATGTAATATCAAGTAGAAAATATGTACCAATAATTGATAAAATGTGTACCTAAATAAGGTATTATTAAGGCTATGTAGTATCAAAGAACATCTAATATTAATAATAATTGAGTATCCAAGCAATTTCAAAAATTCTGCTAAATATTCATTTTATTAGAACATATTCAACATAATTTTAAGGACAGGAGTTGTTCAAATTAAAATTTGTATCATATTTATAAACTCAAAAAAGCACAGAAATGTTTTTGTCAACTAATAATTACTTTCAACATCGCAAATTATTGTAGAATATGTAAATATGTGAGAGTTCTTTGTAACTTTTGAAACAAATTGTAAAAAAAAAAAAAAGCATCTACAGAAAAAACAATTGAATTAAAATTAGGGATGGGACCGATTAATCGGTACTCTATCGGTATCGGCCGATATAGGCATATCGGTGTATCGGTAAAATTACCGATTATTTTACCGATCCGATATATCGATTATTATCTGATAATTTAGTGCAAAATTCTGCCATTTTGTTGTAATTTTTATGGTTAATATCTATGCCCTACTTTCTAAAAAGTAAATGTCTAAATATGCAATTTATCTTGTACTGCAGTCACCTTGAAACACACATTTATTAAAGAGGTCAGTGAACCTTTCAGGTTCTTCAAGGACCATTTCTAATTTTATATCAGATCGGTAGAATATCGGTTATCGGTATCGGAAAATTTTATATCGGTACTTTATTGGTATCAGCCAAAATTTCATATCGACCCATCCCTAATTAAAATACATTGTTACTTTTGTACTTTTTCTACAAGGGAAAAACTAACTTGCTACGTACAGGAAAGTAGCTTTCTTGTCCACCGATGCAAGTTTCTACAGGCAAAAAGCAAAACAAAAATATGTAACTTGGCAGTCAATTTTACATGACTAAGCACTATGCATCCCATTGATTAGAAAATATGACACCACATGAGCTATAAATTTCCTTCATCATGTTTCAGAGATCGAAAATATAAGAAAAAGGATCAAGATAGGAAAAAAATACAGAAATATGTTGTTTTATGTAAAGTAAATTAGCAAATATGTAATATCCTTCATTGACATTTTCCTGTTCAAGGTATGTATCTAGAAAGGAATAGAATATGGAAATACATACAAATCTGGACTCAAGTCATAATGCATGTTTTAAGTTTTGATAACTAATTTGCGACAGTGAAATATTAGTTCAATAAAGTAATCTAAGTTGACCAATACTATTATCCCCTTTAGTGAAATTCACTGTCTAACTTAATCAGCCCTATTTGATTTGCAAATGGTGACACATTAGAAGCTCTGTTGATTATGTATGCTTTTTTACACTGATGAAGATAAGATTCAGCTAAGCAAGATGGAAATGCAACTTACATGGAAAGACATTCGTGTCCTCGATCACAAACAAACTGTGGGTCTCCCCAGTGCGTGCGATGAACCTTGTAAGTGCTCGCTCTACGTCCCTCTTTTGACTGGCAGCTTTTTCCCGAATTGCCTCATACTCCGTCACAGGTTGCTTGTGAGTCTGCAAGTACACATAAAAATTTACATAGCTGGTCTCATTTTATAACATGTGAAGATCTATTTTTCTGTTTAAATCCATCAACTATTTTCGAAAGAGCTTGTAAAATTTGGTACCAATTTAAACAATATGGCTGAGTTGATAATTTTCTGTAGTCCTCACATCTATTTGTGGCAAGAGTGGATTGTGTGATTTCATACACAACAGTTTCCTTCTTTTTTGATTGTGAATATTTTTAGGCAAAGCCTGAATGATTGATTTTGTTTCAAAGTCTACTTTATGCACAGTAAGGCTAATCAGGACTGGACGTACAGTTTAAAGTGCAGCGGGTATCGAACCAGAGACTCCTTGATTACAAGGTGACGATGCTGCCACTATGCCATTGGTAGACTAATCAGGCATAACCTTAATAAAGTAATTACATAATTATTTGAACAATCTTAAACTGATTAAAGCAACGTTTAGTAACAGCTCAGGCATTTTTAAAGACCTTCTACAAACCCAGATACAGATATTTTAGGAGATTACTACTTTTGTTTCTTAATATTCTGCCAAAGAGATTGTTTATACTCCTGGCAGAGTTTGATAGGAATTTCTGAGTTAAGAGACCATCTTCGTGACAGACTGATAGAGCCAGAGATTGGGTACAAAGAATTTTATTTCCTAAACAGTATACAAGATATGGTTACATAGAACGATTATTATTTTTTTATGTATACGGATAAAAGTAGTCAAGCTACTTTCGGAGGTATGTGCTTATGCCCTGGTACCTGAAAATTAACCCAGGGCGTCAGTTCCGTGAATTTTTTACGGATTCCCCCGCTTTTCTTTGATTCATCCTTGATTTCCATTATTTTTTTAATTACAATAATTCACTGTGACATTGGCAAGAATGTCCCAGTGTGAAGAACCAAATTTGTTCGGTTTTCCTGAACAAAGTTGCTTTCACATCATTCTACAAGGTAAGAAGATTAAGATAAAGGTTAGAAATAGTAGGAAGTAAATAAGTGTTAGTGTTTAACATTAATATTATTTATGATCACAGATACGAAATTACATAAGTGTGTAATTGGGTGGGTAATGTTTTCTTAGGATAAGTTTTGTTGTGTGTCGTGTGCATTAGTGTTGATGGATGAGATGAGGAATGGACATTAACACGATTCTATGAATGTTAAGCAGGGTCTATGTTCTAGTATGTTATGTTTGAGATAGTGAGAGTATTATTGGCTTTGAGATGTACGTATTAATAGTAGGAAGAGATATGAAAGAACGAGTGGTACCTGATGCAAGGAGACTTGCGGGAGACCGGCAAGAGTTGGTCGGACTGGGATGAACATCGGTACGACGGTTGGTACCCGGGACGTCATCAGGAAGGGAAGAAGTAGGGAGGGATTTCCTGGGAAGTATCGGGTACGTTAGTACGTTCGGTAGTGGAAATATAGAGAATTGTCAAGAATCAGTGAGAGAAGTTTGCAGTGTGTTTAGTAACGAGAATAAAGAAGGGGGTGTAAGATTACAATTTAAGAAAGAAACGAAAAAGAAGAATCTTGGTTAAATTCGGTTGGTTCCTAGGTCGAGTCCTTGCAGTGTTATCCTTTGCCTTTCTCCGGGGAGACGTAACCTTTTTTCGTTTTGGCGTATCACTGTCTTCTGTATTAGTGTCTCCTTCTTGATGTTCCTGTGGGAGGTTCTGCTTCATTATCCTCTTGGTGATCTTAGTCCTAAGGAGGGATGTCCTGTTGTTGAGTTTGTCGAAGGTGGATTCTTTGTGATCTTCTGGGGGGTATATTACGTTCCGGAGGTAGGGGTTGAATGGGGAGGTGAGTGATGCCGGATTTGAAGAGGGAATGTTCCTCTTTCGACACCAGGTTTGTTAAGTCGTTTAGTGACGTAAAGTGCTCGGGATTTCTTATTAACTGGTACGTGTTGAAGTTTGGTAGCTTTTGTCTTAAATCTTCGATTTGTTTGTTTGATGTCTGGCAAAAGAAGGCTTTATGTTCCGGTGTGTCCGTCTCGGTTTTACATTTCAGACATTTATCAGTCTGTCTGACGTTGTGCTTATTTAGGTGTTGACCGTAGGGACCGTGTCCCGTTAGGAAATGTATGAGACCTCTCGTGGGATGGAAATGGTCCATCGAAAGTCGTTCTTTTATGTTTGGAAGGAAGCTGTGAAGTCTCCTTCCTTGCGTAGCTTGTGTCCATTCCTGTTGCCAGACGCTAAACAAGTGGTTGTAAATTTCTGGTACCGTGGCAGGGCGTATTCCAATTAGTTTATAGATTTCGTCCTCTTGTCCATTTCTAAAGTAATACTTTGATGCTCTAGTTTTAATAACGATTTCAATAGGCTGTAGGCCCGCAATCATGAGAAGAGCCAGGGTTGAGGTTGTTCTGAATGCACCCGTTAGGCGAAGTATCACTTTGCGTTGTGAAGATCTCAATCTGTTTTTAATGTACTGTTTACTGGTTTCCATGGCCCACAGGGGCGAGCCATAGGAAATAATAGAATTATATATGGTAATGAGATATGTTTTTATGTGTGATAGTGGAAGGTTGTAGTTTGCTGAACTCAATGTGGCTAGACTGTTTATAGTTGTTTCGGCCTGGGTTGTTGCCAGGGCTATGTGTCTGTTAAAAAACATCTTCTCTTGAAGAGTAATGCCAAGGTATTTAGCTTCTCTTACTCTTTTTAAATTTCTTTCTCTGAGTTTGATTTGAGGGTTTCTTTGTAACTTCCCCTTAAGGATAATATAATGAGTCTTTTCCGAAGCTATTTTGAGTTTAGCATGATCACACCAATTGGATAGCATATTGATTGCAGTGGATGCTTTATCTTCGATTTCCCTTCTTGAGTTACCGGAAGTGAGCATGATAATGTCATCCGCATAAGCTATGATCTGGTCTATGTCTGGATGGTCTTGTAATTTCATAAGCTCCAAGTTAGTATTCCAAAGCTCGGGTCCCAGAATTGAACCCTGAGGACAACCTTTTGACGTGATCTTACTCATTTGTAGATCCGGATATTTGATGCTAATTTTTCTGTTAGAGAAATAACTTTTCAGAAGTAGGAAGAGTGTACCTGGGCAGTTCATATTTTTAAGTGTTTGAAAAAGGCTGGGCCACCACAAGTTGTCAAATGCCCCGGCGATGTCCACCATGATTCCAACCATGTACTTGTTTGGAGTGTTTTGTGTTGTAGACGATAGCAGGCGTAATGCATCGTCAGTGCCTTTACCTTTCGTGAACCCAAATTGTATCCCTGATATGGGTTTGAGCAGGCGAAATTCTTTGAGTCTTTTTAGGATAAGTTTCTCGAAGAGTTTTCCCAAAACGTTGAGAAGGCATATTGGTCTGTATGAATTGACCCTGGTTTCATCTTTATTTGGATGTTTCTTGATGATTATTAAGTTTGCTTCCTTCCAGGTTTCTGGGAATATCTTCTGAACAAGGCACTCATTAAATAGTTGAGTAATGTAAGGCGTAAGTACCGGGGTGATTTCTTGTATTATTTCCACAGGAATTCCGTCTGGTCCCGGGGACTTCTTCATTTTCATGCTGCTTATTTCGTTTTCTACTTCCTGGGTAGTGAAAGGTAATATTGGTGATTCTGGATATGGCTGGTGATACATTTTTCTTGTATCCTTATTTTCCTCGCTGTCGTTTTCAGGTTTGTCGTCTGGTATGAGATTCTTCATTAAGAAGTTGATGGTTTCTTCCAAGTCCTTTGTCATATTCGTGTTGTTCTCGTCATTAATTAAGGTGGAAATGGTTTGCGGTTTTTTTATTTTGCCGGTAGCGATTTTATACGGGGTGCCCCATTTATTTAATTCCAGACGTTTTTCGATGAAGATATTCCATTGTTGTGTCTTATAATTTAGTAGCTCGGTTTCGTATTGCTTTTTTTTGGCACGGTAAATCTGGAGGTTGGCATTTCTGTATTGTGCGATGATGGATTTTTGATATAGTTTCCTGGCTTTTTGCATTTGTTTCTTAAGGTTGGTTAATTTCTTTGGCCATGGCTTCCTCTTCATTTTCCTTTGGTTATTTCTGGGTGATGAATTTTCAATTGCTTGTCTGATGTTTGCAGAGAGTTCCTCTGCGAGCGTGTTGAGTGATTTTTGTTGGTCCAATTGTTCAGGGATAATGAGCTTTTCTAGGAATTTTTGATGATCGATTTTTCTCCAGTTCAATATGTTCTCCTGGTTTGTCTGTTCAAGCTGATGTTGCCTGTAGATTAAGTCGAATAGTATGTAGGGAATTTTGTTTTTGGATGTGTATGGTTCTTGCATGAGAATTATGTCAATGTATTGCTCTTTGCAGTAATTGATTGTTTCAAGTGTTGCAAGCTTGCTTCTTCTGGTGTTGATCTGTGCAACGCGTATCTTGTCGTTATCTATGAGTGCCGTACTAATTGGTGGCATCGGGGCCATTCGTTTGTAGCTATGAACTCCATTCTCCCGTGTGCCCTTACAAAGTCCGCGTAAACATCGTCAAGTACCAGGGACTCTCCGCGACGTCCGAAAGCTGTCTCGGTTAGCCGGAGCAGCTCCTCTGTGTCGGTAGGAAGGTTGTAAGTTTTTAACGTTATCCTGTCCACTGCTTCTGGTATGGGGAAGGTAATAGTTTTGCCCTTGCTATGCTTCTTCCTGACTAGTAGTCTCAGTGCAGTAATGAGAATATCTCTCTCTTCTAGGCGTGAAAGTTTCAAGTTGTGTTCGAAGTTTCTATATATTAGGTACGGATCCGAGGGATGGGATGAGTGTTCTGGCGAGGGTGATGGAGGTTCCGAGTCAGTATCGAGATCGGTGTCATATAAGTCAAGTGTGTCTTCTGCAGTGAGTTCAATTTTCTTGAATGTGAGAGGGGTGTGAGATGATGTGTCAGATGTAGGTGTTCGTGTCAGAGCGGGTTTTATTACCTCAATTGGGGCAGAAGGTGTTGGAAAAGGGTCGTTGAGGATGGAATGGGTGTTTGTAGTGAATTTTATATTCTCCGATAGGTTGGACGGTTCAGTAGAGAGGTCGAGAAGGGTTGGGGGATTGAAGTATGTGCTATATGGGTACATGAAGGGGGGAGCTTCTGGGTTTAGCGTGGAAGAGTTTACTAAATCGATTGCTTTTTTTAGTCGGTATGCTGCCGCTCTTTTAGCGTTTCTTTTTCTTCTACTTGGTGGATTTCTTTTCCGTTTTGTTTTAGGGGTGTTCTCCATAGTCTGTCTTGTCCACTAGTCTTTGCCACATGAGGGTGTATGTTGGGCAGTCTTTGTTGTCTTTACTATTGCATGTTTTGTTCCTGTTTTTACATGGAATGCATGTTTTCGGTTGGGTTTTTTTATCACAGTGTTGGCGTTCATGATTCTCATTTCCACAATGGGTGCACAAGGGTTTGTTTTTGCAGTATTTTACTACGTGGCCCAGATCTCCACATTTCAGGCAACGTGCAACCACGATATAATCTTTGATGAAAAGAGATAGGAACGGTAAATATACGTTTTCTGTGCGAAGAAGGATTTTTCTAATTTTACTTGTGGTTTGTACAACTAGATGTACTGTGTTGCTGTTACGGGGTCCTGTTTTAAATCTCACATTGAAATCATTTGTGTATTCTTCATATGGAATTGATTCTTGGAGATTAAGGCTGTAAAATTCTGTGTAAAATTCCTCTGGGTCTTTATTGGCCGGAACGTCATATATGATCAGAAGTGGATCCTTTTTTCGAGGGTTTTCTACTTTGATGTTGTGTTTAGGAAGATCTTTATTATTAATTAATTTCTCGGCTCCTTCTCTGGAAGCTGTTTCCACTATCACCATTTGATTTGTGGTTCTTATGCTTTTGATTTTGATATTTTCCCTCACTGGATTTACTGTGGTGGTCAAGATTTCCTGTATCTTCTTAGCACTCATTTTCCTATCTTTGTCGGACATAAAGACAGTGTGCTTTACGGTAGATGTGGCTTTCTGTATTTGTTGTTGTTTGTCGTTTTTTTTTTGTTGATACAACCTGGGAGTATAATACGTCTTCTCTAGGGGTTGCAGATTGGACATGGTGATTTCTATCTTGAAGGATTTTATTTACGGCGTGAGAGCCAGAGGTCCCGGGTTCGAATTCCAGCCTAGGCATGCATATTTCTGAGAGTCCCTTCAATGTCATCATGTCACTCATCGTCTTTGTGACTGGCCAGAAGTAGCAGAAAAGCAAATCGATCAACATCTGACAAGTGTGTTGTTTTCAAGAAAATAACAATTGCTGGCACAACGTAAGATATGTCACATTGTGGTGATAATGTGAATGAATGAATGGGTTTATTTTATTTCATATTTCTGCCATTTCTGGCTGTAACGATGAGGATGAATGGTGATGTAAGGACCACTATTATCAATTAATTAACACACTACCTTTTGCCAATATTGTATTTATGTTCATACTGAAACTGAAGTTGATATCTAATTTCCAAACAGAACCTACTATGGAATCATAATGGCAAATCCAGCTCAACAACAGACACATGTAGATGCCAAGTAATAACTAAAGAATTCCAACACACAAAATTTAATACCAAACCAAACGTTCATTGTTTCATTGGCAAATTATGGATCAAAACATCCTACTTCGTGAATATTACGTAGAATCATGCAGTTATTGCAACCTCCATAAACACCTGCCTCTATACATAACCAAGAGCATAAATATTGGAAGGACATGCTGTACAGTAAACCAATATCTTAAAATCTACATAATACATTTTTCTGAATTATTTTGGGTAAATGTTCCCCTGCACTAAGCAAGTCCGTGACTAATTCCTAGACCATAAGGTGACTGACGATAAACTAAATAGGCTAGTAACAATTATGCTAATGTCTCAGTTTTTTTAAAAGGAACTTGCATGTAATAAATTACTCGATTTAAAATTTTTCAATTTAGAAAACACTTACGTATCAACATAACTTCCAAGACAAAAGAAACACTAAGTAATTAAGTCCAGTTTTTGGCATGTACTTTGCTTTCTAGCTTTCACCACATCCTGGGGCTTCCTCAGGAGATGGACAAGACTAGTCAAGGTTTAAAACACGGGGAAGGTAAGTTATTGTCTTTTATCTTTTTAACCTTACCTTTCCTTTGCTAGAGAGCAAAGTAAGTACATGCCAAAAACTGGACTTCATTACTTAGTGAAATGATGGCATGTGGTGTAAGTTATGCCTCATCTTAAAGAAACACTCCCTACAGTTGAAATAAACCTACATGTTTTTTAATTGGCTCTGACAGAAAAAATGTCTCTAGTCTGTCTGTAATGGTTCTCACATCAGTGAAAATAAGGAAAATGCCGAGAAATAAAAATAAAGATTTCAAATAAGGATATTTTTATGCTTGGTATTAGGGGTGTGCGGGATCCCGAGCAGTCAGGAAATACCGAATGGTCATTTTAAAGTCATTAATTCTCGACGTTTTCTGCATTGTACGTTTCTGGAACTTATTGGAAATTGTTAGTTTTTATTCCAGAAATGCAAAAACAATCTTATTCCCTTCCTGAAAATTTCCAGACTTCGTCAGCAAGTTGCAAATTTTTTCCATCCCGAATGCCGGGATTTAAAAAATTTCCTGTCCTGACCTAAAAAATTCTGTCCTGCACACCCCTACTTGGTATAAATTTTTCTACATTGTACAGCTAATAGGTAGAGACTTTTATGTATAAGATACTACAAGTTGAACAACTTTTGAGGGGAGTATGAGAAAAATAATGGCAGTTTGTTGTATACTCACTGGCGTTCGGATATATGCATGCGGATCTGGAAACGATGGCAGATGATTGGGAATATGTGACGGGTGTGGTTGTTTCTGTCCAGCCTGTAGAATCTGCAACTGCTTGGGTTGGCCACTCTGCGACAACTGAGGGAGGATCGAACGCTGTGAACGGTACGCATGAGCTTCTATCCCGTCAATGCTTATTCCCATTTCTACGAGAGCCATAATGACATCGCCAATCACTGGTTCTGTCCGTCCCGACAACTCACAGAATGATCGTCCACTGATGCCAACCTGTGTTAAGACTGAAAAAAATCATGAAACAATTTATAGTTCTAGTTTAGGTAAAACAATATTCTAAAATATTATTTGGTGTTTTCTTAAGGCGAAATTTTAATTCAATATATGAATTGTTCCTGTAGTTAAGTTGCATTACATTGTCGCAGTCACTGAAAATCTATATTTTTCATTGTCTTTGCACCACATCTTGCAATAAGTAAATAAAGTTCCAGTAAATTTCAATGAATTTGAAAATATGGGATTCAATGAATACAAGGCAACAGTGTTATCACTGCATAAAATTGAAGATTGGAAAAACTAATCTCTCAGAATTAAAGATAGACAAAGTATTAATTTTCAAGTGATTACATCATGGAAAATACTTTGTATAGGTCAGGGCCGCCGTTAGGGGTGTGTGACGCGTGCCACCACACAGGGCCTCGCGCTTTCAAGTCAAGTTGTTCATTCATTTCTTGTGCAAGCGAGATTGCATTCAAATAGAGGAAGAGAAACATAATTCCTGTGAAACGAAAGATTCCACCATAACAAAGTTGATTTCTCGCAACGGACAACGGTGTCCATTCTTGTGAAGCCATCATTCAGAATTCACTGACAAGGAACAGCGACGTATTTGTGAATCCAACTTTCCTCGATTTCCTGTCATATATGATTGCTCGACAGAGGACAGGCACCATAAAATGGTGGTTTGTCTACTCTTCAAGCTGAGGGACAACACATTTGAGGGTGTTCCACCCTGTGCTCTTGGAATTTACGATCTGGCCAATTTCAGAAAAGTTGAAAAGAAGAGGCAGCATCAAAGTCCTGAAGGACCGCTTGGGCTCTTTTCAAGCTCTCGTGTTCTGCAGCAGGTTTTCCTCACGGTAAAATGAAACTGTCTTTGGAGTATTTGGTACTCCATGTATTAATAACGCTCTCGTTTTAGAAAGTAATGAGGGTGCGGATTTGTTGGCACTAAAAACCCCTATGCAAATGGGCACCAGAATGATGAAAAGATGCACTTTTCTGTTCTTTGGGCTGACTGTGACTATGATGATTACTGTGAAGAGGGCTCCCGCATAGCATAGTGGTTGGTGCTCTAGCTTTGGAGCGAGTGGTCCTGCTCCCGGTGGGAACCCCCAAACTTTCGGATTGACCCAGCATCGTGAGGACAAATGAGGAGCTACTTGAAAAGATGTGGCATTCTCCGGTCTTCAAAGCCAAAAAACAGCGGCGATGGGACTCTATGTGCAGACCACGGGTCATCCAAAGATGCACTTACTTGGTAGGCCCTGGCTCTCAGAGGGCTGGAATTGTTTGTAGTAGCGTTAATGTGAAGAACATTGAAATTATGGATACGTTCAGTGCTTTTGCTTTTGTTGAGTAGAGAAAGAGACAAGGCCATCATCTACACGATAAATTGGTTAATACATTAGTTGTAAATCATACATGACTTTGTCTACCTGTTTACACTACTCAGGTAACGGTTCGGATTGTTTTATGATTTCTCCTAGCACAAAGACTAATTATCGTAGAATTTTGGAAATCATTGTCACACGAAATTTGAACCTTCCTTAAAGTAATGAGCACTCTTTGGACTCGAAAAAAAGTTATTTATGTTAAAAAAAACAACTTGAAAATTACCTTACGCACTTCTCATGGACAACATATTCTCAGTCGACAAGCGACAGTAAATATCGTAGAAGCGTGGGAATGAATGCAGAAGTAAAGGTAACGGTAACAGTTTCATGCATCGGAGACACATTTCTTCAATTTTACACAAGAAACTACTTACGGAAATGAGTTTCTCCAAGGTTTATAACCTCCGTCGATATATATTCTTCCTAGAACTTCATCCTACAATGCAGCAGAACAATAAATAATCACTTTTCATGTAATAATATTGCGCATTTTGTGAAAATCGACAACATTATGCCGTTGTTTCCAAGATGTACCTGCAGATGGCTCTAGCGTCGGAAGTCACGCGATCTCGCTAGTGGAATCAGGGTTTCCAAACGTGCGATTTTTTTCGAGAAACGCGAGTTTTTTTTTCTTCGAGAAACGCGCGGTTTTTTGTCGAGAAAGGAAAATGGTTTTTCGATGAATTTAGGGGTGAAATGGGTGCTAATGGAACCTAACCTAACAGGCCTAACCTAACCTCGTGTGAATGGTTCGTGGGGCTACCCGTGGATGGTTTTTGGGGCTAACGTCAATGGTTTGTGGGGTTACCCGTGGATGGTTTTTGGGGCTAACGTCAATGGTTTGTGGGGCTACCCGTGGATGGTTTTTGGGGCTAACGTCAATGGTTTGTGGGGCTACCTGTGCATGGTTTTTGGGGCTAACGTCAATGGTTTGTGGGGCTACCCGTGGATGGTTTTTGGGGCTTTTTTACAACTTTCATACACAATAGAGTTGGAAACATTGATATTCGAAAACAAAAGAAGCGTTACAATTCGCAAAGCAAGCGATATCGCACCGTGACGTGCTTTCCGTAGCATTAAGGAAAATGGTTTATTTTAGCAGAAAAAGTGTTTGTTTTCGTGCAAAAAGCATATTGGCACCTTCCACTATGTTCCGCAATACATAATTGGTAAGTACAAACCACGAGAAAGATAAAATATCGGATTTAAATGTGTCTCCGATGCATGAAACTGTTAATAAAGGTAACAGTTTCATGCATCGGAGACACATTTCTTCAATTTTACACAAGAAACTACTTACGGAAATGAGTTTCTCCAAGGTTTACAACCTCCGTCGATATATATTCTTCCTAAAACTTTATCCTACAATGCAGCAGAACAATAAATAATCACTTTTCATGTAATAATATTGCGCATTTTGTGAAAATCGACAACATCATGCCGTTGTTTCCAAGATATACCTGCAGATGGCTCTAGCGTCAGAAGTCACGCGATCTCGCTAGTGGAATCAGGGTTTCCAAACGCGCGATTTTTTTCGAGAAACGCGCGCTTTTTTCGATGAATTTAGGGGTGAAATGGGTGCTAATGGAACCTAACCTAACAGGCCTAACCTAACCTCGTGTGAATGGTTCGTGGGGCTACCCGTGGATGGTTTTTGGGGCTAACGTCAATGGTTGTGGGGCTACCCGTGGATGGTTTTTGGGGCTAACGTCAATGGTTTGTGGGGCTACCCGTGCATGGTTTTTGATCCCTGGTTTTTTACAACTTTCATGCACAATAGAGTTGGAAACATTGATATTCGAAAATAAAAGAAGCGTTACAATTCGCAAAGCAAGCGATATCGCACCGTGACGTGCTTTCCGTAGCATTAAGGAAAATGGTTTATTTTAGCAGAAAAAGTGGTACTACTTTACTATACCTGAGACACCTGGGAATGATTTCTTTCGCACTTTTTTACATTGATAACGTACTATTCTGCACTCCGGAACACTTATTTAGGTGAAATAATGGAATCTGTAACGAAAATAATGTATATTCCTTACATTTACGAGTATTTACTGTTCTTGTTTATTTCCACACACAACATGGCGATAGCTTACCGTTGATCGTTCGTTGTGCCAGTGTTTTGTCGATTTGGAGTGTGCATGCAGTGTTGCAAGCTCCTTTACCGAAAAATACCTACTTTCGGGCCGGATTTCAAAGTATGCTCAAATATTTTTTTTTAAAAAAAAACACCTCAGGAACAAACCATTGACGTTATGTTAGGTTAGGTAAGGCAAGCATAGTTTAAATTTAAAAAAAAAAATTAAAAACACTTTAGGAATTTTAAATTGACTTTTTTACTTACTTACAGGGACGAGGTATGCCTACTAGGTTAGGTTAGGCCTGTTAGGTTAGGTTCAATTAGCACTCCTTTCGTTCAATTTAGAATATACGGACAACATCGGCTTGTAGCAGCAGCAATATCGCGTATTGTGCTCTCGTGCAGAAAGCAAATGGCGGCAGCAGCAATAGCACGTCGGAAATAGATTTTCGTAGAAAACCACATGCATTCGCATTAAAATGGATCAAAACTACATTCCCGAACATCAACAACGCTACAGAAAATTATTTGCGTAAGTACTTTCTCCTGTAAATTTGAAGGAATCTGTCTCAGGTATAGTAAAGTGTTACCGAAAAAGTGTTTGTTTTCGTGCAAAAAGCATATTGGCACCTTCCACTATGTTCCGCAATACATAATTGGTAAGTACAAACCACGAAAAAGACAAAATATCCGATTTAAATGTGTCTCCGATGCATGAAACTGTTACCGAAGTAAATCGGAACCCTAGTAGAATGCATTTAGGGACTTTATTTTAATGCTAAGTGAACCGAACCAAACCTAACCACGAAAGCATATATTGAACAAAACCTTAAGTAATCGCTAAAACTCCGCAGTATGTGTTAACAGACGTAGATACATCGAAATCGATCCATGTAAAAATTGCATTCGTAGCACGATGAAATCGCAATAAAACAAAAGGAACTTGGGCCTTTCCGTCTCCTAAATTTTTTCTTACACGGCTGGTTTACGAGGCACTAAAATTCACATTCGTTGTACCCTAATAACAAAAGTACTTACAGCTCTGAATCATTTCCGTTAATGTTTCTATCGCTTCCCTCTCGGCTGCTTCAAAACCTAATTCAGTCAACAAATAGCAAACCGTGGTGGTTACAGCTTTCCTTCTTGTGTTTACATTGGAATTTTCCGAGTTCGAATTCATGGTTTATTACACAGAATAGGATTATGGACTACATAAATAAATCCTAGTACATATAGTGAGACGCGAGAATCTCTTACGGTGAAGAAAAGTATACAAACATTCAACGTAACTTCATAAAACGATTTAATACCGAACAAACATTACATCACTTTCATGAACAAGAGTGACACTATCGTTACATTTGTCCTTCACGGTATCGCATACATGAAGTTCTTATGTGGAAATGAAAAATGACAAATATTTACTTTGGAGAGTGGAAGATAAACTTAACCAAATGCAATCTAATTATAATAACATTCTCATTCACATATTACTATATTCGTGATCGTTGTGTGACACGGGATATATTGGGAGACCCACTGTAATGCAACCACAAAGTTTTAAAGTCTATCTTTTTCATTAATATTGAAATAATTAATAGAAAACTATAAAACGACACCGCAGATTCTTTTTGTTTAATAATGTTTTGCGTCTTACAGCAGGTCTAAGTTTCGATTACAGCTGTCATAGCCGCATTACTGATGGCACGTTTCTCAACCACCTTTCTTGAGTTCAAGCCCCGCCCTTCTTCTGATTTTATCAGTCTCATTTATTTTGTTGTGAGGTTAGGCAGGATATGCTTAGGGCTCAAACACCTACATTTTTGGAACCTCACAAGTTGAAGGGCGGGACTTGATAAGAAAAAGAAAAGGTGTTTGAGAAGTGTCAGAAAAGTAAGTCCCGTGAACGGCGTGATCAGTGATCACTGATCAGTATGGCGCGAACCGGGAAGTTTGTCGTGTGACGTCTGTGAAGTTCCCCACATTTTCTTCAGCCACAAATACAAGCCACGCCCACAATACCACAAGCCACATCCACAAGAGCAGGGTTGCAAGCCGCGAATATCACGAATTTCAGTGTATGGTATAACGCACGTTTTCACGCAAAATAAGCTAAGTAAACTATGATTATACACATACGTAATGCTTAAATACATCATTCTATTAAAAATATGGTATATGAAATAAAGAAATTACTGTCACACCCCAAAAATAATACATATACATGCCCTAGAAGAAAGACGTGTTTCTCGCATAATGATACCGGCCGCGATCCAGCCACGAATTTTAACACGAGCCACAAATGATAATTCTAAAGCAGAGACCTAATAGAAATTGGATATTATGAATTTAAAATAAAGAAAAAACATTAACGAACAGTATGAAATAAAAAAATTACTGTCACACCCCACAAATAATAAAGATACATGCCGTAGAAGATAGACGTGTTTCTCGCATAATGATACCAGCCGCGAATTTCAACCCGAGCCACAAATGACAATTCCAAAGGAGAGATCTAATAGAAATTGGATTTTATGAATTCAAAATAAAGAAAAAACATCAGCGAACAATATGAAATAAAAAAATTACTGTCACACCCCAAAAATAACACATATACATGCCCTAGAAGAAAGACGTGTTTCTCGCATAATGATACCGGCCGCGATCCAGCCACGAATTTTAACACGAGCCACAAATGATAATTCTAAAGCAGAGACCTAATAGAAATTGGATATTATGAATTTAAAATAAAGAAAAAACATTAACGAACAGTATGAAATAAAAAAATTACTGTCACACCCCACAAATAATAAAGATACATGCCCTAGAAGATAGACGTGTTTCTCGCATAATGATACCAGCCGCGAATTTCAACCCGAGCCACAAATGACAATTCCAAAGGAGAGATCTAATAGAAATTGGATTTTATGAATTCAAAATAAAGAAAAAACATCAGCGAACAATATGAAATAAAAAAATTACTGTCACACCCCAAAAATAACACATATACATGCCCTAGAAGAAAGACGTGTTTCTCGCATAATGATACCGGCCGCGATCCAGCCACGAATTTTAACACGAGCCACAAATGATAATTCTAAAGCAGAGACCTAATAGAAATTGGATATTATGAATTTAAAATAAAGAAAAAACATTAACGAACAGTATGAAATAAAAAAATTACTGTCACACCCCACAAATAATAAAGATACATGCCCTAGAAGATAGACGTGTTTCTCGCATAATGATACCAGCCGCGAATTTCAACCCGAGCCACAAATGACAATTCCAAAGGAGAGATCTAATAGAAATTGGATTTTATGAATTCAAAATAAAGAAAAAACATCAGCGAACAATATGAAATAAAAAAATTACTGTCACACCCCAAAAATAACACATATACATGCCCTAGAAGAAAGACGTGTTTCTCGCATAATGATACCGGCCGCGATCCAGCCACGAATTTTAACACGAGCCACAAATGATAATTCTAAAGCAGAGACCTAATAGAAATTGGATATTATGAATTTAAAATAAAGAAAAAACATTAACGAACAGTATGAAATAAAAAAATTACTGTCACACCCCACAAATAATAAAGATACATGCCCTAGAAGATAGACGTGTTTCTCGCATAATGATACCAGCCGCGAATTTCAACCCGAGCCACAAATGACAATTCCAAAGGAGAGATCTAATAGAAATTGGATTTTATGAATTCAAAATAAAGAAAAAACATCAGCGAACAATATGAAATAAAAAAATTACTGTCACACCCCAAAAGTAACACATATACATGCCCTAGAAGAAAGACGTGTTTCTCGCATAATGATACCGGCCGCGATCCAGCCACGAATTTTAACACGAGCCACAAATGGCAATTATAGGAAAGAGACCTAATAGAAATTGGATTTTATGACTTCAAAATAAAGAAAAAACCTTAACGTACCATACATAATAAGAAAAATTACATTCACATGCCCTTGAGGAAATACTTTATTTACGTTTTATCGTACCGCCCGCGATCTAAGGTTTGCTACCTTTTACTTCGCTTTTCGATTGTGCCATGTCTGACTAATTTGCGAATATGTGGATGAGTGAAGACATGATGAACTTGATGAATGCACACTCACATACATCCATGTTCAGCCGCGATTCGAACCCCGGCTTCGGGGCGCGATATGCTAACCGCTCCGCCATGGGGGGCGGCTACGTGCCACGACTGACAATACTAGCAAAGCGACTTAATATAAATTGGATTTAATGACTTTAATATGAAGAAAAAACATACATGAATTATGCAAAATTGGATTCAAATAAGTTGTTAATGTGTTCCCTTTCAGTGTTTTAGCAGCCACCTTTGATATAGGGCGGAGGATGAGCAACTTCCGTGCTCTCTTATCTGGAGGCCACCTGCAGGTGGAATTCCCTAAGGCTGCTTTCTTGCCATGCAGGTGTTTGTCTCCAATACCAGAAAGTGTTTATAGACTGGAGTTTCTTGATGTAACAGCCAACAAATATCAAAGATACATGCCCTCAAAGAAATAAATGTTTCTCGCTTTATATTACCGGCCACGATCCAGCCACAAATGTGAACACGGGCCAGGAATGAAAATATTAGCAAACCGTCTTAACATAAACTGGATTTCATTTTATTTCTTATTTTGATTTGATTTATGTGACTTCGCTTCTTGTGCCACTTTTGGCTAATTTGCGAAGATGGGGATGAATGATGAAATTGATGAATAGACATCACAAACGTCCAAGCCCAAGCCAGGATTTGAACCCGGGACTCAGGGCGTCGCAGCGCGATGTGCTAACCACTCCACGACGGGTGCCGGCTAACTTGGATTTTATGACTTTAAAATAAAGAAAACACATTAAAGAACTATACAAAATAAAAAAATAATAAAATTACTGTCACACCCCACCAATAATAAAGATACATGCCCTAGAAGATAGACGTGTTTCTCGCATAATTATACCAGCCGCGATCCAGCCACGAATTTCAACCCGAGCCACAAATGACAATTCCAAAGGAGAGATCTTATATAAATTGGATTTTATGAATTCAAAATAAAGAAAAAACATTAGCGAACAATATGAAAAAAAAAAAAATACTGTCACACCCCACAAATAATAAAGATACATGCCCTAGAAGATAGACGTGTTTCTCGCATAATGATATCGGCCGCGATCCAGCCACGAATTTTAACACGAGCCACAAATGGCAATTATAGGAAAGAGACCTAATAGAAATTGGATTTTATGACTTCAAAATAAAGAAAAAACCTTAACGTACCATACATAATAAGAAAAATTACATTCACATGCCCTTGAGGAAATACTTTATTTACGTTTTATCGTACCGCCCGCGATCTAAGGTTTGCTACCTTTTACTTCGCTTTTCGATTGTGCCATGTCTGACTAATTTGCGAATATGTGGATGAGTGAAGACATGATGAACTTGATGAATGCACACTCACATACATCCATGTTCAGCCGCGATTCGAACCCCGGCTTCGGGGCGCGATATGCTAACCGCTCCGCCATGGGGGGCGGCTACGTGCCACGACTGACAATACTAGCAAAGCGACTTAATATAAATTGGATTTAATGACTTTAATATGAAGAAAAAACATACATGAATTATGCAAAATTGGATTCAAATAAGTTGTTAATGTGTTCCCTTTCAGTGTTTTAGCAGCCACCTTTGATATAGGGCGGAGGATGAGCAACTTCCGTGCTCTCTTATCTGGAGGCCACCTGCAGGTGGAATTCCCTAAGGCTGCTTTCTTGCCATGCAGGTGTTTGTCTCCAATACCAGAAAGTGTTTATAGACTGGAGTTTCTTGATGTAACAGCCAACAAATATCAAAGATACATGCCCTCAAAGAAATAAATGTTTCTCGCTTTATATTACCGGCCACGATCCAGCCACAAATGTGAACACGGGCCAGGAATGAAAATATTAGCAAACCGTCTTAACATAAACTGGATTTCATTTTATTTCTTATTTTGATTTGATTTATGTGACTTCGCTTCTTGTGCCACTTTTGGCTAATTTGCGAAGATGGGGATGAATGATGAAATTGATGAATAGACATCACAAACGTCCAAGCCCAAGCCAGGATTTGAACCCGGGACTCAGGGCGTCGCAGCGCGATGTGCTAACCACTCCACGACGGGTGCCGGCTAACTTGGATTTTATGACTTTAAAATAAAGAAAACACATTAAAGAACTATACAAAATAAAAAAATAATAAAATTACTGTCACACCCCACCAATAATAAAGATACATGCCCTAGAAGATAGACGTGTTTCTCGCATAATTATACCAGCCGCGATCCAGCCACGAATTTCAACCCGAGCCACAAATGACAATTCCAAAGGAGAGATCTTATATAAATTGGATTTTATGAATTCAAAATAAAGAAAAAACATTAGCGAACAATATGAAAAAAAAAAAATACTGTCACACCCCACAAATAATAAAGATACATGCCCTAGAAGATAGACGTGTTTCTCGCATAATGATATCGGCCGCGATCCAGCCACGAATTTTAACAAGAGCCACAAATGGCAATTATAGGAAAGAGACCTAATAGAAATTGGATTTTATGACTTCAAAATAAAGAAAAAACATTAACGTACCATACATAATAAGAAAAATTACATTCACATGCCCTTGAGGAAATACTTTATTTACGTTTTATCGTACCGCCCGCGATCTAAGGTTTGCTACCTTTTACTTCGCTTTTCGATTGTGCCATGTCTGACTAATTTGCGAATATGTGGATGAGTGAAGACATGATGAACTTGATGAATGCACACTCACATACATCCATGTTCAGCCGCGATTCGAACCCCGGCTTCGGGGCGCGATATGCTAACCACTCCGCCATGGGGGGCGGCTACGTGCCACGACTGACAATACTAGCAAAGCGACTTAATATAAATTGGATTTAATGACTTTAATATGAAGAAAAAACATACATGAATTATGCAAAATTGGATTCAAATAAGTTGTTAATGTGTTCCCTTTCAGTGTTTTAGCAGCCACCTTTGATATAGGGCGGAGGATGAGCAACTTCCGTGCTCTCTTATCTGGAGGCCACCTGCAGGTGGATTGACCTTGTGGAATTCCCTAAGGCTGGTTTCTTGCCATGCAGGTGTTTGTCTCCAATACCAGAAGATAGACGTGTTTCTCGCATCAAGATACCGGCCGCGATCCAGCCACGAATTTTAACATGAGCCACAAATGACAATATTATCAAACGGTCCTAACATAATGTGGATTTTATGACTTGAAAATAAAGAAAATACATTAACGAACAATATTAAATAAAAAAATTACTGTCACACCCCACAAATAACAAAGATACATGCCCTAGAAGAAAGACGTGTTTCTTGCATTATGATACCGGCCGCGATTCAGCCACGAATTTTTACACGAACCACAAACTAATAAGATGAACTAAAATTGCTTTCGTCTATAATAAAACAATTACACCAAAGGAGATTTTAAACTGATAAAGGGTCGAAATCATTAAGATTGTCGGTAACTTGGCGGGGGGTAAGGGGGCACTTGTCCTCTCCCAGCAAAAATTCTCGTTATTTAAGTCACGAGTTTAGTCACATGAAAATCGAGTTCCTCCATGCCATGTTCGTATATATCCGAAGAACTAAGTACATAAACAAGATTTTGTTGTACCTGAAAAGAAACAATTATTCACATTGTTAAAATAGTTTGTTGTCAGTTCACTCCACGGCCGATAAAGGTCCGGATCACCGGGATTCGAATCCCGAACCTCCAAATTACAAGGAAGTCACGTTACCAGCTACGGCAAGAAGGAGATTGATGTGGACGAATTGAGTGTCACTCTCACGTAAATATTTCGGCTTCGAAATGTTTACACACCAGTCCGGCAACAATCAAGGAGTCCCGAATTCGTACCCCGCTGAGGTCTACGTCTCAAAAAACATCCACAGAGTCATGTCCTGGCAGCCCAACACAAGAAGATTTTGTTCAAGGCTAACAAAGAAAGGTAAGAACCGGGTCTAGTTACTAAAAAAACGCCAGTCATTCCCTTTCTCAGGTAGCGGTTCCTTAAAAGGAACCTTGTCATCTCGTTTTCTCTCCTGGGTGGACGGCAAACCTAGCCTGGGAAATAAAAATAATAACAAAAAAAAAAAAAAAACTAGGAGAGACACGTGTAAACATTATACATTATATACAAGACGATATAAATTCTGATATGCAGGTTAGTATTATTCTTCACAGTCATGTTTTCATGTTTTAGGTATTTATTGTTTTTTTTAATAATGCCCAGTGAACCTGGAAAATAATAATCAAAGAAACAAGGAAATATCATAAAATGTCATACTGAGTTGATTATAGAGAATTTTCTGTTATATTCAATAATAGCTTACTTTCTTCAGAGAAAATTTCTCTGCATCGTCAGAATTCCAAAATACCACTTACCTGCTTATTCCTGGTTTTCGAGGTTTGATTCCAGGAAGGTCTTCACGGCCATCATCCCCTCTTCGTTCCAGTGTACCAAGTCTGTCCTGGAGCCTTTTGAATATCTTCTGTTAAAATAAAAAAAAAATATCTTTCAACGTGTATACAGATGAAATGTAAGATAAAAAGTAACTAGAAATAGTAATAATAACAATAAAGTAATTAATATTATTGGTTTTCTGTACCCACATTATATTGTAATATCTTTCCTTTACATTACATTTTACACGTACTAACTGTTTTCCTAGGCCAAAAAATAATTTTTGTAGCAATACAATTTTGGCAATTTATAATATATATATATATATATATATATATATATATATATATATAAAATAGATAAACCGTAATACCAACCTCTCAAACAAGGAATATACCACATGCCCATTTCTCCTCGTAAATAATCGCCCCACATTCAAACAATTCCGGTTATCTGAAACGAGAAGGTATGGAATGAATTCAAACTGCATATAAATTTTTGACATTTTCAATCGTTCAATAAAGTAAGCCAATTGCTAAACCTTGACGTATCTAGTGTAACTCAAAAACGGAGGCAAAATATTAGAAGATGTCATGTTAGAAGGTTATGAATTAAAACTGCATATAAATTTTCTGACATTTCCAACCGTTCAATAAAGTAAGCCAATTGCCAAACCTTGACGTATGTAGTGTAACTCAAAATCGGAGGCAAAATATTACATTTTATAAACTTTCTTTATATGTCAAATCCAACATTGAGTAAACCAAGATGTCACGTTAGAAGAAAGGTACTTACCAGCCCTCAGAGCCTCCAAGCCATCTTTAAATAATTTGTAATTTTGACGGCATTCTTTCCTCTTTGTCATGAACGGTATAACGGGTGGGATAAGGATGGTAACAGAGTTCCCCATCCTCTCCAACAGTTCACTAATACAACGTATCCTGTACGTTATATGATTCGCCTCGAGTCCCTAAAAATAAACAACCATTAGCTCATGATACAGGACCATAAGGCATATACATAAAGGAAATTCTAACTGAAGAAATATGGAAGCGGTGAGGTGATAGGCGACATAATCATTATCATCTTGAAACCTCACATAATGTGCATATCGTTCTAAAGATTGCTTGCGCGAAAAATATTGCTGAAGTCACAATATAGGCACCGGCGGCTCCAGAAGGGGGGGGGGGGGTACGATGGTACGGCCGTACCCCCTGTTGTTTCCGACTGAAACGCTTTGGAGATATGTAGGAGGAAAAAATGCCAAAACATCGTTCCCTTTGGTTTAGCTTTTATTTTGCTTGCTGTGTCCTGACTAGGTTTACTGTACAAAAAGTGGACTTAAAACACCAAGTCAAGTAACAATGTGTATTGCTACTAATTACATGAACATCTTCTGAATAGAGGTAACGAAAAGACAGTACTTGCCTTCAATATATCATTTGTCCCGATCATTAGAAGTATTTTTTTGTTGCTAATCGCATTCTCCCCCGAACGAAGTCTCCGAAGAAGATCCGTAGATGTCTGCCCGCTGATGCACAAGCCGCATTTTCTCTCTTGCTTGCCTGGTGTATGGAAAAGGATTACAATTATTACACGAGCAGTCGGAAATTGTGTTATATTTCGCATTCACAGGCATGTTTCTTTCAAATAATAACTTTTCGTGGATAATTGCTGTATTAGTTAATGTATGCAGTACACGGCCAGTGCAGGGGCCAAAATGGGGGGGGGGGGTGGCAAAGACATTACATTTCCCTTTGTAGATAAGATTTAGCATAGTGCGGGGGCAAAAGTGGTGAAAAGTGGGGGAGGGCAACTGCCCCCCTCGCCCCCCCTAATCGCCGCCACCCTGTAGGTGTATCAATATACGCTCTATAAAACATATCTCATTACTAAATTAGTTGTCCGTACACTGGAATCCGACACATTCCTTGATAGTTGGTGCCCCTCATTGACATTTTGGAGTTCACAGCGGGATCGAACACGGGACAGTATGCACCAAAGGCAAGAATGATAATCATTTGCATACGTGGGAGCCCTTTACTTACATATGCATCACAGAGTGTATGGTCTCGGGTTCGATACTCCGGCAGGCACATAATGGTTCGGATTCTATTTTGAACTGTAGGTCCAATCACGACTTCTCTGATGAGCAACTTAACACAGAAACACAACTCAACATAAGCAAATAAAAAAAACATTCATTACGTAGGCCGGAAGGAGAAAAAAAAAATAGTCATACTTACGGTTTTTATAGATGGTCACTCCGCTGGTGTGCTCCCAGAATCGTAATAGGAGACTGTCTCCTACCAAAGTGTATTCTCCAAATCGTGCTTCCATTTCGTGCAAGTTACCAAAGGAAAAAGAGGATTTCAACTCAAAAAAAGTAATGATAGTGATTCAAAAGCAACCTCAGTGTTCCCAATGAAAGATCAAAACAAGCAGGTTTATTTCAACATATCTATATTTTTATACTCCTATGCTTGTGGGTGTGAGGCAATCTCGTAATGTCATTGGCTCTTCTGAAAATAAACATGCCCTGCAAGAAAATGGTATAAATACGAGGTGCCCAACACGTGCAGCTGCCCGTGGCATGAAAGTTTTATCGCACACCTGGTCGTGAGAGTTCGTGAGTGTTGACAGATCGGTGCTGAGTCTTCAGTAATCTTCAGCCGACCGTCGAAGTCGTGTGTCCGGGTGAGTTGTTAAAAGAACTGCATTTTCAGTTCCGGGTGCTAGCGCGTGTTTTCCAGTGTTATTCAGAGTTCCAGATAGATCGCTGTCGCCGGTTGAAGTTTAATCGAGATGACGTTTGAAAGCAGTTTAGATAAGCACGAATTGGCAGCTTATATAAGCACTAAGGTAAGCAATGTTTCCCATGTGAAGGGATTTGGTGTGAAATCTGTTATTGCATCGGCCGCGCGGCATTTCTTTGGTGACGATGATCGCGTGTTTACACATAGATTGTGGAAGGTTTGGAATCGTGGGGATGTGAAGGCTGAATGCAGGAGGCTTATTGCCTCCCGCCGGGGTTATAATACAATTCGCAAAACTCCTTCTCCTAATAATACAATTCGCAAAACTCCTTCTCCTAAGAAAGTAATCTGTAAATCCGTTCCGGAGTTAAAGAATGAGGGTCGTGATGAATCTTTTTGTGGTTCGAAGGATTGTGTAAATGATTGTGTCATTTCTATGAATGAAGGTGAATCTCACAACATCCGTATTATTCAGACCAAAGAATGTCAAATTCCGGTTGTTGATTCCTTGTGCTTTGAACGTTCTCAGGCACAAGGTATTGATAACTTTTCTAACGTTATTTCTCAAGTTTGTGAAATTTATACTTCTGATAGAATTGGCACAATCAGTAGGCCACATGAGGCAACTGACAATAGTGTTTCTAAAATACATAAATCTGTTGATTATAATGCTATTGACCTTGCTGAAGGTGATGAAGCCTTTACAAACTATGTTTTGCCCGACTCGCATACGTCTTTGCTTGCTGCTTCAGAGAAACCCCCCAATGTTAAATCGGTCGGTAGGACAAAACATAAAGATATGAAATACTGTGGATCGTTTTTTCTTAGTGCTGAAGAATGGCGTTTAGTGTATGAAGGCGATCACATGAACAAATCCGTTTGGCCATCTCTTGCTAGAAAGAAATTTTTTGACATAAATAACGGTTGTATACTTGCAATCAAAGAGAGTAGGATTAATGATAAAAAACGAAAGTCTTGCCCCTTGGTAAAGGTTTATGGAAAGTGTTCATTTGAAGGGTGCATGAAATTTGTGATGACAGCTGACCCGAGCCCGAACACCACAGAATCAGTTTGTTTTCAAGTGTGGTCTCAGGGATCGGTAAATCATGATGGAAAGAAGAAAACTAGCCAGTTGAGGGGATTGGATAGGGAAGTAGCCCAAAATCGTCTGCTTCACATGAAGCCTGCTGCCTACATCCAAAACGAAATATCTGCAGCTGATATTGAGGCTATTAAGGCTGGCAACTGCCAGGGTATTAAGTCCGAGGCAGTAATTCGTAAAGTAAGATCTGAAGCTCTTTCGCAGGGTGATAAATCACGAGATGATTTTCTCGACTTGTGTTTGGAATATGCTGAAACTGTTCAATCGCCCAACAGATATATTCAATTTGTGAGTTTGCCATTCTGCACGTACATGTATAGTAAACCGCAGCTTGAGGTATGGAAGTTGTATTCATCTGCGAAACAACCGGAAACCTGCATTTTGCATTTTGATGCTACAGGTTCAGTAATACGTTCTGTAGACATCATGGAGAAAAGACCTCTTTATTATGCGGGAGTTATAAGTTTCAAAGGCAAATCGTTCCCCATAATGGAAATGATCTCTACAGTGCACAACACCGCTCAGATAGCAGGTTTTCTTCTTTCCTTCAGAGCTTTTTTTTATAACGAGTTCAGACGGTGGCCAGCGTTTTTTCATGTTGTGACAGACTTCAGTTATGCCATAATGAATGCAGTCCTTCAAGCGTGGAATAAGATGTCTATGTTGAGTTACTTGAAATTAACGTACACCATGTTGACCAATAATAACATGGGAGGGACATTTCAAGTGGTTCAACTACATGTGTGTGTTGCGCATTTTATGCACATTGTTGCACAGGATGCGAAAAAGGCAACAAATGACAAACAGTGTAAACGTTTTGTACTGGAAGGTATTGGAATGCTAGCAAATTCAACAACGCTATCTCAACAAGAGGTGATATTTTCCAACGTTTTGATAATATTGTACAGCAAATACAAAAATGATAAGGTTAGGGAATCCTTTTCTCTTCTGCAAACATTTGGTGTTCCACACTTCGTGGATGAAGTTGTACAGTCTGAAGTTCAGGTCTCTGATACGCCAGACATTAAAACAATATATAAAGCAAGTCCCTATTTCAAGCACTTTAACAGCCTTGTTCCTCAAGATATTTCGAATGAAGCTGAAAGCGAAAAAAATGAGTACTACTGTCCCAAAATGGCGGATGTAATAATTAAAAAGTACATGCCGTACATTGTTTTGTGGTCTCGGCTACTGCTTCCTGGTGGAAATAAGCTGCCCATGGACAGGCTTAGTAACGCAGCAGTAGAGTCTTGGTTTAATCATGTTAAACACAACGTCTTGAATAGTGAACTTCATCAGAAGTGTGGAAGGTTTGTGAGGGCACTCAAAGGGAAAATAGATGCGTTGTGTAAACAATTTCTCTTGGATATCCCAAGCACTTTCCAATGTACGCAGAAGAGGAAAAGATGCGATCAGGATGCTGAGGAAATGTCAGTGGAGACATGGCAAAAGCGTGTTAAGAGGAAACGCACTTACTTCACGCGGCACATTCTGAAAGGTGAGAATTTGTTCCCAGGTATTCATGAAACCCCATCAGAAAACTGTGTGTTACCTGCTTCGGTCCAAGGGTTGCAACATGGCGATGAGAGTCCCGAAAGCTCGGCACCACTCGTGTCTTCAACACAATCAGATGTTGCAATCAGTAACCAGCTATCCTTCCTCCCAAATGGGCTAGTTTCGAGTCCTGTCTATTACTCAGTGCAAGTAAGAGATAAAAACTGTGTAATTGGTAATTTTGATACCCAAGGGCTATATCATTCCGATTTTCTTACTCTCAGTTGCAACAAGTTCTTAACTAATTTTATCATTGACTTATGTGCAGAGCTAATCATAATCCAAAGTAAGAAATCCCACATCCTTTACATTCCGTGTGAACTAGCAACCAATTTGATTGAGTGTAATTTCGTTAGGGAATGTAGTGTGAACTCCATGACAATCTCCCATTACTCTTTGCTTGTTATGCCAATCTTAATTAATCATAATCACTGGTGTCTAATTTTTGCTGATATTGTTAAAGGTGCAGTATCCATATTAGATTCTGTATATACGTCCATTGCCCACAAAGAGAAGTATTTCCAATTGTTTGAAAGGTTCGTAGAAAAAAGGAACACTTTTTCTACAGACAAGCTGGATACCAAAAGGTGGCACTTGCTGAATTTGAACACCGTGCACCAAACGGACGGTTACAACTGTGGTGTTTTCGTTCTACATTTCATAAAACAACTACTTGTAGAGGGAAATCTAGTAGAGAATTTTGATCCTAATGAGTACAGGAAGGTGTTACAAATGAGTTTGCTGAAAGCCTCAAGGGCAGTTGACGATTTTTGCATGTATTGTGGGAGAGGTAGTTTAACACAAGATGTAGATTGGGTTGGATGCGATGTTTGTAAAAGGTGGCTGCACATCCCTTGTGTGAGCAAAACTGCGAGTCGCGATTACTTTGAGTCAAGTAACTTTAAGTGCGTACTTTGCCATGCAAATGGTTTGTAGGATAGGTGCCCATGCTATGTAACAATAACATTGCTGGTTTAGTCTGAAACTTGCAACTATGTCCACGCCATTATGGTGATGTGAGATGCAAGTTAACCAGGCGAAACCTGCATATTTTGAATAATGACCATTTAATGTGAACATTAAGCATTTGTTGTTGAGTATTGGAGGACTGCATTTATTATATTTCATACACTTGCAAGTTAGTTTTTGTGGGTTACAAATTGCTGCTGCTGGAAGTTTAATGTTCAGCAACTATGTCCGCACCTCTGAAGGGGTGATGTGAGCTGCTGTACTTCAACTTCAGCAGCACAGTAAAAGTGTTTTGGTTGGGGTTTCCATTTACAAGATACCAGACATTTTTTTTCAGTTCTTGCTTTCTTAATCCCTGGAACTCTGGAGGTGTCGAAAACATGCAACAGGACAGTAAATAGTAACAGTAACATTGTATAAAATTGTACATATACATATATAGTATATATATATATATATATATATATATATATATAAAATTACTTATTTATTTACTTAAACTTATTTATATAAAATATAATTCTACAGAGTGCACATACTGTAAATATTTATTTGTCTGACTGTGAATGAATGTCGTGTTTCTGTTAATATATTATTCTTCTCTGTCCTTTCTATTTCTGAGGGAATTAATCTTCTCCTTCATCTCATCTTCTTCACAATGTACATAATTACATTTTCCTTTTTTTTTTCAGGTTCACCAGCTATTTTTATAACAGAAAATTCTCTATAATCAACTCAGTATGACATTTTTTGATATTTCCTTGTTTCTTTGATTATTATTTTCCAGGTTCACTGGGCATTATTAAAAAAAACAATAAATACCTAAAACATGAAAACATGACTGTGAAGAATAATACTAACCTGCATATCAGAATTTATATCGTCTTGTATATAATGTATAATGTTTACACGTGTCTCTCCTAGTTTTTTTTTTTTTTTTGTTATTATTTTTATTTCCCAGGCTAGGTTTGCCGTCCACCCAGGAGAGAAAACGAGATGACAAGGTTCCTTTTAAGGAACCGCTACCTGAGAAAGGGAATGACTGGCGTTTTTTTAGTAACTAGACCCGGTTCTTACCTTTCTTTGTTAGCCTTGAACAAAATCTTCTTGTGTTGGGCTGCCAGGACATGACTCTGTGGATGTTTTTTGAGACGTAGACCTCAGCGGGGTACGAATTCGGGACTCCTTGATTGTTGCCGGACTGGTGTGTAAACATTTCGAAGCCGAAATATTTACGTGAGAGTGACACTCAATTCGTCCACATCAATCTCCTTCTTGCCGTAGCTGGTAACGTGACTTCCTTGTAATTTGGAGGTTCGGGATTCGAATCCCGGTGATCCGGACCTTTATCGGCCGTGGAGTGAACTGACAACAAACTATTTTAACAATGTGAATAATTGTTTCTTTTCAGGTACAACAAAATCTTGTTTATGTACTTAGTTCTTCGGATATATACGAACATGGCATGGAGGAACTCGATTTTCATGTGACTAAACTCGTGACTTAAATAACGAGAATTTTTGCTGGGAGAGGACAAGTGCCCCCTTACCCCCCGCCAAGTTACCGACAATCTTAATGATTTCGACCCTTTATCAGTTTAAAATCTCCTTTGGTGTAATTGTTTTATTATAGACGAAAGCAATTTTAGTTCATCTTATTAGTTTGTGGTTCGTGTAAAAATTCGTGGCTGAATCGCGGCCGGTATCATAATGCAAGAAACACGTCTTTCTTCTAGGGCATGTATCTTTGTTATTTGTGGGGTGTGACAGTAATTTTTTTATTTAATATTGTTCGTTAATGTATTTTCTTTATTTTCAAGTCATAAAATCCACATTATGTTAGGACCGTTTGATAATATTGTCATTTGTGGCTCATGTTAAAATTCGTGGCTGGATCGCGGCCGGTATCTTGATGCGAGAAACACGTCTATCTTCTGGTATTGGAGACAAACACCTGCATGGCAAGAAACCAGCCTTAGGGAATTCCACAAGGTCAATCCACCTGCAGGTGGCCTCCAGATAAGAGAGCACGGAAGTTGCTCATCCTCCGCCCTATATCAAAGGTGGCTGCTAAAACACTGAAAGGGAACACATTAACAACTTATTTGAATCCAATTTTGCATAATTCATGTATGTTTTTTCTTCATATTAAAGTCATTAAATCCAATTTATATTAAGTCGCTTTGCTAGTATTGTCAGTCGTGGCACGTAGCCGCCCCCCATGGCGGAGTGGTTAGCATATCGCGCCCCGAAGCCGGGGTTCGAATCGCGGCTGAACATGGATGTATGTGAGTGTGCATTCATCAAGTTCATCATGTCTTCACTCATCCACATATTCGCAAATTAGTCAGACATGGCACAATCGAAAAGCGAAGTAAAAGGTAGCAAACCTTAGATCGCGGGCGGTACGATAAAACGTAAATAAAGTATTTCCTCAAGGGCATGTGAATGTAATTTTTCTTATTATGTATGGTACGTTAATGTTTTTTCTTTATTTTGAAGTCATAAAATCCAATTTCTATTAGGTCTCTTTCCTATAATTGCCATTTGTGGCTCTTGTTAAAATTCGTGGCTGGATCGCGGCCGATATCATTATGCGAGAAACACGTCTATCTTCTAGGGCATGTATCTTTATTATTTGTGGGGTGTGACAGTATTTTTTTTTTTTCATATTGTTCGCTAATGTTTTTTCTTTATTTTGAATTCATAAAATCCAATTTATATAAGATCTCTCCTTTGGAATTGTCATTTGTGGCTCGGGTTGAAATTCGTGGCTGGATCGCGGCTGGTATAATTATGCGAGAAACACGTCTATCTTCTAGGGCATGTATCTTTATTATTGGTGGGGTGTGACAGTAATTTTATTATTTTTTTATTTTGTATAGTTCTTTAATGTGTTTTCTTTATTTTAAAGTCATAAAATCCAAGTTAGCCGGCACCCGTCGTGGAGTGGTTAGCACATCGCGCTGCGACGCCCTGAGTCCCGGGTTCAAATCCTGGCTTGGGCTTGGACGTTTGTGATGTCTATTCATCAATTTCATCATTCATCCCCATCTTCGCAAATTAGCCAAAAGTGGCACAAGAAGCGAAGTCACATAAATCAAATCAAAATAAGAAATAAAATGAAATCCAGTTTATGTTAAGACGGTTTGCTAATATTTTCATTCCTGGCCCGTGTTCACATTTGTGGCTGGATCGTGGCCGGTAATATAAAGCGAGAAACATTTATTTCTTTGAGGGCATGTATCTTTGATATTTGTTGGCTGTTACATCAAGAAACTCCAGTCTATAAACACTTTCTGGTATTGGAGACAAACACCTGCATGGCAAGAAAGCAGCCTTAGGGAATTCCACCTGCAGGTGGCCTCCAGATAAGAGAGCACGGAAGTTGCTCATCCTCCGCCCTATATCAAAGGTGGCTGCTAAAACACTGAAAGGGAACACATTAACAACTTATTTGAATCCAATTTTGCATAATTCATGTATGTTTTTTCTTCATATTAAAGTCATTAAATCCAATTTATATTAAGTCGCTTTGCTAGTATTGTCAGTCGTGGCACGTAGCCGCCCCCCATGGCGGAGCGGTTAGCATATCGCGCCCCGAAGCCGGGGTTCGAATCGCGGCTGAACATGGATGTATGTGAGTGTGCATTCATCAAGTTCATCATGTCTTCACTCATCCACATATTCGCAAATTAGTCAGACATGGCACAATCGAAAAGCGAAGTAAAAGGTAGCAAACCTTAGATCGCGGGCGGTACGATAAAACGTAAATAAAGTATTTCCTCAAGGGCATGTGAATGTAATTTTTCTTATTATGTATGGTACGTTAAGGTTTTTTCTTTATTTTGAAGTCATAAAATCCAATTTCTATTAGGTCTCTTTCCTATAATTGCCATTTGTGGCTCGTGTTAAAATTCGTGGCTGGATCGCGGCCGGTATCATTATGCGAGAAACACGTCTTTCTTCTAGGGCATGTATATGTGTTACTTTTGGGGTGTGACAGTAATTTTTTTATTTCATATTGTTCGCTGATGTTTTTTCTTTATTTTGAATTCATAAAATCCAATTTCTATTAGATCTCTCCTTTGGAATTGTCATTTGTGGCTCGGGTTGAAATTCGCGGCTGGTATCATTATGCGAGAAACACGTCTATCTTCTAGGGCATGTATCTTTATTATTTGTGGGGTGTGACAGTAATTTTTTTATTTCATACTGTTCGTTAATGTTTTTTCTTTATTTTAAATTCATAATATCCAATTTCTATTAGGTCTCTGCTTTAGAATTATCATTTGTGGCTCGTGTTAAAATTCGTGGCTGGATCGCGGCCGGTATCATTATGCGAGAAACACGTCTTTCTTCTAGGGCATGTATATGTGTTATTTTTGGGGTGTGACAGTAATTTTTTTATTTCATATTGTTCGCTGATGTTTTTTCTTTATTTTGAATTCATAAAATCCAATTTCTATTAGATCTCTCCTTTGGAATTGTCATTTGTGGCTCGGGTTGAAATTCGCGGCTGGTATCATTATGCGAGAAACACGTCTATCTTCTAGGGCATGTATCTTTATTATTTGTGGGGTGTGACAGTAATTTTTTTATTTCATACTGTTCGTTAATGTTTTTTCTTTATTTTAAATTCATAATATCCAATTTCTATTAGGTCTCTGCTTTAGAATTATCATTTGTGGCTCGTGTTAAAATTCGTGGCTGGATCGCGGCCGGTATCATTATGCGAGAAACACGTCTTTCTTCTAGGGCATGTATATGTGTTATTTTTGGGGTGTGACAGTAATTTTTTTATTTCATATTGTTCGCTGATGTTTTTTCTTTATTTTGAATTCATAAAATCCAATTTCTATTAGATCTCTCCTTTGGAATTGTCATTTGTGGCTCGGGTTGAAATTCGCGGCTGGTATCATTATGCGAGAAACACGTCTATCTTCTACGGCATGTATCTTTATTATTTGTGGGGTGTGACAGTAATTTTTTTATTTCATACTGTTCGTTAATGTTTTTTCTTTATTTTAAATTCATAATATCCAATTTCTATTAGGTCTCTGCTTTAGAATTATCATTTGTGGCTCGTGTTAAAATTCGTGGCTGGATCGCGGCCGGTATCATTATGCGAGAAACACGTCTTTCTTCTAGGGCATGTATATGTATTATTTTTGGGGTGTGACAGTAATTTCTTTATTTCATATACCATATTTTTAATAGAATGATGTATTTAAGCATTACGTATGTGTATAATCATAGTTTACTTAGCTTATTTTGCGTGAAAACGTGCGTTATACCATACACTGAAATTCGTGATATTCGCGGCTTGCAACCCTGCTCTTGTGGATGTGGCTTGTGGTATTGTGGGCGTGGCTTGTATTTGTGGCTGAAGAAAATGTGGGGAACTTCACAGACGTTGTCGTGTGTGTAATGCTAAGTGGTTTTTATTTTAGTTTTTTGATAAAGTAGTTGTTAGGTGATTTGCAGTTGAATGAAAAATTGTTATTTATTTCACGTCGAATATAGATATTGGAGTTATTGCATACTTCAGCAAAAGAAACTTACAATTGTTCGTTCCAGTGATTTAACCTCAGCAATGTACAATGGTTAGTCAAGGTTTATGTAGTGTTATTTCATATTTATGTTATAAGTACTGTTCTCAATCAGATCAATTTTATTTTTTGATAGTTTAGTTTGATTAGAAAGTTATAAGGGTAAAACGTCGGTAATTATGCGTCCCAACACCTCTCACTCATTTATTTCGTCATTTTTAACATTCGTACTTACCTATTCTGCATTGCGAGAGATTCTTCAAGGTGCTATTTTTCACGAAAAAAAGTTCAGTTTTTGACATAAAGAGTAATTATTAAACCATTGACGTTAGCCCCACGAAACATCAAGGGGACGAGGTATGCCTACGAGGTTAGGTTAGGCCTGTTAGGTTAGGTTCCATTAGCACTCTTTTCGTTCAATTTAGCATATACGTACAACATCGTTTTTTCTCGATGTAAGAAAATACCAATAAGAACTTCTAAGTGCTACAGAAACTCGTTTCGGTAAGTAGTTTCTTGTGTAAAAACGAAGAAAATCCCTTGGGACGCTATCAAAGTTTTACCGTTATAAGTTCCTGAGCCCGATTTGGTCAGAAATGTACGATGTTAGGATTAGAAGTCACATTAGACTATTTGAGATTCTGTTCCCCCTTACGAAATAGCTGACGTAGTGAATTCCTTTCAAACATGCACGGGAAGAGGTCGGCCCAAGTTCCTTTTGTTTTATTGCGATTTCATCATGGTTCGATTTCGATATACGTCTGTTAACACATACTGCAGAGTTTTAGCGATTACTTAAGGTTTTGTTCAATATATGCTTTCGTGGTTAGGTTAGACAGGTTAAAATGAAGTCCCTAAATGCATTCTACTAGGGTTCCGATTTACTTCCACTTCATTCCCACGCTTCTACGATATTTACTGTCTCTTGTCGACTGAGAATATGGTGTCCATGAGAAGTGCGTAAGGTAATTTTCAAGTTGTTTTTAACATAAGTAACTTTTTTCATAGTAAAAAAAAAAAGTTTGAATCACTTCCAGTGGGTTACGTCATTGAACGTGTGGAGCATGCAGTTCACATACGAGAAGCATGTCAATTGTGCATCGGTGGGATATTTCTCTTGAAAAATATATGATTTCCCTGTCAAATAGATTCCACGGTGAAAGAAAATACCTCCACTAACGTTAGAGAGCTTGGGGAAACTCATTTCCGTAAGTAGTTTCTTCTGTAAAAATGAAGAAATGTATAACTTACTGTTACCAAAACAAGTTTGGAATATTATTGCTTGGCAATAGGTGATAAGCACGGTGGCACATATCGGTGAAAAGACGAGAATGTTCACCAGACAGATACCATATGTTGTTGAATTCCAAGGCCATTTCTATTACCTATTGTCTAATACAACAATATTCCAAACTTTTTGTGAGGAGTATATATGACATTTAGCTATTCTGATATGTAATAGTGAACCTATTGCTGGTATGTGTTTTTTTGGCAAATTGGTTACAATTTTGCCCTATACAGTAAACAAATGCAGCAAATTCTGTAATATTCACTATCGAAGGCCCCCAAATTCAGATTTTTCAAGTTGTTCCTGTTTGTTGGAAACTAATAACTGTCATGTTCATTTCAAGAAAGCATTGAACTTGCATTAAAACATGGTTGGCTGATAATTTATTCTGTCGGAATACTGAACCTTGTTTCTGTTAACCAGCTATGAATAGGGATATTGATTATTTCGGTGTAATTTTTCCCCCAAAAGTAGTAATATTTTAATTTTTTTGTGTTATTTTTCCTGTGCTTTTAAACTATTATTTTAAATTCTAGGTTGCGTGGCATGCGTGGAGGCTGTTGATTCGAGAATTACGTTGATTTTTTTTTATTCCGCTGTTTCCATGTTTTATGTAATATAAAGTTGGTTCCAATATGCAGGAAAAAACAAATAACCAAGATATTTGATCCCAAAGTATGGCCCCCGTGAGTAAGAAAACCTGCCATCTCGTAGTACTTTCACAGCTTTTTATTAGTAAAAACTGGGGTAACGGTTCCGTTTGTTTTATGATTTTTTTTTTCAAATTCTCCTAGCAGGAAGACTAATTATCGTAGAATTTTGGCAATAATTGTCACTCGAAATTTGAACCTTCTTTAAAGTAATGAGCACTGTTTGGATTTCGAAAAATGTTATTTATGTTGAAAAAAAAAAAAAAAACTTAAAAATGACCTTATACAAAGATGCCGCCTTCCCATGGACAATGTATTTTCCGTTGGCAAGCGACTGTAAGTATCATAGACTAGTGGGAATTAATGTGGAATTATATCGCTAAAACTCCACATTATGTGTTAACGGAAGTAAATCGAAAATACAAAAATTGCATTCGTAGCATGATGAAATCGCAATGAAACAAAAGGAACTTGGGCCAAGATGGGTAGTATACACACACACACAAATAGCATATGCAAAAGATCACACCATCAAACTTTGCACTCCTAACTTAACAAAAACATAAAAAATTGCTACCAGCACCAAACCTAACAGTCCTATCTTAACAACGCAAAATTATAAACACCAATAACAATAATTTCATTTCTGGTTTGGTTTCATAAGTTTTCAGTCCTTCGTGTTTAATTTACGTAATTTTACAATACACTTATGAAACATTGGGCAACATTCCATCTGCTGCTGCTGTTGTGGAATGTAGTGGTGGGTGCTACATTAACTTGTGCGGAATCTTCGAGCTCGGTACAGGCTGTACTTCACAGTAACACATTTCCGCAAAATACATTCATAAACTTCAAATCTTTGTAAAGCATGCAAAATATTTCACCTTATGGAGGGGGTACAGAGGGTCAAGGGTAACTACAGCTGTTTATGATAGTTTCATTCATAGAGAAATTTATAAATTCTGGTATGGTTTCGCACATTGGATACTATTTGTAAGGAAGTTATTTTCCATTACTTCTCGCATGACAATTACCGATGTTACGGCTTCGTTGTGACAGAAGTTGTGCTCTCGATCTTTTGCCAGAACCTAACCACTTTGCTCGGTGATAGAAAACATTCCAATAGAATGTGAAAAATGGGAAACATCTATTTGCACATGGTTGCATGTAGCTGTAGGAGTTATTCCATATATAACACCCATCATAGTTTTTTGGAGATAAAATTTTGGTGAACATGCACGTTATACACATACATATGGTGCATGGAATTTTTAAACCTTTAACACAAGAAATGTAACATTTGTGTTTTAAGAATGAATTATGTTGAAATTCGTGAGAAAATCCACAATTTGCATTATTTTGAATGTATGAAAAATGCTTTGAGAACATGTCACTGCTCATGCATAAACACATTTTTTTGCAACCGCGCGCTTGTGTCATTAATGGTGATAATGAATATAATTGCATATTGCAGCGTCGCAGCCTTGCCCCAAGCCAGCTGCAGAAAAGGAGAATCGGAGACGATGGAGACGACGAGTGGTCACCAAGCAGTGATGAGAAGAAAGGGAGAAGAGATAACAAGAAGAATGTAATGTCTCTGTCCCAGTATAGGCAACCATTGAAGCCTTTGCAGAGGCCACTGCTTGTTACCCCGGAAGCTATTTCAGCTCATGTAAGCATTGATTAAGTGCATGAAAAGTTATATAATTTAACAACTGACAGTTGTGACTCATCCAAAGGGTTGGCTTTGCAATTTTTTGTTATCTCAGTTTTGAATTTCCATTCACATCTAGCATGTAGATCCATATTTTCTGTAAAAAGCCATCAACATGTTGTTGTATCTGATTGTATCAATGTTTCACAACTGTCTGTAGTTGCTGGTCTGATCAATTAATCAGTGTTCTATATGCAGTGGAACCCTGATTTTACATTTTCCCTCAATATACATTCAGTCTTGATGACACCCAACATAGCAAATTGCTGTAAAATTTTCCTCGATTTTACATTTTCCAGCATTATTTTAAGTTATTTCAGCTTGGTCCCCACACACAAAATTGTGAGTATATTTCTGACAATGTGACTGCATAAACAGCTCACCCAGCCTCCAATCACCCTTTGGGGAGGGGAGGTAAAGGTAGCTGCAGTAGACTGCTCTACAGTTTCCCTTTGCTGCAAGGACCAAAGGTCAATAATTTGTAAAGCAAGAATTACCGGACGGTATCATCCTGAAGCTCGGAGGGGAGAACCACAGTCCAAAATGACAGGATGCAGGAGCACACACTTGATCGAGAATGTGCAGGGGAACAAGGATGTATTTATACTGAGGTCTGGATCCCTTTCCCCCCAAATAGAGTTGCCATGTAGTAAATGTAAATAAAAAATCGCTATTTGTTGTGAATCTGTTTTTTCGCGATCGTTGCCTATGAAAATTAAAGCATAAATTAATTATAGCAAACTAGACAACAAAGATATATGTTATCATTATTATATAATATTATTCATGAAGTAATAATTGGGAACTTTACTTGAATTAGCTGAAATAATGATCATTTTTCCTATCATATAAATCTTGCCGTTATTCTGACATTAATCTCTTTCATAGAACAGCTGATATTTGCAGAAATGTTAGTGATCTTACTTAGAATTGAGCTAGATAATGAATCATTGTATTATTTGTTTATTTTCACACCATGTTTTTTACTTACTGTTGTAATAATAAAAAAATGATTATTATTATAATTATTTGTAGAACTATTCTTAATAAAATGTATTACTGTTTTAGAATACCCATATTATTATTATTATAGAAATAACATAATTAATAATAATCATCATCATTACTATTTGTAGACCTATTCTTAATAAAATGATTTACTGTATTAGTATACCCATAATTTTTATTATAATAGTAATAATCAGGTGTAGAAAAATACAAGGTACCTACTCATCATGGCACCTGAATTTTCAAATTCAGTTGTAAAAAATTTAAATCAAAATAAACATAACATTATAAACTTTTGCACTGTTACTAGTTGAATTTTTAAATCTCCAGTGATACCGTAGAGTGTATTCCATAGTTATTCATGCTGTTATCACCTTCATTAGGAAGGCTACTCCTGTGGAAAAATCAATTGCTTTTAAACCAATCTTGTATTAATTAATAAATTAAATGTTATAAGATCATGTTTCAAAATTTGTAGCTTTATCTTATTTGGATTCATAACTTTCTAAGCCTGTATTTGAAAGAAAAAAACTGGCTCGTGAGAAAAAGGGTTTGGTGCCTGTATTATTATTTTTTGTTTATTATTATGTGTTTGACATTTGGTTACCCACCAGGCAAAGACCCCCTCAGAAAATATATTTCTACATTCATGCCTGGAAGGGTGGAAAGTTACCTCCACGCTCCCTATGTGTCTTCAGATATAGTTTGCTGTATTAATTATAATAATTTCACATTGCAGGAAGCTTTGATTCGGAAGATCTTGTCGAAGCCTTTCAAGGTTCCCATCCCCAACTACCAGGGGTCTCTGGCATTCAAGGCACTGGGTGTGAGGCGGCAAGGAGTCAGGAGAGCCCTCCATGACCCCAATGAACCAGGAGCTCTGGTCCTCTACACACCTCCAGAAATAAGCGAGCATGACAAGCTCAAGAGTAATGCGTAAGTAATATAAATCAATTTACATGCCGTAATAATACAACCTTGGTGACAATGAAGTTCGACCAGAAAGGAATACGTGATTAAATGCACAGAGGCATAGGCGGTGGAATGGGTGACCCGCAGAAGTGACGCATGTGTGTAAGAGGAGGCGTGTGAGCAGGCAAGAATCGTGATCCCAGCATGTTGCACCCAAGCTCAGGTAAAGAACGAAAACGGGGAACTATACGCGTGACATTGAACTTCGACCAGGCACCAGACCCATACGGAAAAATTCCAGATAGTGGCGCATTCGACAGAAGCATGACGTCACGGACACGATAAGGGAGTTCGCCGTATATAAGTGCGTGCTGTGCACCGAGGAACCGCAGTGCATCATCACCATGGCCAGGGGCAAACCTATTGACAACACCGTGAGGAGAAGAGTGGTGGAGTTGCAACGAGATGGACTCAGTGTACGGGAAATAGGGCGCCAACTGAACTTACCCAAGTCAACCGTCCACTGCATCATCAAACACCACCAAAATACGGGTACTACAGAGCCAGGTAAGGCCCCCGGTCGAAAACGCCTGCTGAGCGTGCGTGACCTACGGATATTTAGGCGCTATATCCAGACTAACAATCATGTTTCTGTGGCCGAATTACGACTGTGGACTCGAGAACGCTTTCACATTGAAGTGTCAACAAGAACCATTCACCGTTACCTACAGCGATGCGGTTACAGAGTGTACAAGGCGAAACGTAAACCCTTCCTTTCCATGTTGAACAAAGACAATCGACTACGGTGGGCACGCATGTACCGGGGATGGACATTTCGGCAGTGGAACAGGGTTTTGTGAACGGACGAATCCATTTTCAATGTTGTGTATGGGAAAGTACGGAAAACAGTCATTTGTCGGAAGGAGGAACAGAATGAAGCAAAATGTTATGCACGTCGGGTACAGAAACCTGCGTCAGTGATGGTATGGGGATGCATGACGGCATCTGGGGTTGGCCCACTACACGTCTGTGAGGGCAATGTGAATGCACACGCCTATACACGCATACTGGAGCGGCATCTTCCCACAGTGCGAAGGCACCTGTTCCACAGGCGGTGTCTCATCTTTCAACACGACAATGCCAGGCCTCATACAGCGCGGCTGACAAGAGAATGGTTGACTCGCCATCACGTGCGAACTCTGCCATGGCCACCATCGAGTCCCGACCTCTCGCCCATTGAGAATGTGTGGCGTGTTCTTAAGCGACGTGTGCAACAGAGGGGACCCACGACAGTGGCTGCTCTTATCGCCTGCCTGCAGGAGGAATAGCACCGCATCGATGTGGAATACCTTGAACGACTCGTCCGCAGCATGTTCCGACGCATTGCCACAGTTATTCGCCGACGGGGCGGCGTCACACCATGGTAAACAGGATCCCCTCCAACAGTGGTCGAACTTCAATGTCACGTGTAGATGGACGAAAATGTTTTATTTTGTGTGGACACCATACATTGCTGCGTTGCAGCGGAAATTTATGTTTTCCTTTGTTCCATGTAGCCTGCTGAATAAAATATGTTCAGCATATGCATGTGTTCTCCTTCTTTCACAATTCACTCCTATATTTGTGACTGGTCGAACTTCATTGTCACTAAGGTTGTAATAATTATGTGGCATGTGGTCAGCATGACCCCAGTCGTCGTCGTAGATCTTCTATGATTGGGTTATGCTACTCACTTGTAGATCCCCAGCTCCCTCCCCGGCCCCATACACTGGCCAAAATCTCAGGAGGAAAGTTGTTACACTCTTCCCATGATACTCAAACCTATATGTCCCATAGCCAGAGCCCAAAGCTTGAACACTAAACTGCACGTCCATGGTGCAATTTACATACCATTAAACGATTCCAAAGTTTAAACTGAATTTTCAGATTTCATCAATTATGGTACTCGGTTGATGAATATTCGAATGTTTGTGGCTGCAACTGCCTGGTCACTCCCGTACCCTTGACGGACTGTATCCCTTCGAGACTTTTTCTTTTATTAATCAATAGATTTGGATGTTTTATGTCCTTTGTAATTGTCTTCATATAACTGGGGATATTTCTGCATTTTTCTGACATATTTTTCAATTTTTAGGACATTTGTCTGCATATAATCAGTTCCCACATACAAAATGTGTAAAAACTGGTTATATGCAGACAAATGTCCTAAAAATTGAAAAATATGTCAGAAAAATGCAGAAATATTCCCAGTTATAAGAAGACAATTAGAAATTATACAGAAATATGTCTTATGAGAAAATTAAAGAATTATGTTGTAAAAATGCTAAATTGGTAAAATATGCCTTATCAAGTTCGTCTATTTTGGCTGGTTTTCATCAGATACGTAAAGATCTCATCCCAGCATTCAATCCGATGGAAAAAGAATGTTATAAAGTTCCGGGCCCTACTGATTAGTTGTTAACTGTATACTAATATGTTTCATATACTCTAATGTTACTTTTTTTGAATTTTACATTTTCCCACATTTTAATTTTTTTCACCTTGCTGCTGAAAAACTTGAAATCAAGGTTCCACTGTATATTTTAAATAAACTACAAAATACTAAATGAGCTATCTTAAATTTTTTTATGATTTAGATTGTTGGTACTAGAAGACGAGTCAATTTTACTAATGTCTAGTAACCAGTACAATAAGATAAGGTTAATATTATAGGGCTACTTAACAGCATTAACATCATTCGCATTTTTGTTAAACACCACACACAAAGTCGCAAGCACGGTGTTTGCTTTCCGGACCATGAAGGACCAGAAATGAATGATGATCCGGACTGGTAGGATCTAAATGTAAGCGAATTTGTAGGTTACCACTTACATTTCTCTGGAATGGATTGTGTCACTACAGGGCTAAGTTCACCGCATTCCTCTTGGGAGTTGTAAAGAAAACACAGATAACTATAACTATGTATGTATAATAAGGTATATACACATAACACTTGATTACACTTCCCTGCACTCCTGTCGAGGGAAAACTGTTTACACGAAGTTTGCAGCTGGTGTTACAATAACACGCCACTAATGAAACGTAGCCACGTTAGGCTTACGGTATCCATAATTGTGAGCAACGGTTTCCGGCTGTTGCCCAAGTAGCTTCTCCACACACACTGAAAACTGCAGAGTGCAAAGATATGGCAGTAACAAGACACCGCGCTCATGATAAATCAACCAATGGGAGTGTATTTGAGATACACAAATAAACAATTGAAGTTATATGCGAATATAAAGAAAGAATAATCGTGGTTAGTTTTATAGAGAAATCTCCAACACAGGGACAGACTTTTAAAGTGTGTTTTATTGGGCTGTTTATTTGTTTTGTGGTGTTTAATAAAAATATTGCTGGCACATGATGTGAGAATTTTTTTTAATGTTATTCATTTTCTTTTCCAGTGAGAAACAACCTGTTCACGTGGTAGTTGATCCAATTCTGTCAAACGTTCTACGACCTCATCAGCGTGAGGTAAGCTATTCACCTGTAAATATACCACTTTTTTGCTGAAGGTTTATTTTAATATGAGACTATAAAAGACTCAGCTTTTCCTTACTTTACACAGTTAGGAGAGATTTGGTGACATTCATTTCCTACAATTTATCCTTTTTACTAAAGGTGTGACGTGGTACATTACATATTGATTTTTACTGGCACTTCAACCATAGGCGTAGTTTTGCCTGTCTGCTTGGTGGGGGAGGGCCTACCTGGGGCTAACTTCATTCATGCTTTTATCCATTACAAAAATCATCACAGGCATTCTCCTTGGGAGACAGGTGATCCCCACATCAACTTACCCAAAAGAAATGGAATTGTTAAAAGGAATAAATACACTATTATAGATGGTTGCAAATTTATCGAAGAACACATTTTTTTCTTTAGAATAAAGAAGGTATAATTTTAATATGTGATAATATTAATAGGTAATCCAGTGTTCATGGTACTGAGCAAATTATAATGCTGCAAGGCATTTAAAAGCACAATCTACATAGGTAATGGAATAGTAAAAATTTAAATTTCATTATTTTTTATACAACGAAACTTCGCATTTTCCTCATTTTACTACAACTGAAAACCACTTGCGACTAGATTCATTAAGAAAACTTTAAGATGAACTTAGAGAGTAGAGAGGGGATGAACATAGTTGAGATTTGCCATCTTGTTATTTGCTTAATCAAGCCCACCTGCAAGATGTTTCTCAGGGGGGAGGGCAGCAGTACTTCAAGTGGAGAAAAGGTGGGGTGATGCTTTTTCCCAGTTTAGAGAATTCTCGTATAGCATCCCCACTACTAGGATAATTTGCATAGGCACTTAATCTGCTGTCTTTAATCGCACACCTCGTCCATGTTTTCACGCCAAAATTTCAAAATTTGAATTGTATGAAGTCTTTTCAGATATTTCCACCCCCTCTGGGGCGCACTTGCCCTTAACATCTAAACGAACAGACAAAAAAAGAAAAAAAAGCTTAACGAAATCATGTGTATTTTTATATGTAGATATATATTGGACTCTGAAATAAGGTGCACTAAACTGGAACACTATAAGTATTATGAAAATCTTAAGAAGTGTGTATTGAAGAAGTGAATTAAGGAAACTAAGAATTACAGACTATTACAAAATTGAGAACCTTGCAAGCTACTGAATTATTGCGAAAGGTGTGCTATTCTTGGTCTCTATGTAGGCTTAAGGACAAATTCATTTTTATTTAAAGAATT